>NW_011494730.1:2683385-2725445 GCF_000754665.1 Bison bison bison
AGATCAGTCCTGGGTGTTCATTGGAAGGACTGATGTTGAAGTTGAAACTCCAATCCTTTGGCCACCTGAAGCAAAGAGCTGACTCATTGGAAAAGACCCTCATGCTGGGAAAGATTGAAGGCAGGAGGAGAAGGGGCGACAGAGGATGAGATGGTTGGATGGCATTGCTGACTTGATGGACGTGAGTTTGAGCAAGCTCTGGGAGTTGGTGATGGACAGGGAAGTCTGGCATGCTGCAATCCATGGAGTCACAAGGAGTCAGACGTGACTGAGTGACTGAATTGAACTGAACTGATGAGACCACATACCAGCCCTTGATACATGAGAGGAGATGATGTGTGCTACTTCCAGGCCCGGCTCTTTAAAATTCCTGTCCATCAATTTTGCAAAATGAAGCAGCCCTAGAGATGGATGGTGGTGATGGGCACACAAAAATGTGAGTGTACTGAATGCCACTGAATTATATCCTTAAAATGATTAAAGTAGTAGACCTTCGAAATTTAACTTTTATTGGACTCCAGTTGACTTACAACGTTGCACTAGTTTCAGGAATACAGCAAAGTGGTTCAATGGTACACATACAAACATACATATATATTCTTTTTCAGATTCTTTTCCTAAATTATTACAGAATACTGAACATTTTACCCATACTTCCTGCCTATTCCTGGGAGTAGGGGCAGAAATGCCCAATTTCAGGTTTTTCAAAACTGAATAGATGAGTGATGGCATTTCAAAGAGGACTGAGTTCACCTGGCATGATTCACAGCAGCATCATGACCACGGCTGGCCAGATCCAAGGCCAAATGGTGAATTCGTTTCTCCTAGCTGCCAGATGCTCCCCTTTTCCTTCCCCCAGTGACTAAAAACCACGACAGTGGAACCTTCCCCTCAGTGGTGGCTTTTCCACCACATTCTCCAAAGGGTCTGACTAGATCCTGATACTTGAGCAAGGTGGAGAAGACCACCTGGGTCTATCTTTCACAAACCCTTTACTGAGGAGGGGCTGGCCAGGCAGCTGTCAGATGCAAAGATCCTTGCTACGTGTATAGCTCTACTTAATTGCTTATCTGGCTGAGGCCCATTCCTCTCCAGATGTTGCATCAGAACACGGCTGGAATTGCTGCTTTCAGCCTCCTCTCATCACTCTAATTAAGCCAACATAATAAGGCAACATGTGAGACATGATGATCAAGTTTTAATTAGACTTTGATAAACCCAATGTGAATTTGATCTCATCAGGTGAAACATTTCTGATGGCAGTGAGGCCAGTGAATCATGAGGTGGCTTGGGTATAAATAGCAATGATGGTCTCTGTCTCATCTGTGTGGAGGAAGGTCAAGGCTTGGGTGTGTATGTGACCGTCATAACCCTTTACACTTGAGGAAGACTTTACAGTTTGCAAAGTCCTTTTAGCCCCCTGTTACAAGACTCTGTGAGCTGAGACTCACTTGGCAACAAGACACTTGGGCCCAGATGGGAGAAGAAGGCAGAAGCTTACGTTTAGTCAGTTTCTAAGACATGCCAGAGACAGCGCTAGGAGCAGCATATACGGAAGAGAAGTCAATGTCTCACCCAAAGTCGCAGGACTTCAGAAGTGTCAGAGCAGAACTCCCACCGAGGTCTGTTCATTTCCTTTATAGAACTCTCTTCACCACTTCATGCAAATAATCTTCCAAAGCCATCCTGAAAGGCAAGTGAATTAGAGCCGTAAGTGTCCTCAGAGATAGACCCAAACCCCTTCATGGTACAGGTATGGAAACTGGGGCTCAGGAAGCAAAAAGCATGCCCCTTTGTTAGACAATAATTCGGTGGGAGAACCAGACAAGAATTTAATTCTGACATGGCCCCTCTGTATAATTCACTTAATTCAGTTTGATTCAACAAATATTTGTTGAGCATATATTATGCTGTGCTGAGCACTGTTTTAGGGATGTATCAATGAATTCAAAGAGATGAATAGCCATGCTCTAGTGGATTTCCATTCTAAAAAGTGGGGAAAAGATAAGGAATAATGAATAAGCAAAGTATATAGTATGATAAGAGTGAATAAGTGCTATGGATAAAAACAAACAAAATGATAAAGTAGGATTAGGGGCTGGAGAACTGCATGGATGGCTGAGCTGAAGTTTAAAACAGAATGGTTAAAGGAGGTCTCACTGAGACTGAGAAAGCTTCCTAAAGGCGAAGGTTTCCATTTCTTCATTCATTGAGAAATTACTGACAACTCACAGTGTCCAGTCTTTTGATACAAGTGGGAAGCCAGCCATCTCTCTCAAGGATCCCAAGAGCACCACCGTGGTCTAAGTGATTTTCCCCTAACAAATGGCATTCCCCAAGCTCATAAGCAGTTAAGTGGCTGCAATGTTACTGACCACTTCCACATGGCACTTCCATCTAGACGCAGCGTGAAAAGTGTGATACTCAGACAGTGGTTGATCATTGAATTGATAAGGTGTCCCCTGGTCATGCTGGGGAGTAGGCAGTTTATCTGCAGGAGTCTTTCTCCCCTCTCAGTCACTCAACACACACAGCACCCCTACAAGTCTCCCGCTCTGGAAAATACCCCACCTAACTTTTACCCACCTTCATCATTTCCCTGGACTAGAGCTAAGCCTATGACCAAAGCCCTGTGTGAAACTCCCAGGCGTCGGTTAGTCATCCCTGTAAGCTAAATGAAACTGTGGGCTCCTGTGTCTATCCCAGTCTGCTAGTTAGAGGCTACTGACCCCAGACCATTCATTTTCTCCCTCCCTCTAGTTTGTTGAAGTAGCATTCTAGAATGAGAGGTCTCTGCTGGGGGCCTTCATATTATATTATATGGGAGCAGTGATACTGGGTGTTTGGATAGAATTTTACAGTTGACAAGGACACTCACATCCGTCATGTCATTTGAGCTCCATAAAAGTGCTGGATCATTATCCACACACATACCCGCACCCCTTTCTTCAGGTTAGGGAGACTGTGCTCCTAGGAGTGAAATATCTGTCCAACGTCACACAGCCTTTGAAACACAACTAAATGCTCAGGGCTCTTTCTAAAACTCCAGGCTGGCTGGCCCTGTGGATAACATCCAGTGGCAGGCCAGACAGATGAAGTAAGGTGACCCAGCCTCAAGTGAATCAGAAAGATAAGAGAGATGTAAGCCAGAGATCCGGGAGCAGTATAGTTTTCCCCAAACTTCACCACCTACAAAAATCACCTGAGGAGCTTGTAATAAGGCAGATTCTCGTCTGCAGATCTGGGGCAGAGCCTGAAATTCTGCACTTCTGTAAAACTCCCAGGTGATGCCAACACACCTGGTCCTTGGGGTGCACTCTGAATAGCAAGAGGGCAATGCAACTCGACACACAGAGCTGGCTGGATGGAAGGCTCCCAGGTCACAGTTCGGCCCTTTAGCACTGTGTGACTTTGTGCCAATCTTCACAGAGCTCAAATTCAAGGTGTTGGTTACTTTTTTCTTCCCAAACCTGACAACAGATAAATGCCATGGTGGACGTTCACATTTGTGCCTAACATGGGGGTGGGTATCACCTGAAATCTGGTCTGTGCTGCACTCACTATGCAAGTGCCCCCTGCCCAAGGCTACATCCACCTAGAGGAAGGGACATCATTTCTCTCATTTACACCAGGGCATCACATGGGCCCACAGAGGTCTTGAACTTCCCACCATCCTGGACAACTGCTCTTGGGCTAATCCATCTACCTTTACAGGGCTCCGAAGAATTGACGCTTTTGAACTGTGGTATTGAAGAAGACTCTTGAGAGTCCCTTGGACTGCAAGGAGATCCAACCAGTCCATCCTAAATGAGATCAGTCCTGGGTGTTCATTGGAAGGACTGATGTTGAAGTTGAAACTCCAATCCTTTGGCCACCTGAAGCAAAGAGCTGACTCATTGGAAAAGACCTGATGCTGGGAAAGATTGAGAGCAGGAGGAGAAGGGGACGACAGAGGATGAGATGGTTGGATGGCATCATCGACTCGATGGACATGAGTTTGGGTGGACTCCAGGAGTTGGTGATGGACAGGGAGGCCTGGAGTGCTGCAGGTCATGTGGTCACAAAGAGTTGGACACGACTGAGAGACTGAACTGAACTGAACTTACAGGGCTCCATCTAGTTGTCAAGCTTTTTTCCTCTACACTTTGTCTTCCCTTTCAGTTTCTGACCTCTTTGACTCCTCTTCCAGGCCACTACCGGGCCCCACCTGTATCCCTAGCTTGGTGGTAAGGGTCGTGTGCACTCGTTACATTCATTCACTCAAGAACAGCAGATGCTTATGTGGTGTTCACTGTATGCCAGGCATGGTCCCAGACTCTGAGAATACAGTAGTGAGCAAAACACGGCCCCAGCTCTTATGGAGCTAACATTCTCAAAGGGAAGAGGTGATCCAAAAATAATATACAAGATAATAGCAGACAGCAACATTTTGGCCACCTGATGTGAAGAACTGACTCAATGGAAAAGACCCTGGTGCTGGGAAAGATTGAAGGTGGGAGAAGGGGATGACAGGATGAGATGGTTGGATGGCATCACCGACTCAATGGACATGAGTTTGAGTAAGCTCTGGGAGTTGGTGATGGACAGGGAGGCCCGGAGTGCTGCAGTCCACAGGGGTCGAAAAGAGTTGGACACAACTGAGCGACTGAACTGAACTGAACTGAATGCATGCAATGGAGAAATTCAGGCAGGAGGTGAAGTTTGAGCTGAGACCTGAAGGAGGTGCGGGAGTGAGCCTTGTGGTTAATGGAGAAGTGCAATGTGGGTATAGAAACGGCCTCAGTAGCAGGTTTTGGAGCAGGTATGCTCAGTGTGGTCAAGGGAGACACATGAAGACCTTGTGCTGCTGGAGCGAGCGGAGTGCCCCAAGAAGAGTATCTAGGTCACTCGGAGGCCTCTGGGTTTTATTCCAAAGGTGATGGGATAACGCTGGCATGCTTTGTGCCATGGCCATTGCTGCTGCTGCAGCTGAGCCTCTGTGTAGTCTCCCGTTTAAGTGTTTTAAGGGGATTGGGCAGGAATAATTCATTCAACAAACTCAACATACGTATCTTGAGTGCCTACCATGTACCAGGCACTATTCTAGGCTCCAGTCTAGGTTCTGGGAATATTGCTGTTGTTCAGTCACCAAGTCATGTCCAACTCTTTGCAACTCCATGGACTACAGCACACCAGGCTCCTTTGTCCTCCACTATTTCCTAGAGTTTGCTCAAATCCATGTCCATTGAGTTGGTGATGCTATCTAACCATCTCATCTTCTGCCACCCTCTTCTCCTTTTGCCTTCAGTATTTCCCAGCATCAGAGAAAGGAGATCAAACTGGTCAATTCTAAATAGAAATCAACCCTGAATATTTATTGAAAGGACTGGTGTTGAAGCTGAAGCTCCAATACTTTGGCCTCCTTATACAAAGAGCTGACTCACTGGAAAAGACCCCGATGCTGGGAATATTAGCAGTGAGCAGAAAAGGCCAACTCCCCACCCTTGGGAGGCTTGCATTTCTGTCGACAGGAAGGTGAATCTCAGCTGTCTCGCTGAGATCCGCTGAGGATGAGACAGTGATGGTACTCCTACCTCTCATTGGATGTGCAAGTTGGGTTGGAGGTTGAATAAGCCAGGAACGTCTGAGGGACCCACTGCTACCTGCACACAGGTGCTTTGTGTTGGTGACTCTTGTGGAAATTGAGAGCAAGAGGTTGACGCCATGTTGGGGTCCATGTGAAGCAGAGAGAGAGCAGAGCCCCAGGTAGGAAAAGCCTGTGGGGCTGAGTTTCCTGAGGGAGCAGGAACTGACCTTGAGAGTGAACATAAACTTTGAGAATGCACATAAATTCTGGGGAAGAAAGGAAATGAGATGAGAGGCTTGACCTTGCTCGTATTTTACAGGCATGGACATAAGCATTCTGCCCAAATTGTACTTGCCCTTCAAAATCCAGCTTAAACAGCAGCTCTTTTATAGGCCCATCCCTAATACCTTCATCACTTCTGCCTTTTAACAGATGTCTTGCCTCTCACCTAGCTGGGTGCTTCTGGTGCCTGTCACAGAACCTGGCTCTTAGCAGGCCCTCAGTAAATACTTGCCGGGTGAGTAAATAGATGGAAGGATGGGTGGTGGCATGGACGGATATACAGATGGATGATATGATACCCTAGCTTGTTAGAAGGTATTTCGTGTGGCAGTAAGGGATCCCAAAGGAAAGATCTGAGATTGATTAATTAATCTCTTTTTTCCTCCTATACTACCTAGACTGTGTGGCCTTGTACATAACAAGAGACCGACAAATATGTACAGAATGAAAGAAGATAAGCTTTGGCCAGAAATACGAGTCCGAGGGTTCAGTTTTTCCCATGAAACTTTAATGCTGAAAAGGATTTCTGCATATGAAATTCACCCTTCTCTGCTCACCTTTACATAATTTAAACAGCATGTGGCTCCTTGGGGACTTCTTTGGACATTAAGTTCTCTCTCAACAGTCCAAGGATTGAACAGCTGCACTTAAGCAATTACCATCGATTTGTCATTACGAGGGGAGTATGGAAGAAAGGGCATGGAGCCGAGACAGAGGTGCAGAAGAGCCCAGGGACGGAAGAACCCAAGCACCAAGGAGTACAGGGCTGCCTCTGTGGAGGCAGGCTGCTTGGAGACGTCAGTGTCCCTGGAAGAACAGGAATGCAGCGAAAGGCCATTAACACATCCCACAGGCACGGAAGCCTTTAAACTGCTTCCTGGCACATTTGTTTCTCTCCCCCTGAACAGGATCTGGCTCACGCTGAACATCAGCTTGACAAGCACATCTCAACATGGCAAGTCAGAATAAGGAAGAGGTCAGAGAGGTAGTCTTTGCTTTGCAGTGAAAACCCAGGAGATGAGGAAGAAAAGCCTTGAGGGGCTCTTTGAAAATGGGAGTCTCCTGGGAGCTGTCAGAGAAGTGGGAAATGGCTCAGGCAGGGTCTGCTGGCTCCCCCACCCTCAGCTCCAGAAACATCTGCGCTGACGACTTGATAAGGAGTGATGTCTTGATAAGAAGAAATGTCTTGTTGAGAGATGTCTTGATAAGGCTAAGTCCAGGTTGGAGACGAGCAGGACTGCAGAGGAGCAGCTGGCAGGGACCCCCTGGGAGGAAAGATAATAAATGACTCCTGCAGGGACTCAGAATTCAGAAAGGGGAAGCTCAGAGAAAAAGAAGAGAAGGAGTTTTCCTCCCCCTGACTCCTCATTTGAAGGGAAAATTCCCTCCAATGGAGGTGGGCGGGTTAAGAAACTCCACGGCCTCTCCTGTTTCATTGTGAATCAGTCATGTTCAACTCTTTTGAACTCAACATTCAAAAAATGAAGATCATGGTATCCTGTCCCATCACTTCATGGCAGATAGATGGGGAAACAATGGAAACAGTGACAGACTTGATTTTCTTGGGCTTCAAAATCACTGCAGATAGTGACTGCCATGAAATTAAAAGACACGTGCTTCTTGGAAGAAAAGCTATGACCAACCTAGACAGCTTATTAAAAAGCAGAGACATTACTTTGCCAACAAAGGTCCATCTAGTCAAAGCTATGGTTTTTCTAGGAGTCATGTACAGATGTGAGAGTTAGACTCTAAAGAAAGCTGAGTGCTGGAGAATTGATGCTTTTGAACTGTGGTGTTGGAGAAGACTTTTGAGAGTCACTTGGATTGCAAGGGGATCTAACCAGTCAATCCTAAAGGAAATCAATCCTGAATATTCATTGGAAGGACCGATGCTAAAGCTGAAACTCCAATACTTTGGCCACCTGATGTGAAGAACTGACTCATTGGAAAGACCCTGATGCTGGGAAAGACTGGAGGCAGGAGGAGAAGGGGATGACAGAGGATGAGATGGTTTAATGGCATCACCGACTCGATGGACATGAGTTGAGTGAACTCCAGGAGTTAGTGATGGACAGGGAGGCCTGGTGTGCTGCAGTCCATGGGGTTGCAAAGAGTCGGATATGACTGAGCGACTGAACTGAACTGAACTGAACCCTCCTGAGGACAGAGACACTTGAAAATGGAGAAGTGAGGAGCACCTAGCGACATCATCCAGCCCACTCTGAGGCAGGCAGCTTCACGGACCTTGTCTTATCAAACCACGAAAACAATTCTCTGAGACAAGTTCTCTGATTCCCATCTGTGGTGGGTTAAATTGCGGTCCCCTAACAGGTATGTCTTATAAACTGTCATTGTGATCTTATTTGGGGGAAAAAAGGGTTTTTGCAGGTTTAATTGAGTTAAGGGTCTTGAGATGAGGTCTTCTTGGATTATCAGACGGGCCCTAAATTGAGTGCCAAGTGTCCTTATAAGAGACAGGAGAGAAGAAGCTGACTCGGTGGAGAAGGCCATGTGATGATGAAGGCAGAGATTGGAGTGATGTTTCCAGAGTTAAGGAATTCTGGGAGCCACTAGAAACTGAAAGAGGGGATGGAGGATCCACCCCTAGAAACTTCAGAGGAGGAATAGCCCTGCTAACACCTAGATTTTACTCTCTGGTCTCGTCAAACTATGAGAGAATAAGTTATTGCTGTTTTAAAGCACCAAGTTTGCAGTAATTTCTTAATTGGAGTTTATTCACAGTGTTGTGTAATTTTCACATCAAAGTGAATCAGTTGTGCATGACATGTATCCACTCTTTGTCACTGTGGATATATTTGAGTAGCGTTTGAGTAGAGTTCCCTGTGCTTACACAGTAGGTTCTCATTAGTTACCTATTTTATGCATAGTAGTGTATAGATGTCAATTCCAATCTCCCAGTTCATCCCACCTCCCCTTCTGCCTTTGGTATCCATAAGTTTGTTCTCTACGTCTGTGTCTCTGTGTCTCCTTTGCAGACAGGTTCATCTGTACCATTTTTCTAGATTTCACATATATGCATTAATATACAATATTTACTTTTCTCTCTATTACACTATTTTACAGATGAGAAAAAGGAGGCTCAGAGAGGGTGAACAACTTCTCTAAGGACATCTGCCTCGGATGAGACAGATCTGGGTTGTAGATCCTGAGAAGCAAAAGGTTACCGTTTTCCAAAGAGCACCTGCCAAGACGCATCCAGAAAGACCCACCAAGTAGAATATCACAGTCAAAAAGCTGGGGCCCTGCTTTGAAGGTCCTTTCTGCCAGCATATGTGATGAAGCTCAATGAAACCCACCTAACCTTCACTTCCTCAGCAAGACCTGTGCTCACCCTCAGCCCAGCTGTTCCTTCTCACTGTACCTTCCCTACTTCCCTCCTTCACACTTAAAATCTCAAGCCCCAGTAAATGTGTATTTGGAGTTTTTTTTTTAACTTTTATTTTATATTGGAGTATAGTTGACGTACAATATTGTATTAGTTGCTGCTGTACAGCAAAGTGATCAGTTATATGTATACACAGATCTATTCTTCTTCAGGCTACTTTTCCATGTAGGTTATTACAGAATATTGAGTAGAGTTCCCTATGCTACCCAGTAGGTTTTTGTTGATTATCTATTTTACATATAGTAATGTGTATATTGTTAGTCCCAAATTCCTGATTTATCCCTCCTCGCCCCCTGCACCTTTCCTTTTCTAACCCGTAAACATAAATTTGTTTTCTATGTCTGTGAATCTGTTTTGTAAACAAGTTCATTTTGTATCATTTTTTTTCTTTTTTTTCTTTTATTTTTAAACTTTACAATATTGTATTCATTTTGCCAAATATCGAAATGAATCATTTTTGGATTCCACATATGAGTGGTATCATGTGTGCCTTTCACTGACTTACCTCACTTAGCGTGATAATCTCTAGGCCATCCTTTTGCTGCAAATGGCACTTCGTTCTTTTTCATGGCTGAGTAATATTCCCTTGCATGGATGTACACCGCATCTTCCATATCCATTCATGTGTCAAAGGACATTTATCTTGCTTCCATGTCTCGACTATTGTAAACAATGCTGCAATGAATATTGGAGTTTGTTTTTTGTTTAATGTCTTTTTCCTCAACTAGACCATAGCTCCATGGCAGGCAGGACGTGTCCAATATCTTCTCCGTGGCATTCCTGGCTCTGGGCCCAGCACTTGGTACATGGCGAGTATCCATTAATATCTGCTAAACGGATGATTGAGAAAAAACTGTTTAACTTTATTCAATCCAAGTTTTTCCAAATTTATTTAGCTGTTTTTTAATATGTTCCAAAATTTTTATTGGAGTATATTTGGTTTCCAGTGCTATGTTAGCTTCAGATGTACAGCAAGTGAGTCACTTATACATATATCCACTTTTTTGGGGATTCTTTTCCTGTATAGACCATCACAGAGTATTGAGTAGAGTTCCCTGTGCTCTACAGCAGATTCCTATTAGTAGTCTATTTTATATATATTAGTATGTGTATGTTAATCCCCATCTCCCAATTTTGTCCTTCCCCCTCCCTTATCCCTGGTCAACCTTGTTTAATTGTTAAACCTTCCCCTATAGCACCTGAGAACATTAGATGTGGGAAAATTTGGGGGTCTCTGCCAACAAGCTAGACTGATGACACTGGTTTCCCCTGAGGCTGGCTTGAGTCAGACCTTCCCCTCCTCCTTGGCCCAAAGAGTTTTCTCTCTCTTTGGGAAAGGGAGATACTCATGAGGCAATGTAAACCCAGTGAATAGATCTGTGAGACTTGGAGAGAGAGGAGGAACAGAGGAACTGATTTAAAGTTAACCTGGAGAAATAAATGTGTGATACTGGCGAGAAAGATTCTGAAATTTTAAAAAAAGAACCAAAGAAAATGACAAATCTTATAAGTTACTAAAAATAATAAAAATAATTAATATTTTAAAGTGTTTGAGAGTCAGACAAACCAGTCAAATAAAGGAAGATAAAATCCAGATAAAAATCCAAAATCACACAGGAATTTTGTACATAATGAATATGGCATTTCAAATCAGTTAGGCAAAAAAGGATTATTCAACAAGGGGTGTTGAAAATACTAGCTTGCCATCTGGGAAAAAAAGTAAAATTGGATCTTGTCTTCACTTTTCACATCCAAACAAATTCCAGATGGAACAAGGATTTCTACAGAAAAAATAAACTCATAAAAAATACTAGAAAGGAATGCAGAAGACATTTTATGACTATGGAATGGAGACAGTCTTTCTCAGCAAGACACCAGCTCTGAAGAGAAAAAGTAAAGAATGGGTTCATTTGAATAGAAAAATCAAATTTTCAGAACTTCAAAAAGTATTGTAAGTAAACTCAAAAGTCTTCAAACAGACTGGGAAAAAATATCTGTAACTTATATACAAAGGCCTGGCTGACTTAATATATCAAAAGTTCTTGTAGATGAATAAGAAAGCAACAACCCAACGGGGGTGCGGGGGTGGGGGGGTGGGCGGGGAAAGTGTTCAAAACCTAAACCCAAACCAAAAGCAGACAACATAGGAAAAAAGACCTACAGGTCACTAATAATCTATTTTAAAAATGTTTATAGCATCTTTCATAATGAAAGAAAGGCACATTTTAAATTGTTTTTCACTTTTCAATGGGCAAAATTCAGAAATTTGATAAGATAGCAGGGGGTGGGGAAAGAGACACTCTCACTCTTGTTGGGAGAAACTAAATTGGTGCAGGCTTCTGCTGGGGAATTTGGTGACATCTATCAAAATGAAAATCATGGATCAGAGGTTCAGTCAATGCAGATTCCTAGTTCAGCAATGGTTGAGCCAAACCCTGCCCAGTCCCTCAGGGTCCCCAAGGCCACCTCTCCTCAGCCACCTGCCAGGACCTCATATCCCCCTGAATGACCATGAGCACTGGGAGACCTCCCTCCACCCTAGACCAACCTGGAGCTCTGCGCTTCCTGCCTTTACCGTCCATGGTTTACCAGATGGACGAGGATGAAGTGGCTTTAGAGAACTCTGCCAAAGAGTTTCTTCTCGAATCCTATTATGGGAGGGAACACGCTTAGAAGCCAAAAGCACTGCAGGAGCTACAACGTGTCCATCCTCCTTCAGAAAGCAGCCCGCGGCGAATGAGAGTGGGATGGAGTGCAAGGGAGTGTGCATTTCACTTGAACAAGACTGTGACTCTGCTTTTAAAAGGAATTGCACAGGCAGACTGTTAACCCGAATGATCCCGAGGAATCACAAATTCTGAGGCCCATTATTTGATGGGTCCTCGTTATCCATCAAAGAACAGGGTGAACATGGAACTGATCTCTCCACCGTGTGTAAGCTGAACCAAACATCCACCATATTTTCTTTGAATATTTCCACTAGTCTTTACATAGGGAATCTTATAGCATTCCCCAAAGAAATGTGCATTTTAAGCCAGTATCCTGTCTTAGGAATTTTTCTTTTAGATATGCTCACATATGTGCTAAGGATGCGCATGAGTATAAGGCTGATAGGACTAGCAAAAGACAGAAATAATTTAAATATCAATAGATAGAGAATTAGTTGGATTATAGGTCATCATGCCACGGGAAATCAGGCAGTAATGAAAAAGACTGAGGCGGTTGATAAAGACGCATCCAAAATATATCAATTTTTTAGAGCAAGATACTGAATGTTCTACCACTGATGCAAAAAATCTATATATGCATGGAATATATCTAGAAGAAAAATTGCCAGGACCAAAAGTACACAATAAAAAGGATCATTCTGATCCCCTGCAGGCCAACCCTACCTAGAAAATGGACGGTCTAGTTGTCATCCCAAATCTGCGTGACGAACCAGGTCCCCAGCAAGGATGGATGCAAGGAGCTGCATGGGGCAGGTGCAGCGATCCTAACTCACAGCCTTGAGGCAGAAACCCATTCCCAGGATACTTGTCTCCATTGCCAATTGCCCTGATGTGTGGAGTGCAGTCTGCATGGAATATCCAGCACAGCTCTTAGAGTCCTAAGTAATGCCTCCTGCATGAAAGCTGCCCCCTTGGAATATTTGCAGCTGCATCTGGAGTGCCGGACACTGCTTCCTGCAGTGCTGGACTCTGCGCTCAAGTAAGCTAGGCACCAGCTTCTAGATTCGTCAGCCCCAGCAGATGTCTGCCATGCCCAGTGCTGCGTCCAGGGGTCGTGAGTTCTCTGCCTGGACTGCTGGTGGCCCTCTGTCTAGATCACAGAGAGCTGCTTGCCTGAAGTTCAGGATGCTTCAGTCCTGAGCACTTGCTGCTGAGAAGCTGAGCAGGGCTCCCGAGGGCTGAGTACTACATGCATGGACCTCAGGGTCAAGCGTGCTGAGGGTTTTGAGCACTGTCTCTTAGAGATGTGATCACTGTGTCTGGAAACTGGGAGGGATCCCCACCGCCACCCCTACCACCTCATCATGAGCCACTACTGCTGCAGACCAGATTATGTTTCTTCCTGCCGTCTGACTTCCTGTTCAGCATCTTCCCCAGGGTACCTCTACCCTGCAGCTGCAGTAACATATTTATTGAACACCTACTATGTGCAGGGCACAGTGGTAACTTGGTACTGACCATGTGCTGAGTACGGTGGGAACCTTAAAGGATTGGCAGCAACGGCAAAGGACAGGATCAGCTTTCTTGACCAGATCTCACTTAAATGCGTGCAAGGTGGTCTGGCAGCTTTCTGAGCTGCTCAGAGTGAGTTTAACAACCAGGATGTAGATCTTGGTTGGCCAAGCTCCCAGAAAGCTGAGGTTAGAAAGATGAATTGACTTCATTTCAGGAGAAGCCAGAAGATCTGAGATTGGTTGTGAATGCTGATAGATTGGAGACCAAGACGTGGGGAGTTGGTTCCAGTGTGGGTCAGAGAAACCCGTGAGTGTCCTATAGGTTGCAGAGTGGGGAGTCTAAGCTTGTCGTAATATCCAAGACCCTGTCTTTCCCCCACCTTGGCCCCTGCCCTGTCCACCCCTTCCTCCAACAACAATTTACGTCACAGCTGTAATTAAACTGTTCCAAATCATCATGGCAGATTTTGCCAGGTGCACCCTAGGAGATGGCATCAGCAGCTGGTTTGCCCTGGGGTTGCCAACCTAGGCACGTGGTCAATGCTTAGTACACAGTAAATTTAGTAGTCATTCTCTGCCAGGGGTCATTTTCTCTCCCACTCCTTCCCCATGCTAATCTGGATACCAATGCCGACCCAGGCTTTCTGGAGAAAGATGGCTCCAGGTAGACTCAGTCCTGAATGGGATACATCACAAATTATAATGCCAAGTGGAAAGTTCTGTAGCCACAGCTGCTGTGTGTGGTACTCCCACCCCATGGAGTTCAGGGGTAACTCAGTGGGTGAGTACCAAAGCCAGAGCACCTGGCTGGAAATCTCACTCACAAACAAGTTGCTTTAATTCTCCATGACTTACTTTTTTCCCACTGGCAAAATAGGATAAAACTCATATTATTTCATAGGGTTGTTGCCAAGATTAAATGAATTAATCTATCTAAGAGCACTTAAAATGGTGCCTGGCACACTCTAAGTGCTCAATAAATATTAGCCAATATCACTACTAACAATGATCTACTGAATATCAAACACTGTCCTTCGCATGTGTTACTTAATTCTCATCTAGTGCTCAGAGGCATGGTCACCCCCCCTCTGCAGATAAGAAAACTGAGTCAAAAAGAAGCAAAGTAACCTGGCCAGGGTCTGATGTCTCAAAAGTGGTGGGGCTGAAACCCAGGCAGCTGGGTTCAGAGCCATTTTTGGCTCTAAACCCCATACTCCACTGCCTAGCGAAGCAGCCTCCTCAGGTGGGTTTGTTAGAAGCAACCCTGCAAACCAAGTTCCTTTGGAGACAGGCAACACTGCAGAGCTCCACTTCAAATATGCCTGGAGCCATTCTTGGTGGCACAGAAGGGGGTCACTGTAAGATCAGGCCTTTGTATAGGTAAACTGGCTCCAGCGAATGCAGGGAAATCAGGACTCACCAGCTGGCACTTAGCCAGTTCTGAGTTAAACCCTTCCTTCTCATTTATGGGCCAAATGGCCCTATGAGTGAAAATTTACCCCATTTTATAGATGAGGTGCAGGCACATCAAACAATTTGCCCAAGATCACAAAGCTAGGAAGGACCAGGTGACAGAGTCAGGATTAAACCCCAGAAAGTCTGTTCCAGAGGCTATGTCTTCTTTAAAAGTCTTCATTGAATTTGTTAGAATATTGCTTCTGTTTTATGTTTCGATTTTTTGATTGCAAGACATGTGGCATCTTCACTCCCCGACCAGGGATCAAACCCACACCCCCTGCATTGGAAGATGAAGTCTTAACCACTGGACCACCAGGGAAGTCCCCTGAGACTATGTTGTAAACACTACTCTCAACTGTATCTGAAGTTGGCAGCCATGAATACATCCACAAACAACTGAAGATTAACCCCCAAGACCTTCTTCACTTCAGTAAAGCAAGAAGGTGCCCAGACTCTGGGAGATCCAGGAAAATTCAGCAATCCAATAGGAACATATATTTGGAAACGATCAGAAAGTGCAAGACTCCGGTCACTCCTCTGTGCTGCAGGAAGGAGGCTGCAGAACACAGAAAGAGGAACACAGGGCTGGGAGCCAGGGGAACTGGCCCTGGTTCCAGACACGTGAGCCACGGAACATCATTTCCCTTCTGATGACATCAGTCTTCTTGTCTGTATATTAAGGTGATTAGTTGATATGAGCTCAAAAGCTCTCCTTTGTTCTGACACTCTTTGTTGTATCAAGAGAATTATGTTCTACCTGGGAACAGAGACTTGTCATGGATTGATCTGTCTGAGGCTGACACCTCCCAGAGGGTGGGAACTACCCCTCTGCTTGTTTGGGAGGGGACTGGTTGGGTACAGCAAACATCAGTAACATCCATTGGCAGAGGCTGAGAAGGTGATGCCTGCACTTCTGATGTGATGATCCTTTAAAGGGCCCCAAAGGTGGAATGAATCCTGGGCAGCCTCTCAGGCCAAAGCATGAACCGAGAGGAAAAGTTGAAGAAGGACAGAACCCAGCTCTGTAGAGGAAAGCAATGGAGAGAGTTAACTTGGGAAAGAGGGAGCTCCCTGCAGCTGGATGTGTCTTTGCAGAAATGCATGTTGATCTAAAGGGGCCTTGGAAAGGAAGCTCCTTCTTTCTCCAAGGGGTTCAAGATGTACCACATCTTAGTCCATTCATTCACTGACCATTGATTTTATGAGCACCTGTATGTGTCAGACACTGAACTGGGAACAACTGATGCAAAGATGAATAAGACACAGCCCTACCCTTGACTGCAAAGGTGCATTGCGACATCAGAGGTACTCAGAACTCTCATTCACTGAGTTTTAACATCTTAGTGGGTCATGTACCACTCAAAGAAACCTTGGGTTATGCACACTGGCACAATATTTTATATCCAAATCTGCAGTCCACAGAGGAGTGAGAGATGGTGTCCTAGGGTCCATGTTTCCAACCTCCTAGCTCCCAGGCCCACTCGGGCTGAGTAGGGATTGGCCAGCTGCTGGCCATGCTGGGAAGATGGCAGACACATCCGGGGACAAGAATATAGAGGTAGCAGGTACGCAGAGTAACTGCGGACTGAACTGGTGAGCAGGGAAGCCTGCCAGGGCAACAGAATCCAAGAGCTAGGAGGGCCTGAGCAGCCCTGCTCCAGCAGATCAGGGTCCAAGAGAAATGAATGCTCCTGGCAAGATGAGCAGTAAAAGATGTTTCTGAAGTACAGGGTAAGGACTAAGGGAGAGGCAGATGCAGAGTTGAGGCTTTCTTGGGATTCCAGAAGTAAAACCAAACCAGGCTCATTATGGCAGAGGCGAAAGGTAAAGACGCAGGCAGAGAGCAGAGCACCCTCAGTCACCCACCCGTGCTTTGAAGGATTAGATGAAGGGGGTAGAAATATCTATAGGATCTGGTCAGAGAAGAGCCAGGCAGCGACTCCAGTCTCCCACAGGGATTTCTCTGTTTCTGCTCTGCAAAGAGCAGTCAAAACTATTTCTAACTCACTGTTGTTTCCAGGACAAAATTTCCTGCTGTTTGGGCACCATGGGCTGTCAGGGCTGGCCACGGCTCCAGAGGGGTGCAACTTGAATGGATGATGCTGCCTGGAGCCCTCAGAAATGCCACCAGGATCCAAGCTCCAGGGTTAGTCCAGGCCATGGCAGGGAAAAGAGGGCTGAGACCCTGCAGAACAAAGGGGCTGAGACCTTCCCTGAGGAGGCCATGGAGGCGGCAGAAAACTAGATGAGAAGTTGAGATTAGAGGGTCTGCCTCCAATGTGAAGCTGACCACTGATTCATCTTCCATAAAGAAGGGGTTCAAAGCGCTTCTCCCTGGGTGATGTTGTTCCAGCACCGGTCTTTCATCATGAAAGCCAGGGGTGGCTGTTCTCACTGGCAGAAAGGCCCATAGGATGGAGACAAGCTGTCTCCATCCACCTTTCCATCAGCTTCAAAAAGACAGAGCCCAGAGTGTCCCTTCTGCTAAATGCCAGATGCTTCTGACCACTTTGCACACACCTCTCCCATAATCCTTGACTATCATCATCTTTATGAGCCAGGTGAAGGGTTTCAGTCATAATCTAAGACCACAAGTGAATCACGGTGGAGCTGGGATTCAGACCCACTCAGTCTTGGAGCTGCACCACTGGGCACCCATGCGCCCTATCACTTGTCCTGGCCTGGCCCTTCCATCGATGCCCTAGGGGCATGTTGTTTCATGGTCTTTCATACTCTGGCATTTTGATAAATACAGCAACCACACTCTTTATGAGGATTTGGACTCCGCCTCTGGATGGTCAGGTCTCTGGCTTTCTCCCTCAGATGGCAGCAGTAGCTCCAGGCAGCTGGCACCCCAGCATTTCCACTCCTGCTCTGGCTTCTTCCACCTGACAACTGGCACCTCTATGCTGTGGACCCTTAATTCAAATGCTCCTCCTTCAGTGATGTTTTTTCCAAACTTCACTGCAACACTACTGTGCTGCCTGCTCCTCACTTGAGTATCAGCCCACCTGCAGCCCTGCCAGCTGAGACACAACAGGCAGGCTGGCTGGACCTGACCCCATTTCACTCTGTGTCCCCTTCATTGTGATCCCTCCATAAATACCTTCTGATGATGTCAGAGTCATAAGCCAGAGCTTCAACCACATTTAATTCAGCTTTCTCTTCCATAGAAAATCATCTTTCTCCAAAACTTTTGTCTGGCAGCTGAGATTCTGTATCTCCAAATGGTCTAGACCGAGATGTCCAGAAATCTGTCTCTGAGTTAACTGAGGTCTGCTCTGCTGCACCTCAGCTCAGGATAGATCTGGACATTCAGTAGATTGGCCACTGTGGTCAACAGGAAAAGCTGGACCAGCTGCTCCATCTGGCACATCTCTGAACAAGCCCAGGCATTCAGCCCTTACACTGATATCTTCATGAGTGGTGACTTCATTGCTTATCTTCTCTGTCCAACTAGACTGTGGTGGCTTCATGTTGGTCTCAGACTATGTCTTCAAAATAACAAATTGAATCAATGATTGGAGGAATAAGAGTGGGAAATTCTTTCTTGCTGGACATCAACTTTGAGAAAGGCACTAAAGGTCTGCCATGGACTGAATAGGGTTCCCTCTCAAATTCACATGTTGAAGCCCTAAACCCCAGTGTGATGGTATTTGTGGATGAAACCTTGGAGAGGTAATTAGGGTTAGATAAGGTCATGGGGGCCCCACCCCCATTAATATAATGGCATTAGTGCCCTTATATTAACACAAAGCAACACCAGGGAGCTCTCTCGCTCTCTCTTTCGCTCTCTCCCCCTGGGTATACACACAAAGAAAAACACCTCGTGAGCTCACAACAAGCTGGCAGCTGCTTACCGCTCAAGAGGAGAAACTTCCCTTGCTGGCACTTTGACCTTGGACTTAGCAAAATTCCAATACCATGAGCAATAAATGTTTTTTTTTTTAGTCACCCAGTCTAGGGTACCTTGTTATGGCAGCCTGAGCAGACTAAAACAGGGACATTCTGCTAGGAAGGTAGGTACACCAAGCCATTTCCCACTTCATCCTTAGCTTATAGAACCCTTATTTGGCCTCTGTATTTGGCAAGTCTAATGTGCTCAGGGAAGTAGTTTCCTTCTCCATTCCAGCATCTCAGCTTTCACCAGTCAGAGTCAAAGACTGAACAATTGGACAAGACCTTCACTCAACCCCAGTGACAGAGCCTGGGCTCTATAGATAATCTCTCTAGGTTTAAATCTCACCTCTGACAATTATCTGCTGAATAGCTTTGGGCAAGATTTTTAAACCTCTCTGCATCTTAGAAATAGCACCTATTTCTTGGGATTATTTTCCTAAGTAAGCTAACCCATAGGGTCACAAAGAATTGGACATAACTGAGTGACTAATGCTTTTACTTTCAAGTTAACCCAGGCAAGTATTTAGAAGGTGCCTAAGTGCTCCATCAATGTAACTATTGTTATGATGCTTATTATTATTGTGGTTGCCATGAGCTACAACAGGGAAGTCTTCTGGGAGTTTCTATGCAAGACTATGCTCCTTGATGAAAAGGGAGGTGACAAGGAAAGCAGCTGCCTTTTTTCTGCTTTGAATTTGATTGTGATAAGATTTGATACCTGGAGCTACCATGCTGGGATTTTTTTTTTTTTTTTTTTAGATTTTTAAAATATGGACTTTAAAAAAAATCTTTATTTTTAAAGTCTATATTGCTGCTCAGTCACTAAGTCATGTCTGACTCTTTGCCATCCCATGGACACAGCACGCCAGGCTTCCCTGTCCTTCACTGTCTCCTGGAGTTTGCTCAAACTCATGTCCGTTGAGTCGGTGATGCTATCCAATTATCTCATCCTCTGTCGCCCCTTCCCCTCCTGCCTTCAATTTTTCCCAGCATCAGGGTTTTTTTTTCCCAAAGAGTCAGCTCTTTGCAATAGGTGGCCAGAGTATTGGTACTTCAGTTTCGACATCAATCCTTCCAATGAACATTCAGGGTTGGTTTCCTTTAGGACTGACTGGTTTGATTTCAAGTCTCTGTTTGTTACAGTAGTGCTTCTGTTGTTTGTGTTCTGGACTTTTTGGCCTCTAGGCAAGCGGGATCTTAGCCCCTCAACCAGGGATTGAATCTGAGTCTCCTGCATTGGGAGGCAAAGCCTTAACAACTGGACCACCTGGGAAGTTCCATTGGAATTTTGAAACAGTAACCTAAAAAACACAAATGCGCTGGTACACCTGTGAGACAGAAACTTAGAACAGCCTAGTTCCAAACTTCTCTTAATGTGATTTAGTAAAGTACTGGTCACTCAGTCGTGTCCAACTATTTGTGACCCTGCGGACTATAGCCCACCAGGCTCCTCCATCCATGGGATTCTGTAGGCAAGAATACTGGAGTGGATTTACATCTCCTTCTCCATCGGATCTTCCAGACCCAGGGATTGCAGCCAGGCCTCCCGCATTGCAGGCAGACTCTTTACCATCTGAGCCACCAGGATCAGGAAACTAGGTATCTGAGATAAGGACTAGCCATTCTATGCTATAATTAACTCATTGTGCCAGTGAGGAAACTGAGGCGAGGGGAGGCGTGTGTGTGTGTGCGTGCTCAGCTGCTTTAGTTGTGAACGACTCTTGTGAGACCCCGTGGACTGGGGCCTGCAAGGCTCCTCTGTGCATGGCATTCCCCAGGCAAGAATACTGGAGTGGGTTGCCATGGGAATTTCCTGACTCAGGGATCGAACCCGAGTCTCTTGAGCCTCCTGCATTAGCAGGAGGATTCTTTACCACTAGCGCCGCCTGGGAAGCCCCAGAGGGGGAGTGAGGAGTGGTTAAGTCATCTGCTCAGTATCACATTTGGCTAGAGGGCACATCTAGGATTCAAACCCAAAGCCCAGGCTCTTCCCTGAGAACCAAGAGGCCCAGAGGCTAGGAAAGAAGAGTTCGAGTCTTGGAGAGGAGGTGAGGGAGGGTGCTCCGCCTGACTCCACTCTTCCTCTGGAAGAGGTGTGTTAGAGCAGGTGCCTGCCTGCCTCCAGCGCCTTGGCTGTCAATAAAACCCCCAGCCTGGCTGTGGCAAGCTGCAGATTCATGCAAATTCAGGGCCTATATTTAGCAGTAATTTAGCTGTCATCAGTCAGAGGGAGAAGAAAAAGCCCTCCCCAAAGTAATGGTTATTCATATCGACTACCTACTCCTCCGGTGCCTTATAAATCCAGAGGAATCTGACTCAAAGCAGTGGTGGTGCACAGGGGGCTGGCTGGCTTGGATAATTCGACCCCATACCCCTCCCCTGGGCAGAGATGACGGGGCAGTAGCTTGCACACAAAAGGAAGGAAGGTTCATTTTTTCATGGAGGGTGATGATAAGGGAGAGAGATGGAAAAAGATGAGTCAGTTGGAGAAATCTAATAAAAAACCCGAAACAAGAAGGATGCCAATGAGTCAGAGGATGCCGGAGCTGGGAGGGCCCTGGGAAATCAAGCAGTCCAACCCTGAGGAAACTGAGGCCAGGGAGAGAGTAATCATTTTAACAGCTCTTATAATTACTGTTAATTGAAAGCTTGTGCTCCGTGCCAGGCGCTGCTCTGAGCACTCCACGGTGGGTAGGCATTTGTTTCTCCCTGTATCCCACATGATCAGAGTTATTGGCCCCACCGTGCAGACCAGGGACCAGAGAAACAGAGAGATTCGGTCACTACCCCAGGCCCCAAATGACAGAGCCAGAGTTTGAGCCTATGTCTGATGCTGTAGTCACTGCTTGTAACCGTACTGTGGGACTTGTCATCAGTTTCATGGTTGATAAATGTCAGAGCTGGACCAGACCTTGGCTTGATCAACTACCCATTTTTTCTCTCCTGTATCTTCCAAGTAGAAAAGAGCGATGACAAGAGGATGGAAGAGTGAAAAAGGGAGCATGAAAGATGACAGGCAGAGTGGGTTTGTGCTTGAGGTGGTTAGAATTTGGGAGGGAAAATGTATGACTGTTTTCTCCCTCTAGTGACAGGTGCTTTGGACTTATTTGAGGGTATTATGAGGTCTCTGGAAGACAGTAAGGAGAGGCTGCTTTGAGAAGGGTTGTGGGAGGGATGTCTGGGGAGATGAGATGATAGGGGTTTGGGGCATCCTGAGGGCACCCAGAGGAGGAGCAATGGGACACAGAAAGAGGAGGTAATCGGGTAACTGCCTGCTCACACAGAAGCTCCAGTCTCTTGCCTAAGCTACTCCAGGCACCACGTGGCAGGAGGAAACTTCAGGAAAAGAAGCAACCTTAGAAAGAAGTGAAATTCAGCCTACACACTTGATTTAATAGTGGTGTGGCCAGAAAGGAGCCGGGTTCTTTCTCCCAGTCCACAGAAACTGACCACATATTTCAAATGAAACTCACAGGGGACATCCCTACAGGTGCTGGAATCCCTCACAAGCAGCCACTCCAGGACCAAGAACCGGGACTCTGGGACCAAGTCCGTATTAGCTGTGTGACCTTGAGCAAATCAGTTCATCTCCCTGTGCTTCACTTTCTTCATTTATACAATAGGAATCATAAGAGTCGCTACCTCCTAGGGTTGATGTGAGGGTGAAACGAGTTAACGCACGGAAGGCGCTCAGCATAGCCCCCGGCACAGAGACAGTGCTGCGTAAGTGTAGCTATTACTATTGCTTTGCTATTGTTCATTTGGAGATGCTTCTGTCTGCCAAAGCAGCGGGCTTGTAGGACTGAGCGTCTTCCCTCTGTAAACTGAGGATGATTTAAGTTATGCCTTAGCTATGCCACAGAATGTACAGTCATCACTCAGATAATATGCAAAAATATCATATATCCATCCTTATCTTTTCTCCACTATTTCCCCACATTTTAGCCCCCACCCCCAAGACATGCTCTCACACCACTTTCTCACAACTATCTGGAGAATGATAGAGAAATAAATCCCCTGCTCTGTCCTCAAATTGCCCAAGTATCTTAAGGCCAGCTAATCTGGGAATATTTTGGCCTCAGAGTGACTCTGCCCAGGTTCCTCTTCTGCCTGCAGTCCCCCCCTCCACCCCCAGATCAGGGGCTACAACTACATCCTGTTCCCCCCGCCTCTGCCTCATGCCACTCTGGTCCCCTGGGTCAGAGACCATCCTATCCCTCCTTTCCATCCTGGAAGCTTCATACAGCAAGCGTGGCTTCACAGTCAGCATTTTATATCCCAGGCAGCCAGGAAGAGGAATTGCTACAAATAACCGTGCTAATGGAGGTAATGGAAGGAGGGAGACTGATGTCTTTAGTTCACACGAGGGCTGGTGGCTCAGGCTGGCTGAGCCAAGTGGGCTGAGCTCTTCAGCCAGCTGCTAGTTTCTAAAAGAAAAAAGCAGCGGACCAGGCTGCCTGTCGTGACAGCATCTCAGGAAAGAGTCCCACAGTCCTCAGGTCTGGGGTAGATGCAGAGAGGACATTCTGTCCATTTTTCCTGCCCCCGTTTTCCCTTTCAAAGCCCTTCACAGGAGAGAAATGCACAGAGAGCAAATGGTATCATCCATCAATGCCTGTCAGTAAGTGGACCCTGGACCAGCAACATCAGCATTCCCCGGGAACTTGTTAGAGATCAAACTCCCAGGCTCCACCTCATATCTACTAAACACTGAATCAGAAATTCTGGAGGTGGGTCCCTGCAATATGGGTTTTAATAAGCCCTCTGGGGAATTCTGCAGCATGTTCAAGTTTGAGAACCACTGGTCCAGTCAACAGTTCTCAAACTTCGCTGAATATTAGAATCACCTGGGGAGCTTTTAAAACTCCCAATGGCCAGGCCACACTCCAGCCCAATTAAATCAGAATGTCTCCAGGGGAGGGACAGGCATTAGTGTTTTTAAGTTCATCCAGGTGATTCTGATAGAAGTTGAGGTTTCTGAACCACTGATCTAAATATTTAATAAACAAATCCACAAACATCCTTTTTCCAGTATGAATGTGCTTCGCAAAAGCCACAAAGATATTTTGTTTCTGTGCAGGAGGAGGGAAATCAGGTTCATTGCATCTATTAATATTAGATGCCAACATGTTACTGTGTCTATTTTACCAAGGATTCAATGAAGGCACATCTTTGTTAAGCAGCTTGTTCAAAGTCAGAAGCAAATTTTTCACCCACCGTAAGGCAGACTCTAAGAGCAGGTCATAACCTGGGGCCTCAGGCTAGACCCTGTGTCTGGGCTAGACCATGGCAACACACGCCATGTAAAATGTGCCTGTCGGGGATGTTCCTGGTGGTCCAGTTGTTAAGAATCCATCTTGGAATGAGGGGCCATGTGTTCAATCCCTGGTCAGGGAACTAAGATCCCATATGCTGCAGAGCAGCTAAGCCTGCATGTCACAACTAGAGAGTCCGTGTCCCATAGCTAGAGAGCCCACACGACGCAATGAAGAGCCCATGTGCCACGACTAAGATCCAACGCAGAAAATAAGGATATGCTTCTTTTTTAAGTGTACACATCACTCTTGTTTCCACGAAAGAAGTTCTTTAAACTCAGGTCTTGTGAATGACATCACCGGCTGGCAGACCTCAAGTACATTCAACCAATAAGAATTCAGCAAGGCCGAGCTCACCCTCAGGAGGTGCACAAAGCAGCCTCCATACACTAGCATCACAGGACAGAAATTAAACTAGGGTTGTAGAGAGGGCGGCACACTATACAGAACAGAAAAAGTTCATTAGCTCTGGCTATTACCGAGGACTATAAATTAGAAAATTTTACACACCAATGGGAGATATTATGTTAAGGGTAAAAAATCTAAATCAGATTATGCAAGGAAACCGAAGCAGTGGTTTAGTTCCCACTGATTTCACATACCTTCTGGTGTTGGTTCCCCGTATGGTTAAGTTTTAGAGCCAGAATTTGACTTCTCCTCTGCCTGACCCCAAAGCTTAGTCATTTAATACTACTTTTGATGATTCATTCTTAGGTAACTATTCAGTAGGAGCAAAGAACTTCTGCATAAGGATATTCATCAAAATACTACCTATGATTGCAAAGAAAGTTGACAAGCACAGCAACAACTATAAAAGTGCTCCCTTTGCTCCTAGGATACAGTGCTGAGAACCTTACATGTATGTTTCTATTTTAATTACATGCTGTGGAAATAAGCATAAGAACATATAATCCCACGGTCATTTGCTGTGGAAATTATCAAATGCTTCCAGTTTCTTCCCTTTCAAACAAGGTAAGATTATCATTCTGATACTTTTTGTTGGTAGCTGGTGCCATATAATTCTGTCGGGAGAGTTATCAACAGCAGACACATGATTACCCGGTCATTCTGAGTCCTGCAGTAACTGCATTGAGCAGAACCACGCCACCACCAACCCCTCCCACCACCAATTAACCTGAAGAAGAAATAAACTTTTTTTTTAAGATTCTTTTTTTTGATGTGGACCACTTTTAAAGTCTTTATTTGAATGTTGCTTCTGTTTTATGTTTTGTTTCTTTGGCCATGAGGCATGTAAGGTCTTAGCTAACCGACCAGGGATGGAGCATGCACCCCCTGCATTGGAAGCACAGAATCTTAACCACTAGACCATCAGGCAAGTCCCAAACCTTTGTTTCTTAAACCACTGAGACTTGGGGTTGTTTGTTAACACAATATACAGCTTATGCTGACGGATACACACACATTGTCTCATTTTAACCCTGACAATGTCCTTCAAAGATTAATGTTGATTTCACATTACAGATGTAAAAATTGAGGCTCAGAGAGGTTAAATTGCTTATTTTCCCAAGATCACAGAGCACGGTTTTGGATGAAGAAGGCTAACCCAAAGACCATTAATCATTACACTAAGGAAATGGTATATCTACTCCAAAGAACTATTATGAAGTCAAGATCAACAATTTCACAGATAATGTGAAAACAGAGGGTGAGAATATATATGATGAAATGATGAAGGAAAGAAGCAGATCACCAAACAGTGGGACCACTGTGCTTGCAATTATTTCTACACGCATCTGAGATGAACCAAACCAGGAAAGAAATGTGCAGAAGTGGAAATGGTGGTTGTGTTAGAACAGTGGGATTAGGCGTGGCTTGTCAAAACTTTCCCCTGTGTTATTTCATCACCTTTTCATTAATAAAGTAAATCAATCTTCTTTCTCAAATGCCTACATCTGCACCATGTCAAACACGTGGGTAGAAGGTAAAAAACTGCCATCCATCAGCGGTATGCGTCTCTTGTCCAATAGCAGACATCTGGAAAGTCTGAATGAGCCAAATGACTGAATTCTGCATGCTTCACTGAAGACTTTGAGGAATGGGGAGTTCAGATTTCTCTGAATAGCTTGTGAGCTTCGTGGAGAAGCTGTCTTGGGTAGAAAGTCTGTGGGAAAGAATGAGAGAAATGCCCTACTGAGGAAAAGTATGAGAGGGAATGAAAACAGGCTCCCAAGCAAGTCAGATGAAAGATGTTGCACTGGTCTGCCACCTCTATGTCTACCTTAGGTCCCCGTGAGAAACATTGCTCCTGGGGAGCAGAGAGTTTACTGGTGATGGATGTTGGGTTTATGGGGCAGGTATACTGTCCAGCCAGGTCCTGTGGACCCCTACCTCTGAACATGGGAGGCTCTGAGGACTGTTCCAATCCACCTGAAGGAAATAATACCTATGTCAATATTCCTTAAAATAC
The DNA here is from genome assembly GCF_000754665.1 of Bison bison bison. Taxonomy (NCBI): domain Eukaryota; kingdom Metazoa; phylum Chordata; class Mammalia; order Artiodactyla; family Bovidae; genus Bison; species Bison bison. Next base: position 2,709,924 of record NW_011494730.1, read on the forward strand.
AGAGCAGATGCAGTCTCCAAACAGGCAGTCCCATTAGCCCATGACTCTGGATTCTTTCTACAAAAATTGTCATGCTGGTATTATGCAACCATGCTTAGCCAACCCCCACAGATGCCAGCATAGACGAGCACCTAAGCCAAGGGGTAGATGAGCTAGCCTCTGACTCGGTCTAGCCAGAAAGCTCTACTCAAAGGAAAATGTCATCTTACAAGTCAAACTCAACTCTCTGTAGTGGGGGGAGTAAAACAAGGCAGAGATTAGACAGTGGGTAGCAACAGTGGAAGCAGGAGGACACGAAGGGAGAGCTGAGATGAGAGTGTGTCCTGTCACCATTATGGTGAAGCACTGGACACACTCTATTTCTGAGGACACATGGGTAAGACTAAAACGATTGGTGGTTAAGCAGGACTGGGGGCTTCCCAGATGGTACTAGTGGTAAAGAACCCACCTGCCAAGGCAGGAGATGTAAAAGACACGGGTTTGATCCCTGGGTTGGGAAGATCCCCTGGAGGAGGTCAGAGTAACCCACTCTGGTATTTTTGTCTGGAGAATCCTATGGACAAAGGATCCTGGTGGACTGCAGTCCATAGGGTCACAAAGGGTCACATGACTGAAGCGACTTAGCATACAGCACGCACATAAGCAGTGTTGGATCCTAGAGGATCTTCCAACCCCCAAATTATTGTCCAGTCTAGAAGCTGTGAGGCCATGTGGCCGGTCCTAGGGTACCTTGTCTGGAGGTGTTTCCTAGGGTCATTCCTATAACCTAGGGTCTGCTGGAAGGACAAGAAGCTTTGCCCAGGCAGCTGCTCTAGGACAGGGATGCCAAAGCTGCAGAGGAGGGAAAGTCGCTTAGTCGTGTCCGCTTCTTTGCAACCCCAAGGACTATACAGGCCAGAATTCTCCAGGCCAGAATAGTGGAGTGGGTAGCCGTTCCCTTCTCTAGAGGATCTTCCCAACCCAGGGATTGAACCCAGGTCTCCCACATTGCAGGTGGATTCTTTACCAGCTGAGCCACAAGGGAAACCCAAGAATACTGAAGTGGGTAGCCTATCCCTTCTCCAGCGGATCTTCCCAACCCGGGAATTGAACTGGGGTCTCCTGCGTTGCAGGCAGATTGTTTACCGGCTGAGCCATCAGGGAAGCCCACAGAGGAGGGAAATGAGCACCAAGTTCTACAGATAGGCTTCCCGGTCTAATCAGCCGAGCCAGGCGCTGACACATGTTCTTTATGAAGGGCCATATAGTAAATATTTGCAGCTGTGAGGGCCAAATAGTCTGTCACAATGATTCAGCTTAAAATCAGTCATCGGCAATGTGTGATCGAATGGATATGACCGTGAGCTGAGAAAACGTCACTCATAACAAGAGGCGCAGGCTGGATGGGGCCCGTGGGCTACAGTCTGCTGACCTCTGGGTTGGGACATCAGGTCCCTTAACCTGATGGTGACGTGCCCATAGGCAGCTCAAGGAGAGTGTGCCCGCAGCTCACTGAATGCCTTTCCTACACGCAAGCACTGAAGATGGTGGTGGAGGGGTCAGCTGGGGAGAGTCGGGGCCGTGGTCTCTAGCTAATGTCGCTTTCTTCCTCTGCTGTGTGGTCTCTAAGTCTTTTGCAGCTCTGGGGATCCCAGGGACAGCCTGGTAATGAGGGGATTCAGGGATGACAAGGGGCCTGGGTCCAGAGCCTTGCCTCTCCTAACAGGTCCTCTGCCTTTGGTGGAAAAAAACCAGCTTCCAAAGGTGAGGGGAGATGGTGACTGTTCAAGAAAAAACAAAACAAAACAAAAACCACTATCTGTGAGAATCAGAAACCTACTTCTGACTACTCATCCTGAAATAAATCCTTTTCCCCAAGGAAAGGTAGATTTCTAACAATGCCCAACCACTTCTATACTGATCATCTCTCCCAGACACACCACAGGGTCAAAGCCTTTGGCCTCAGCTCCGGGGACACATAGATGATGGTCTGCAAGTGGGGTTTCAATCAACATCTCTTGATTTCCACTCCCCATGGGTCCTCACTCTGTTCTTCCCCCAGTTTTCCACAGCATTAAAACATTACCTTCAATTACTCAATGGCTCAGACCTAAATCTGAGGAATCCTTGTCCTCCTTTACCTCGTATATCCAATCCAGGGGCAAGTCTGATCAGTCCCACCTCCAAACTGTATCTCAAGTCTTTTCTCCTGCCTCCCTCCCCAATCCCACTTCCAGAGCTCAAGTCTGACCATTGTCCCTTGCAATAGCTTCCAAAGTATTCTCTTCAGTTCTTCTTCTCCCCCTTACAGCCCACTCTCCATTCATCAGCTAGAGTGATATTTTTTTAAAAGAGGGAGATGGGCTCATGATTTATCCCTCAGCCCTCTGCTCAAATCGTCCCTTAGCTTCCTGTAGCTTTTCGCGTAAAGCCCAGAGTGCTGATGCAACACATGGTCCTGGAATAACCTGACTCCAGCTCACTTCTCCAGCCCAATCCTGCAACACTCTCCTTGCTCACAAGGCCCCTTTCCATGCTTTGCCCCTTTCTTTTCTTTGAATACAATGGGCTTCCCCAACCCCTAGAGGCTACACTTGCTGTTCCCTTACTTGGAATGTTCTTGCCTGGATTCTTTGTTCTTTGCAGGACTGATTTATTCTTACCCCTCAGGTCTCTGTTCAAATGCACATGCTCACAGAGGCCACCATATCTGCAAGCCAGCTCCAGTTACAGCCGTACCACCCTGTTTCCTTCTGGGCCCTTATCTTGGTCTGAAATCATCTTTTTGGATGTTTGTTTACTTGCTCACAGTTGCCTTTCTCAGTAGCGTCTAATTTCCAGGGAAACAGGAATTTTGTCGGTCTGCTCTGCTGTTGCTTCTGTACTTGGCACAGAGTCTGTGTTCAGTAGTTACTGGTTGATTGAATAAGTAATAACATATGAGGGGAGAAGCCAGTGGCCCTCTTCTTCGTTGCCTTCTCCCCACTCACTCAAGACTCTGGGTCTTAATTACTCGGCTCACATTTCCAGCTCACAGGATGATAGAATGTATTCTTTTGTGTGTCTGTGTGTATGTGGTGAAGTGAAAGTTGCTCAGTCATGTCTGACTCTTTGCGACCCCATGGGCTATACAGTCCATGGAGTTCTCCAGGCCAGAATACTGGAGTGGGTAACCTTTCCCTTCTCCAGGGGATCTTCCCAACCCAGGGATCAAACCCAGGTCTCCCGCATTGCAGGTGGATTCTTTACCAGCTGAGCCACAAGGGAAGTATATCTCGTAAGAACAGATAATAGGAGATCTACCCGCTTAACGCATCTTTATTGTACAGGACAGTATTGTTAACTATAAGTTACTTCATACCCGAGACTTCATACCCTTTGAACAGCAATTCCCCTTCCCTCTCAGCCCTTGCAACCACCATTCCACTTCTTGCATCCTGAGTTTGACTATTGTAGATATCTCACATAAGTAGAATCACACAGTATTTATTCCTCTGTGACTGTTGTATTTACTTAGCATAATGTTCTCAAAGTTCACCCATACTGTCCCATTTTTGAAGGGACTTTTTGGAGTGTGCTGGGACCCATGTAGACTTTACTTCACAGCCAAGAGCAGCGGGAGTTAGAAAAGTAAGGATTCCAGCAAGCCCACTCCTGGGAAGATATAGAGAAAATTCTAGTTTGAAAAGATACATCCATCTCAGTATTTACAGAAGCATTGCTTACAATAGCCAAGCATGAAAGCAACCTAAGTGTCCATCGACAGATGAATGGATAAAGATGATGTGGTTATATAGACAATGGAATATTACTCAGTCATGAAAAAGGATGAAATAATGCCATTTGCAGCTACATGGATGGACCTAGAGATTATCATACTAAGTGAAGTAAGTCAGAGAAAGACAAGTATAGTATTACTTATATGTGGAATCTAAAAAAAAGATACAAATGAACTTATTTAGAAAAATAGACACACTCACAGACATAGAAAACAAACTTATGGTTACCAAAGGGAAAGGGTCGTGAGGGATAAATTAGGAGTTTGGGATTAACATATACACACAATTGTATATAAAATAGATAAACAACAGGAGTTACTGTACAGCATCGGAGACTGTATTCAATATCTTGTAATAAACTATAATGGAAAAGAAAACAAAAAGTGAGGATATGTGAGAGGCACAGGAGCTCAGAGCAGCAATGCCTGGGACTATGTCCACAGCAATGCCAGTTACATCAGCCTTTTATATCCTTTACTCTAAGGAAATTCCTTGACCTTGAGTCTTGGTGTTCTTGATCTGAGATGGGATCAGTAACAGCCACCTTGCAGAGGTATTGTCAGGATCAAATGAGAGAACATTCTTGAAGCTGACTTGGTACAGAGAAACTCTACAGTCTTGGAGCAGGGACAGAGTTTTCAGATGCTGTCTTGGTGGGCATGTTGACCGATGTCACTTCAAAGGACAAAGACTGTCTAGAAGGGTGCAAGCTCCATGGAGCAGAAACTTGGTCTTATCCTTGCTGTCTGCCCAGTGCCTAGAATGGTGACCGGCACTTCGTAGGCACTCAAAACCCAGGTGAAGTAGCCAGTGAAACCCAAGTGTTGTTACTTGTTATTAGTCAAAAATGAGAGAGAGAAAACAAAGCAGTCTGGGTTAATACTGCTGAAATCCTTTGCTCTCAGTTATAACAAAAGAAAAAAAAGAAAAAGGTGTAACTGAGTATAGTCAGGACTGAAATGAAATAGCTTGAACTTGTTTGGAGCTAATACAGGATTTAGCACTTAGGAGCCTTGTTCTTCTGGACTGTTACTTCGCCCCTCTCTCATCTCTCTCCTGTTCGGGCTCAATATATTTCCCAGCAGCAAGCCTTCCATATTACTTTTCTACCATGCTTCACTTCCCTCAGACAGACTCTGGGATTAACTTGGGCAATCTGTTCTGTTCAGATGAGAGAACTCTTCATTTGGGCTGATGAATGTGGAAACACAAGTAAATTATTCACTCGGAATCAGTCACTCTTTGTCACTGTGGTGAGACTGCAATAGCCAGGGCTCCAGCCTCTCCTCCTCCTGCCCTGGTGCCTGGCGCCTAGTATTGGGGCCACTCCAAAATTGTTCAATTCCGAGAAATGCCACTCTCCTCAGCCAGTTCCCAAAGCGAAGCGATTCATGTTCCACAGGAGCCATCTCCACGTCTGGACATAGCCTCAGGCACAAATCAGGGACCACACCGACTTGGGAGGTGAGTCTGCATTTTCTCAGTGAGGTTCACGTATGAAGTCACCAACTTCTGCCCATGATGTTTCTTCTGCAAGGAAAACTTCCCCAACCCTTCTTTCCCACCGCTCCCCCTCTTTGGCTTATTTATTCCTCAAGATTTTGCATGGTTACCTAATTTCACAGAGTCAGGGGTCCTTCCCCTGACTCTCATGCTGGCCCCTTCTACAGCCCTTAACTCACTATCTCCCACTTTACACTGAGCTCCCCCATGGCGGGGACTTGTCTTATTCCTCTTTGATCTCCTGGGTCTAAAACAAGACTGATCACACAAGAATCAGTGAACTGGTGGTGGGAGGGCGGGGGGTGATTGAAAAAAGGAAGCAACTTTCTGGTGCTCACACATCTGAGAAGTGACACAGCCAGGTATACGGGTTAACTTGGAAGTATAACAAACTCCCTATTTCCAGGATAAAACAACATCCATTTACTTTACAATCACGTTGCATGTCAGCAGCTGCAAGACAGCTGTGTGTCTGCTCTATGGATCCACTTATTCTGGGACCCAAGTGAAAGAAGCCTCCTCTGTGTGGGCCACACTCATTCTCAGTGCAGAAGTGATGAGCAAGAGGTTGACATGAACCACAAGCTTAGAGCTTTTGCTCAGGCATATTATATGTCAAGTTTGCTTATATTACATTGGCCAAAACAATGGCAAAGCCCAAAGTAGGTAGATGGGGGAGATATCCAGCTCTCTTTCAGGAAATCTTTAAGTGGAATGAAATGGTCTACCGCACCAGGACTACGTGACTCCTAAGTGACTTGTCTTTGCTTTGTACCTGCCTTCTAGCTTAGAAGACCCCTCCCTAGGCTTAACCCTTAGAAAATAAGGAAAGTGAGGGATCCAGATATAGAGAAGGAAACATATAAAAGAATCCTCATGACATCTTTATGAAAAAGCTATTTTTGTTTTCCATCTTGATGAAAAATTGGCGATATTTACACCATCATGGCCCAAGTAGGATCAAAACTTCATAACTGAGTTCACTTTTGCAATCCTCTCGTTTCATGGAATCATACATTTTCTTACTCCTCTGAGAATCATGTCCTTAAAACACAATGCTTATAGAAATAAGAGGAAACACATGCAACATAAGCTCGTCTATTCCCAAGTCTACATTTATGAGCCTCAAATCTAAAGCAATATCAGAAAGAGCTGTACTGAGTGAGGACCTACAATTCAAGCCAAGATTATGAAACTATTTCCCAATGGAGAGATGACACATCTCAGGAATATGGGCCTGATTTTCCCTCTTGTCTCAATGTCCTCCTTGTTCATAGCCCCTGTGGTATCTGGGTGACTTTTTGATCTCCCAAGGAGCTGGGGAAAAGAAGAAAGTGACAGAAGGACTAATGCTTGTTTGCAAACTAGACTCTGATTAGTGATCAGTTCAGTTCAGTCACTCAGTCGTGTTCGACTCTTTGTGACCCTATGGACTGCATCATGCCATTCTTCTCTGCCCATCACCAACTCCCAGAGCTTACTCAAACTCATGTCCATAGAGTCGGTGATGCCATCCAACCATCTCATCCTCGGTAATCCCCTTCTTCTCCTGCCTTCAATTTTGCCCAGCATCAGGGTCTTTTCTAGAACTAACACCCCCAAAAGATGTCCTTTTCATTATAGGGGACTGGAATGCAAAGGTAGGAAGTCAAGAAACACCTGGAGCAACAAGCAAATTTGGCCTTGGAGTACAGAATGAAGCAGGGCAAAGACTACTAGAGTTTTGCCAAGAGAATGCACTAATCATAGCAAACACCCTCTTCCAACAACACAAGAGAAGACTCTACACATGGACATCACCAGATGGTCAATACCAAAATCAGATTGATTATATTCTTTGCAGCCAAAGATGGAGAAGCTCTATACAGTCAGCAAAAACAAGACTGGGAGCTGACTGTGCTCAGATCATGAACTCCTTATTGCCAAATTCAGACTTAAATTGAAGAAAGTAGGGAAAACCACTATACCATTCAGGTATGACCTAAATCAAATCCCTTACGATTATGCAGTGGAAGTGAGAAATAGATTTAAGGGACTAGATCTGATAGACACAGTGCCAGATTAACTAGGGATGGAGGTTCATGACATTGTACAGGAGGCAGGGATCAAGACCATCCCCAAGAAAAAGAAATGCAAAAAAGCAAAATGACTGTCTGAGGAGGCCTTACAAATAGCTGAGAAAAGAAGAGAAGTGAAAAGCAAAGGAGAAAAGGAAAGATATACCCATTTGAATGCAGAGTTCCAAAGAATAGCAAGGAGAGATAAGAAAGCCTTCCTCAGTGATCAATGCAAAGAAATAGAGGAAAACAACAGAATGGGAAAGACTAGAGATCTCTTCAAGAAAATCAGAGATAACAAAGGAACATTTCATGCAAAGATGGGCTCAATAAAGGACAGAAATGGTACGGACCTAACAGAAGGAGAAGTTATTAAGAAGAGTTTGGCAAGAATACACAGAAGAACTGTACAAAAAAGATCTTCATGACCCAGATAATCACGATGGTGTGATCACTCACCTAGAGCCAGACATCCTGGATGTGAAGTCAAGTGGGCTTTAGGAAGCATCTCTGTGAACAAAGCTAGGTGATACAACTCTGGTTGAATTATCTCAAGTCCTAAAAGATGATGCTGTGAAAATGCTGTACTCAATATGCCAGCAAATTTGGAAAACTCAGCAGTGGCCACAGGACTGGAAAAGGTCAGTTTTCATTCCAATCCCAAAGAAGGGCAAAAGAATGCTCAGACTACAGCACAATTGCACTCATCTCACTTGCTAGCAAAGTAATGCTAAAAATTCTCCAAGCCAGGCTTCAGCAATACTTGAACTGTGAACTTCTAGATGTTCAAGCTAATTTTAGAAAAGGCAGAGGAACCAGAGATCAAACTGCCAACATCTGCTGGATCATCGAAAAAGCAAATGAGTTCTAGAAAAACATCTACTTCTGCTTTATTGACTATGCCAAAGACTTTGTGTGGATCATAACAAACTGTGGGCAATTCTGAAAGAGATGGGAATACCAGACCACCTGACCTGCCTCTTGAGAAATCTGTATGCAGGTCAGGAAGCAACAGTTAGAAATGGACATGGAACAACAGACTGGTTCCAAATAAGGAAAGGAGTATGTCAAGGCTGTATATCGTCACCCTGCTTATTTAACTTACATGCAGAGTACATCCGGAGAAGGCAATGGCACCCCACTCCAGTACTCTTGCTTGGAAAATCCCATGAACAGAGGAGCCTGGTAGGCTGCAATCCATGGGGTTGTTAAGAGTCAGACACGACTGAGCGACTTCACTTTCACTTTTCACTTTCATGCATTGGAGAAGGAAATGGCAACCCACTCCAGTGTTCTTGCCTGGAGAATCCCAGGGATGGCTGAACCTGGCGGGCTGCCGTCTATGGGGTCGCACAGAGTCGGACACGACTGAAGCGACTTAGCAGCAGCAGCAGCAGAGTACATCATGAGAAACACTGGGCTGGATGAAACACAAGCTAGAATCAAGATTTCCAGGAGAAATATCAATAACTTCAGATATGCAGATGACACCACCCTGATGGCAGAAAGTGAAGAAGAACTAAAGAGACTCTTGATTTAAGTGAAAGAGGAGAGTGAAAAAGTTGGCTTAAAGCTCAACATTCAGAAAACGAAGATCATGGCATCTGGTCCCATCACTTCACGGCAAATAGATGGGCAAACAGTGGAAACAGTGACAGACTTTATTTTGGGGGCTCCAAAATCACTGCAGATAGTGATTGCAGCCATGAAATTAAAAGATGCTTACTTCATGGAATAAAAGTTATGACCAACCTAGACAGCATATTAAAAAGCAAAGACATTACTTTGCCAACAAAGGTCCATCTAGTCAAGGCTATGGTTTTTCCAGTGGTCATGTATAGATGTGAGTGTTGGACTATAAAGAAAGCTGAGCACCAAAGAATTGATGGTTTTGAACTGTGGTGTTGGAGAAGACTCTTGAGAGTCCCTTGGACTGCAAGAAGATCCAAATGGTCCATCCTAAAGGAAATCAGTCCTGAATATTCATTGGAAGGACTGATGCTGAAGCTGAAACTCCAATACTTTGGCCACCCGATGTGAAGAACTGACTTATTTGAAAAGACCTTGATGCTGGGAAAGATTGAAGGCGGGATGAGAAGGGGACGACAGACGATGAGATGGTTGGATGACATCACCGACTCGAATGAGTTTGAGTAAATTTCGGGAGTTGGTGATGGACAGGGAGGCCTGGTGTGCTGCAGTCCATGGGGTTGCAAATAGTCAGACACAACAGAGTGACTGAACTGAACTGAACTGAATGGACCTAACATTCCAGGCTCCTATGCAATATTGCTCTTTACAGCATCGGACTTTACTTCCATCACCAGTCACATCCACAATGGATGTTGTTTTTTCTTTGGCTCTGTCTCTTCATTCTTCCTGGAGTTATTTCTCCACTGATCTCGTAGCATATTGGGCACCTACCAACCTGGGGAGTTCATCTTTCAGTGACCCATCTTTTTGGCCTTTTCATACTGTTCATGAGGTTCTCAAGGCAAGAATACTGAAGTGGTTTGCCATTCCCTTCTCCACTGGACCACGTTTTGTCAGAACTCTCCACCATGACTCGTCTGTCTTGGGTGGCCCTACATGGCATGGCTCGTTGTTTCAGTGAGTTAGACGAGGCTGTCATCCATGTGATCAGATTCGTTAGTTTTCTGTCATTGTGGTTTTCATTCTGCCTGCCCTCTGATGGAGAAGGATAAGAGGCTTATGGAAACTTCATGATGGGTGAGACTGACTGAGGGGGAAACTGGGTGTTGTTCTGATGGTCAAGACCATGCTCAGTAAATCTTTGACCCAATTTTCTGTTGATAGGCGGGGCTGTATTCCCTCCCTGTTGTTTGACCTGAGGCCAAACTATGGTGGAGGTAATGAAGATACTGTCGACCTCCTTCAAAAGGTCCCATGCATGCACTACTGCACTCAGTACCCCTAAGCCTGTAGCAGGCCACCACCGACCCATGCCTCTGCCGGAGATTCCTGACCTCTCACTGGCAAGTCTGGGTCGGTCTCTTGTGGGGTCACTGCTCTTTTCTCCTGGGTTCTGGTGTGCACAAGGTTCTGTTTGTGCCCTCTGAAGTCCTGTTTCCCCAGTCCCATGTAAGTTCTGGTGGCTCTATGATGGGGTTAATGGCAACCTCCTCCACGAGAGCTTATGCCATACCCCTAGTATGATAGGCAACAATAAAAAAACTGGCGATGTAACTCAAATTTCCAGATGTCTGGAGCCTAGAAAGATTGGAAGATGAAGCAAGGTTAGCCTGCTTTTTCACTTGGCAATGGTTCGATAGCACTGAGTAATGGTGCAGCTGAGTGATGGCTGCCCTTGTTAACTGGGACATAAGCTGTGTTCTCCAGATGGACAGAACAACCCCCCAGCATCTGAATGTGTACCTACCCACGCATTCCAGCCTGCTTTACTCATGTACATATGGCATCTATGGGTTCCTGTAGTTTTCAACTCTCCAGGCTCCTCTGTCCATGAGACTCTCCATGCAAGAACACTGGAGTGAGTTGCCATGCCCTCTTCTGGGGAATCTTCCCAACCCAGGGATCAAACAGGCATCTCTTATGTCTCCTGCATTGGCAACTGGGTTCTTTATCACTAGAGCCACCTGGGAAGCCCCTGTTTATTATTAAAAGTGTCTACTGTGAATGAACTTCCCTGGTGGCTCAGATGGTAAAGCGTCTGCCTACAATGCGGAAGACCCGGATTCAATCCCTGGATTGGGAAGATCTCCTGCAGAAGGAAATGGCAACCCATCCCAATGTTCTTGCCTGGAAAATCCCATGGACTGAGGAGCCTGGTTACAATCTACAGACTACAGTCCATGGGGTCGCAAAGAGTGGGACACGGCTGAGCGACTTCACTTTCACTTACTGTGAATGAAGGACTGTTATAAAAACTATTCTCCTGGTTCATTGACTTTCCTCATGAACAGTGCAAAAGAATGACCCTTCTTTTCCAAATTTCCCACTCAATTCAGTGCTGAGAGGGTCACATAAAGATTTTGGGACCAGAGTGACTGGTATCCCTAAAGTCCAATGAATAGTTTTGTTTAGGCCATTAATATAATTGACCTGGACTCAAATTCTAGCTAGAAGTCATACAATTCTCTAAGCCTGTTTCCTCATTTGTAAAATGGGTATATTAATTTGATTTTGATGGGTTGCTATGAGGATGGAATAGATTAAATTATGTATGTAAAAAAGCAGGCCAGGCATTATAAAATAGTCAATAAGTTTTAACTTCCTTTCAAAGTCCTATATACTTTACAGTCTCACAGAACATGAATACTGGGTACATGTAATAATTATACAGAGAGACTATTAGCTAACAGATATGAGTGGCAGTAGTCTCTCAAAGAGATAATGGAAAACTAGTTAGGTTCCTCTGTTTTAGGGAAGGGATGTACTGTTGCCCATGGCCACTGTGCCCTGTGATGTGGCTTCCTGTGGACAGTCTAGTCCTGTCTGGGCTGTGAAGATGTTTTCTTATTTACTGTTTGTGTTTTTATTTCTTACCATTGTACTTTGTTTTATGAAGCTGATTGGGCAGATGTTGTCCCATTTTACAGATACAGAAAGGTAAGGCTCAGGTGTTCTGGTTCTAGGACTCATGGTTTAAAAAGTCAAAACCACTCAAGCTAGCTCTGGTTAGACAATCTAGTGGACTGGAGAGTCCTGGCCCCCGAGTTCAGCTCATCCTTGCAGGGACAGAAACTGGCCAGTTGAAGACCAAGCTTGCTCTTTCTCTCAGCAGTCTCATAGTCCCTCTCGTTTCTTTCTCTCTCTGAGATTCAGCTTGCAGTCAGCCCAAAATGACCACCACCCTGACCCTACCCCTTGTCCTTTGAACTTATCAGCTCCCATAGGCCAAGGCTGAGCCTCTCTCCTGGATTGTGAGGTTCTTTCCTGCCTATGGGAATAGAATGCCAGGGAGAAGACCCTACAATATACACTGCACCTATTCTATGGGTTTTCCGCCTCTGGCCTTTCTTCATAGCAGAATTGAAGAGTGGCAATATTCAAAGTAATAGGAATTTAGAATTTCCAAGAATTATAAAGAAACATATTAACATGTGGGTAAACCCAAGTAAATATTGGCTGTACAAATAGTTATCATAAAGTCTAATTTGGGGTGTTAAAAAACACTGAACAACAGTAGCTTTTAGTTAAGGGATTAATTATAGTCAAAATGAAATGTTGTTACAATTTTTGAATCATTTTGGTGGAAAGCATATATTTAATTTAGTCCATTAAAGATGCACAATATAATTTCTAACATAACACTAAAAGAACAAAAATAATATGTGTAAACTCCATACTTTATCATTCAGTCACTAAGTCATGTCTGACTCTGTGAATCCATGGACTACAGCGCACCAGGCTTCCCTGTCCTTCAATTTTCAAATCAGTTTCAACCCAAAAGAAGGCAAAAAAGCATAACTGAGTGGGAGAAAACAAAACGACAAGACCAACGTAAAGTACAAAACGGTAAAATAAGTCCAGCTCTACCTGTGATCCCAATATAAAAGGACTGAATCTTTCAGTTAAAATTAAAAAGTTACCAGAATTTTTAAAATGTTACCAGAGTAATAAAAGGTTACCAGAAAAAATAATGCCTTATATACTGTAGTTAAGACAAAAAGTATATAGAGGTAAACAAAGATTAAACCGTAAAGATGGGGAAAGGTACATTATTTAAATACTAAATAAAAGAGTGCTCATGCTCTATTAGTATTATCTAATTAAATAGACTTTAAAGTAAAAAGTATTACTAGAGATCATAGGAGTCACTACATATTGGTAAAAATTCAATTCACTAGGGAGATTTAACTATTTTAAATTTGCATGTAGTATAATGATATTACTTTAAAATAAATGAAACAAGAACCAGTGGAACCACAAGGACAGCTGATAAATGTCTTCATAATGGGATATTTTAAAGTATTCTTGTATCGTAGTAACAAATGTCCAAAGCAAGAAAAAATTCAGTAAGGAAATAGGAGATGTAAATGTGAAATCTAAAAGTTTGGTATAATTGAAATCTGTATCAAGTGTTGGAGAATAATAATCTTCCCTTATAAATAAAGAACATCAAACAAAATCTGAATGAATTTCAAACAATTTGTATTGTGTAGACTACGTTTAGTGACCAAAATGCAATTAAGTTAGATAACAGTAACAAATGCGTAACTAGAAAAATCCATTTGAATACCAAAAATCACACATCTAAATAACTCATATATCAAAAGTAGAACATAATGGGAATTAGAAAACACTTAGAACTGAATAATATTGAAAATATAACATATAAAAACTTGTGGGATGCAGCAAAAATGGTACTTATAGGAAAATCCGTATACTAAAATGCTTATATTCATAAAGGTTGAAAATTATGAACTATGCTTTCTCCAACTTTGTTAATTAGAATAAACTGAAAGACAGTAAAAAGGAGGAAATAATGAGAATAGCAAAGTTACTAAAATTAGAAATATGTGCACTAGAGATAATCAGGAGAGTCAAAAGTAAATGCTTAAAAAAGACTAAAATAACTAAAATGGTCAAATATCTGCTAGGGTTCTTCAGTTCAGTTCAGTCACTCAGTGGTGTCCAACTATTTGGCACCCCATGAATCACAGCACACCAGGCCTCCCTGTCCATCCCCAACTCCTGGAGTTCACACAAACTCATGTCCATCGAGTCAGTGATGCCATCCAGCCATCTCATCCTCTGCAGAGGAATATTCAGTTCTGTTCAGTTCAGTCCAGTCGCTCAGTCGTGTCCCCCATGAACCGCAGCATGCCAGGCCTCACTGTCCATCACCAACTCCCGGACTTACCCAAACACACGTCCACTGTGTCGGTGATGGCATCCAACCATCTCATCCTCTGCAGAGGAATATTCAGTTCAATTCAGTTCAGTTCAGTCACTCAGTCATATCTGACTCTTTGAGACCCCATGAACTGCAGCACAACAGGCCTCCCTGTCTGTCACCAACTCCTGGAGTTCACCCAAACTCATGTCCATCGAGTCGGTGATGCCATCCAGCCATCTCATGCTCTGTCAACGCCTTCTCTTCCTGCCTTCAATCTTTCCCAGCATCTGAGTCTTTTCCAATGCGTCAACTCTTCACATCAGGTGGCCAAAGTACTGGAGTTTCAGCTTTAGCATAATTTCTTCCAATGAACACCCATGACTGATCTCCTTTAGAATTGACTGGTTGGATCTCCTTGCTGTCCAAGGTACTCTCAAGAGTCTTCTCCAACAACACAGTTCAAAAGCATCAATTCTTCAGCACTCAGCTTTCTTCACAGTCCAACTCTCACATCCATACATGACCAATGGAAAAACCATGGCCTTGACTAAATGGACATTTGTTGGCAAAGTAATATCTCTGTTTTTCAATATGCTATCTAGGTTGGTCATAACTTTCCTTCCAAGGAGTAAGCGTCTTTTAATTTCATGGCTACAATCACCATCTGCAGTGATTTTGGAGCCCAGAAAAATAAAGGCAGCCACTGTTTCCACTGTCTCTCCATCTATTTCCCATGAAGTGATGGGACCAGATGCCATGATCTTCGTTTTCTGAATGTTAGCTTTAAGCCAACTTTTTCACTCTCCTCTTTCACTTTCATCAAGAGGCTTTTTAGTTCCTCTTCACTTTCTGCCATAAGGGTGGTGTCATCTGCACATCATTGATATTTCTCCCACCAATCTTGATTCCAGCTTGTGCTTCTTCCAGCCCAGCATTTCTCATTATGTATTCTGCATATAAGTTAAATAAGCAGGGTGACAGTATACAGCCTTGATGTACTCCTTTTCCTATTTGGAACCAGTCTGTTGTTCCATGTCCAGTTCAAACTGTTGCTTCCTGACCTGCATACAGATTTCTCAAGAGGCAGGTCAGGTGGTCTGGTATTTCCATCTCTTTCAGAATTTTCCATAGTTTATTGTGGTCCACAGAATCAAAGGTTTCGGCATAGTCAATAAAGCAGAAATAGATGTTTTTATGGAATTCTCTTGCTTTTTCAATGATCCAATGGATGTTGGCAATTTGATCTCTGGTTCCTCTAACTTTTCTAAAACCAGCTTGAACATCTGGAAGTTCATGGTTTACGTACTGCTGAAGCCTGGCTTGCAGAATTTTGAGCATTACTTTACTAGTGTGTGAGATGAGTGCAATTGTGCAGTAGTTT
>NW_011494730.1:2725793-2728037 GCF_000754665.1 Bison bison bison
TGTTGTTTTCCTCTATTTCTTTGCATTGATCACTGAGGAAGGCTTTCTTATCTCTCCTTGCTATTCTTTGGAACTCTGCATTCAGATGCTTATGTCTTTCCTTTTCTCCTTTGCTTTTTGCTTCTCTTCTTTTCACAGCTATTTGTAAGGCCTCCTCAGACAGCCATTTTGCTTTTTTGCATTTCTTTTCCATGGGGATGGTCTTGATCCCTGCCTCCTGTACAATGTCACGAACCTCCGTCCATAATTCATCAGGCACTCTGTCCATCAGATCTAGCTAGAGTCTTAGGGAAGTTAAAATTATGAGATATATAAGATGGCACCTAATAAAGATATAACACAGAATTAAAAGGTAATAAAATTATTATGAATGAGTTTACTGTAAACTAGATAACAGTTAAAATAAAGAAATACCTAGGATACATGCTGAAGATTATTAAAAACAAAAAGGATGCCATGAAGAGTTCTAAAATATTTAAAGAAACCATCACTAGCTTAAAATTGTCCAATACAGAAATAAAAAGCCAGAAGATTTTACTCATAAGTTCTACCAAACATTAAAAAACAGATGATTGCAATATCACAGACATTCTTTCAGATACTATGGAAAGAGGGAATGCTTCCCAACTCATTTTATAAGGCTGGTATACCTTGATAAATCTACCATCTCAAGAGATGAAGAAAAGCATACAGTAAAATTTAACATCCATTGAGTTTTTTAAAAAAACATACCATTGCAGACTAAGAATAGAAGTAAACTTCCTTAAGCTGACATAAGGTATTTACAACAACATTATAGCAAACGGTATACTGAATAGTTTACATTTTTAAAAATTCTCTTCAAAATTAAGAACAAGTCGACGTGCTTACTGTCACTACTTGTATTCAACATTACCTTCTAGTTCTAATCAGTTGAGCAATACAAGAAAAAAAATAGAAGTCATAAAGATTGGAAAAGTGTAAAGAAAATCGTAATTATTCATAAGTTTTATGATTATCTATGAATTATACCCCAAAGAATCTGCAGATTATTCAAATTAAGATAATTTAATAAAATTGCTAGGTAGAAAAATCAATATATGTATACATATGTTGAAAATTTTATGTCTATACCCAAGATTAAATTTCAATAAAAAGGTAAAGTTAATCTAAAAATGTATACAAGACATAAGAGAAAATTATACAGTGGTGTTCCAAAATATAGTAAATAAGATCTAAGTTAATGGGTCTAAATAATATCTAATTAACTGGAGAAATATATCCTATCCAAAGATAGGAGGAATCAGAACTATAATATCAATGCAATACTATTCCTATTGCAATCCCAGTTGGGTTTCTCATGAAACTTGAAAAGTTGATTCTAAAAATCGTATGAAAAATCAAAGGACCATCCTGAAAAGGAAAATTAGTATGGGGTGCTTATTTTAACAGATAAAAAATGTATTGTGAAATTATCATAATTATGTCTTTTTATTGCAGGACAAACAAATTGAACAGGCCAATGGAACACATGGGAGACCCCAAAAGAGATCCACAAATACCTGGAAACTTGATATATAAGAACTGGAATTGCAGATAAGTAGGAAAAGGAGGGTCATTTCCTTGAATCATTTTGGGAGAATCAACAGTCCTGCAGAAAAATTGTAATCTTGCCTCAAATAACACACAACAATCAATTCTAGATATATAAAATATTTTGTATGAAAGGAGAACCTATAAAACCTCTAGAAAAACAATAGAAAATATCTTTAAGACCTCAGGTTGCAAAATATTTCTATGACTCCAAAAGCAGAAATCATAAAGGAAAATATTGATAAATTCAGTTCACTGAAATTAAGCCTTTTTAATCTGAGAGTCCATAAAGAAAACAAATCACCAGTTGGGAAAGCCTCAAAGGATTAGTATTCAGCATATATAAAGTGAAGCTTCCCTGGAGGCTCTGATGGTAAAGAATCTACCTGCAATGCAGGAGACCCAGGTTCAATCCCTGGGTTGGGAAGATTCCCTGGAGAAGGGAGTGGCAACCCAGTCCAGTGTTCTTGCCCGGAGAATTTCAAGGATAAAGGAGACTGATGGGCTATAGTCCATGGGGTCGCAAAGAGTCAGATACGACTAAGCGACTAATACACATATGTAAGTGCTAAAGGCCTTCCCTGTACCTCAAAAGGTAAAGAATTTGTCTGCAACACAGGAGACCTGGGTTCAATCCCTGGGTTGGGAAGATCCTCTGGAGGAGGGAATGGC
>NW_011494730.1:2728137-2730001 GCF_000754665.1 Bison bison bison
AAACCATCATAAAAAAATAAGCAAAGCCATGAAGAGTCAGTCACTTGACAGATTTGGAAACTAAATGACCAACCTGAAAAAGCAGATGCTCAGTGTCATAAAGAATCAAAAAAATTCTTATTTTACACCATTAAGGCTTTCACAAAGTGAGGCTAATTTATTTAAAAGATAATTAACTCTTTAAATTAAAGTTAATAACAACACACTATGGGATTTTTAATCCCATAGACATGAAATGTGTGCCATAAATAGCATAAAAATGGGAAAGAAAAAAAAACATACTGTTTATATTTGTTTGCGAGGGCGTCTAGGTGGCTTAAACAACAGAAATGTATTGTCTCACAGTTCTTATTTTTTAATATTTATTTGTTTATTTGGCTGTGTTGGGTCTTAGTTGTGGCATGCAGGATTTTGATCTTCATTGCCGTGTTCAGGATCTTCAGTTGAGGCGGGCAGGCTCTTGGTTGCGGCATGTGGGATCTAGTCCCCTATCCAGGGATCAAACCTGGGCCCCCTCATTGGGAGGACAAAATCCTAGCCACTGGACCACCAGGGAAGTCCCTTTCTCACTGTTCTGGAGACTAGAAGTCCAAGATAAAACTGCTGCAGGATTGGTTCTTTCTGAATGCTGTGAGGGAGAATCCCTTCCATGCTTTCCTCCTTGCTTCTGGTGGTTTCCTTCTTAGCCGTTCGTGGCTTGTAGGAGCATTACTCTGATCTACGCTTTCATCTTTACTTGTTGTCCTTCCTGGGTGTGTAAATGACTATGTCCAAATTTCCCACACTGGTCATACTAGATTAGGGAGCCACTGTACTCCAGTATGACCTCATCCTAATTATACCTGCAACAACACTATATCCAAAGAAGATCACATGCTGAGGTACTAGAACTAGGGCTTCAACCTATGAATATAAGGAGAAGTGTGCAATTCAATCCATGACTCTCTGCCCTCAAATTTGCACCCTTCTCACATGCAAAATTTTGAGCATTACTTTACTAGCGTGTGAGATGAGTGCAATTGTACTGTAGTTTCAGCATTCTTTGGCATTGCCTTTCTTTGGGATTGGAATGAAAACTGACCTTTTCCAGTCCTGTGGCCACTGCTGAGTTTTCCAAATTTGCTGGCATATTGAGTACAGCACTTTCACAGCATCATCTTTTAGGAGTTATTTCAACTGGAGTTATTTCAACTATTTTAGTTGAAATAGCTCAACTGGAATTCCATCACCTCCACTAGCTTTGTTCATAATTATGCTTCCTAAAGCCCACTTGATTTCACATTCCAGGGTGTCTGGCTCTAGGTGAGTGATCACACAATCATGATCATCTTGGTTGTGAAGATCTGTTTTGCACAGTTCTGTGTATTCTTGCCACCTCTTCTTAATATCTTCTCCTTCTGTTAGGTCCATACCACTTCTGTCTTTATTGAGCCCATCTTTGCATGAAATGTTCCCTTGGTATCTAATTTTCTTGAAAAGATCTGTAGTCTTTCCCATTCTATAGTTTTCTTCTATTTCTTTTCATTGATCACTGAGGAAGGCTTTCTTATCTCTCCTTGCTATTCTTTGGAACTCTGCATTCAAATGGGTATATCTTTCCTTTTCTCCTTTGTTTTTCATTTCTCTTCTTTTCTCAGCTATTTGTAAGCCCTCCTCAGACAGCCATTTTGCTTGTTTACATTTCTTTTTCTTGGGGATGGTCTTGATCCCTGCCTCTTGTACAGCGTCATGAACCTCCATCCATAGTTCATCAGGCACTCTGTCAGATCTAGCCCCTTAAATCTATTTCTCACTTCCACTGTATAATCATAAGGGATTTGATTTAGGTCATACCTGAATGGTCTAGTTGTTTTCCCTACTTTCT
>NW_011494730.1:2731136-2731837 GCF_000754665.1 Bison bison bison
GCTTCTATCACCAGTTACATACACAACTGGGTGTTGTTTTTGCTTTGGCTCCGTCTCTTAATTCTTTCTGGAGTTATTTATCCACTGATCTCCAGTAGCATATTGGGCACCAACTGACCTGGGGAGTTCATCTTTCAGTGTCCTATCTTTTTACCTTTTCATATTGTTCATGGGTTCTCAAGGCAAGAATACTGAAGTGGTTTGCCATTCCCTTCTCCAGTGGACCACATTTTGTCAGAACTCCTCACCATGACCCGCCCATCTTGGGTGCCCCTACACGGCATTGCTTAGTTTCATTGAGTGAGACAAGGCTGCGGTCCATGTGTTTAGATTGGTTAGTTTTCTATGATTGTGGTTTCAGTCTGTCTGCCCTCTGATGCCCTCTTTCAGCACCTACCTGGATTTCTTTTGACTTGGATGTGGGGTATCTCCTCTCGGCCACGCGCCACTCCATGGCACGTGGCCGCCGCTCAAAATTCTCCAACCCATGCTTCACCAATACGTGAACCATGTACTTTCAGATGTTCAAGCTGGTTTTAGAAAAAGCAGAGGAACAAGAGATCAAATTGCCAACATCCACTGGATCATCAAAAAAGCAAGAGAATTCCAGAAAAACATCTATTTCTGCTTTATTGACTATGTCAAAGCCTTTGACTGTGTGGATCACAATAAACTGTGGAAAATTCTGAAGGAGATGGGAA
>NW_011494730.1:2731937-2763739 GCF_000754665.1 Bison bison bison
AATACCAGACCACCTGACCTGCCTCTTGAGAAATCTGTATGCAGGTCAGGAAGCAACAGTTCGAACTGGACATGGAACAACAGACTGGTTCCAAATAGGAAAAGGAGTACGTCAAGGCTGTATATTGTCACCCTGCTTATTTAACTTATATGCAGAATACATAATGAGAAATGCTGGGCTGGAAGAAGCACAAGCTGAAATCAAGATTGCTGGGAGAAATCTCAATAGCCTCAGATATACAGATGACACCACCCTTATGGCAGAAAGTGAAGAACTAAAGAGCCTCTTGATGAAAGTGAAAGAAGGGAGTGAAAGAGTTGGCTTAAAGCTCAACATTCAGAAAATGAAGATCATGGCATCTGGTCCCATGACTTCATGGGAAATAGATGGGGAAACAGTGGAAACAGTGGCTGACTTTATTTTTCTGGGCTTCAAAATCACTGCAGATGGTGACTGCAGCCATGAAATTAAAAGACACTTACTCCTTGGAAGGAAAGCTATAACCAACCTAGACAGCATATTAAAAAGCAGAGACATTACTTTGTCAACAAAGGTCTGTCTAGTCAAAGCTATGGTTTTTCCAGTGGTCATGTATGGATGTGAGAGTTGGACTATAAAGAAAGCTGAGCGCTGAAGAATTGACGGTTTTGAACTGTGGTGTTGGAGAAGACTCTTGAGAGTCCCTTGAACTGTAAGGAGATCCAACCAGTCCATCCTAAAGGAGATCAGTCCTGAGTGTTCATTGGAAAGACTGATGCTGAAGCTGAAACTCCAATGCTTTGGCTACCTGATGCGAAGAGCTGACTCATTTGAAAAGTCCCTGATGCTAGGAAAGATTGAGGGCAGGAGGAGAAGGGGACAACAAAGGATAAGATGGTTGGATGACAACACCAACTCAATGGACATGAGTTTGGGTAAACTCCAGGAGTTGGTGATGGACAGGGAAGCCTGGTGTACTGCAGTCCATGGGGTCACAAAGAGTCAGACACGACTGAGTCACTGAATTGAACTGAGCACATACAAAATACATTCACCGTATTCCCAAAAGTTTTATCCCATTCCACCATCTAAATCTAAGCTCTCATCTAAATATCATCTAAATCAGTTGTGGGTGAAACTTAGGATTTAATTCATGCTGGTACACAATTCCTCCCCATCTGTGAACTTACCTGCTACTGCTGCCGTTTGGTCCTTCACTTGTGTCCGAGCAGCTGGTTCCAAACTACAATGGAGGCACAGACATCAGCTAGACATTTTCATTCCAAAAGGGTAAAATTGAAAGGAAAAACATAGGATCATGGGTCCCAATCAAGTCTGAACCCCAGTAGGGAAAATTACATTAAATTTCATGACTTGAGACTAGTCAACCGTCCTGTTTGGCCTGGTGCTTTGCCCTTCAGACCCAACCTCAATCCTGGGTGGCAGCTCTGTTCAGCCTTGAGCCTTAGATGAGAACAGTGGCACCCTCACCAGTCTCAGCATGTGTGGATCTGCCCTTGGAATAAATCTTTCATTTCATCCCATCACTTGTCCCTTTTAGACCAGGCTGGCAGTGTTTCCATTGATGTAAAATTCTCAGAACTTGTGTTGGTCTCACATGAAATCCATGAATTATCAAATAATTAGACTAACAGACTTCACATATCCTTCCTGAATAACTGCATTCCTAGGTTCTGATGAGATGAAAGATCGGATCCATGAGTCACACGTCTAGTCTCTTTTGCCAGTGGTTGTCCAGCCACACCCTTATCTTCATTTCCAGAGCATGTTATCTGGATAGGCTGGGATTCTTCCCAACTGTCACGTGCTGGTTTATTGTTGCCTATTAGCTATTTATTCAATTTATTTCTCTCCTCGAATAGCAAGGAGACATCCTGCTGCACCTTCTGCACTTGGCTTAGAAATCACTTCAGCTAAATATTCAGGTTTATTACTTAGAAGTGCTTTGTTCCATCCAACAAGGCATAATTTAGCCAAATTCTTTACCTTTCCTCTAATATTCAATAATATGACCCTCATTTCTGTTTTAGACTTTACCAAAAGCATCTTTAACATTCATATGTCTAGCAAAATTCTATTTGTGATGCTATATGTACTCTTTAAGACAATAGATTCTTTCTCTTCAGCTTACCTCTTTTCTTTCTGAGCTCTCACAAGAATCTATCTATCTATCTATCTATACAGTCTCCTTAAGTCAATCAGCCCACAAGGTCTTGTGCTATATACTACTTGAATCAGATGTAATAAGTTGAAGAAGTAAATTGCAAATTCCAGGGCATCCACTAAAAAGTAAATAAAAACATAGACGTATAGTTAATAAGTCAAAGTGGAACAGTTTTCTAAAAACTCAATATAAAAGAAAGTAGGAAAAGGGGAGAAAGAAATAAACAACAGATGGGACAAATACAAAACAAATTGCAAGATGGTAAATTTAAACCCCACTATACCAATAATTAAATTAAGTGTGAATAGTCTAGTCACTCCAATTATAAGACAGAAAGTGTCAGACTGGATTTAGAAAGCAAATTTTAGAGTGACATCAGCAAGATGGAGGAGTAGGAGGTCCCAGCCCTTGTCTCTCCACAGAAATGCCAATTTAATTAGCCATCCACAGGTGAAAATACCTTTATGAGAGCTTTGGAATCCAGATGAGCGATTATAGCACCCCTGTGAAGCACAAAATGAGAAAAGATGATTGAAAAGGGTAAGAACGATTTCACTTCACCCACATCACCTCTCCCCCAACCTCATACAGAGAAGCACCAAGAGATCCCCTTGACTCAAGAGTCCTCCCGTGGGGAAAATAGGTAGCAAGTCACATGTGGAGCCCTGTGCTGTCTTACCTACCGATAGACCCCATTTATGGGCCCACCTTCCCTGTGGGCTCTGTCACCTGGCCCACCCAGAATCTCTGGCTATGCTGACTGCTGAACAGCTTTCCCTGCTGACACCATTCTGTAAAGACTGAAAGACTGCTGCGTCTTCAAATGTGCAAAATCCAACAGAAGACACAGGAATCATGAAAATCAGGGAACCATGACGCCACCAAAGGGGAAAAGTAAAGCATCAGTAATTGACCCTAAAGAAATGGATATCTATCACTGACCGATAATGAATTCAAAGTAATTATCTTGAAGCTCAATGAACTACAGGAAACACAGACAACTAAGCAAAACTAGGAGAGCAATACACGAACAAAATGAGAAGTTCAAAAAGGAGATAGAAATCACTACAGAAATTAAACAGGAATTTTGATTTCTGAAGATTATAATGACTAAACTGAAGTTCAATCAAGAGTTTCAACAATATACTTAATCAAGTAGAAGAAAGAATCAGTGAATTTCAAAACAAGTCATTTGAAATTATCCAGTGAGAAGAACAAAACGAATGAAAAAGAGTGAAGAAAGCCTATGAGGACACCATCAAGAAAACCAATGTATGCATTGTAGAACTCCCAGAAGGCAAAGAGAAAAATAGAGGGTTAGTGGTGGATTCATGTCAATGTAAGACAAAACCAATACAATATTTTAAAGTAAAAAAAAAAAGAAAAAGAAAAAAAAATGGAACTTTCAAAAAAAAAAGAAAGCTTCTTTAGAGAAACAGTGGCTGAAAGCTCTCCAAATCTGGGGAGGGAAATGGACATCCAGGCCCATGAAACCTAAACGACTCCAAATAGGTTGAACCTAAAGAAGTCTACACTGAGATGTATTATAATTGAAATGTCAACAGTCGAAATTAAAGGGAGAACTTTGAATGCAGCAAGAGAAAAGCAACTTATCATAGACAGAGGGCTCCGCTCCATAAGACAATTAGCATATTTCTCAGAAGAAACTTTCCAGATCAGAAAAAAATAGGATGATGTATTGTGTTAAAAGAAAAATTTGCAAAACCAGAAGGCTCAACTCAGCAAAACTGTCTTTTTTTTTTTCCTCACAGGGTGGAAAAGGTATTGTGTTAATACACATTCTGCTCAAGAGCATACGGAATATTCTACAGGATCGATTACATGCTATGTCACAAAAGAAGGCTTAACAAATTTAGGAAGACTGAGAGCATTCTAAACATCTTTCATAACCACGATGGTATAAAACTAGAAATCAATAACAAACAAAAAATGAAAAAACTCACAGATACATGAAAAGTAAATAACAAACTATTGAGCAACCATTGTGCTAATGAGAAGTCAGAAAGAAAATTAGAAAAATATCTTGAGACAAACAAAAATGAAAACACAATATACCAAAACTTGTAGGATACAAAAAAGGAGTGCTAAGAATATTTATAGTAATAAAAACCTATATTCACAAAGAAGAAAGATCTCAAATCAGCAATCTAACTTTATACAGCAAGCAACTATAAAAATAAAAACAAAGTAAGTCCAAAATATCACAAGAAGGGAATAATTAAGATTAGTGCATAAATAAATGAAATAGAAAATAGAAAAACAATAGAAAAATTGACAAAACTGAGAGCTGTGTTTTGAAAAGACAAAATCAACAAACCTAAGAAAGAGAGAACACTCAAATAAATAAAATCAGAAATGAAAGGAGAACTTAAATTGACACTACAGAAATACAAAGGTTTAAACCTATACTTCAAAAACAAACTCATAGAAAAGGAGATTGGATTTGTGGTTACTGAAGGTAGGTGATGGGACAAGGGAGAATTGGATAAAGGCAGTTTAAAGATACAAACTTCCAGCTATAAGATAATAAGTACTAGATATGTAATGTCAGTATGATAAATATCATTAACACTGCTGTATGCTATATATGAAAATTGTAAAGAGAGTATATCCTAAGAGTTCTCATCATAAGGAAAATTTTTCTTTTATTTCTTTAATTTTGTATCTATATGAGATGATGGTTGCTCACTAAACTTATTGTGATAATCATTACATGATGTACAAAAGTCAAATGACTATGCTTTACACCTTAAATGTATACAATGCTGTATGTGAATTATGTCTCAATAAAACTGGAAGAAACTAAAACTAATGAAAGAGATTAAAACAGACCCAAATACATGGAAAGAAGTTCTACCGTGTTCATGAATTAATATTGTTAAAGTATTTGTACTGTCTGAAGTGATCAACATATTCATTGAAACCTCTATCAAAATCTTATTGGCATTTTTTACAGGAATAGAAAAAACAATCCTAAAACTCATATAGAACCACAAAAGACCCTGAATAGCCAAAGCAATTTTGAGGGAGAACAGAGTCGGGACCACTGCATTTCCTGATGTCAAAATGTTACAGACGTACAGTGACCCAAACACTGTGGTACTGGCAGTAAAGCAGACATGGACACGAAGAAGCACAGCAGCAAGCCCAGAAGCAAACCCAGGCACGTGCACCTGGTCTTTGACAAGGGCATCAAGAATACACAACCGGGAGAGAAGAGTCTTTCAATAAATAATGCTGGGAAAACGGGATATCCACAAGCAAAAGAATGAAATGTGATCCTTATCTTACATCAAACACAGAAATTAATTCAAAAATGGATTAAGTACTTAATTGTAAACCTGAAACCATAAGATTTAAAGGAGAAAACAGCAAAAAAGTTTTTTGATATTGGTCTTGTCAATGATGTCTTGGTAATGACACTAACAGTAATAGGCAACAAAAGCAAAAATAGATAAATGGGACTATATCAAATTAAAATGCTTCTGTACAGCAATGGAAACAGTCAACAAAATGAAAAGGCAAGCTGTGAAATGGGAAAAAATATTTGCAAACTATATATCTGATAAAGAGTTAATATTCAAAAGTCGCTCAGTCATGTCCGACTCTTAGCGACCCCATGGACTGCAGCCCACCAGGCTCCTCCATCCATGGGATTTTCCAGGCAAGAGTACTGGAGTGGGGTGCCATTGCCTTCTCCAGCTCAATATACTGTAATGACCTAAATGGGAAAATAATTTGAAAAAGAATAGATACACATAGCTATGTATAACTGAATCACTTTGCTACATGCCTGAAAGTACCACAGCATTGTAAATCACTATACTCCAATATAAAATAAAATAAAAAATAAAAAATAAAAAAGTTGAAAAAAAAAACCCAAAGAAATTGGAATCAGGATCTGAAAGAGCTATCTCTTCACTTCCACGTTCACTGCAGCATTGTTCACAATAGTCAAGATTTGGAAGCAATCTAAATGTTTGTTGACAGACAAATGGAAAGAATAATGATGTATACCTATAATGGAATATCACTCAGCCTTTAGAAAAGAAGAAAACCATGCCATTTGCAACATGGATGAAGGACATTATGCCAAGTGAATAAGTCAGATACAGAAGTATAAATACTACATGATGCCACTTGTATGAGAACTCTAAAATAGTGAAACTCAGAAGCAGAACGTAGAATGGTGGACATCAGGGCTGCAAAGAAGGGAAACGGGGCAGGGGGATACTAGTCAGAGGGTGTGGTTTCAGTTATGCAAGAAAAATAAGTCCTAGAAATCTACCATATAGCATAGAGCCTAGAGTTAACAATAAAGTATAAACACTCAAAATTTTGAGTGTAAGCTAAATGTTCTTATCACAAAAAGAAAATAATAGCAATAACAAAGAGGAAACTTCTAGAGGTGATGGATGTGTTTACAGCATAGATTGTAAAGATGGTTTTATAAATATACTTACTTCCAAACTCATCAAGTTACATTTATTAAACATGTATGGCATTTTGAATATCAATTGTTCTTTGATAAAGTGGTGTTTAGAAGTGGAAAATTATTAAAAATAAAAAGCACAGTCATATGCTGTCTTTAAGAAAAATTATTTATTTATTTTTGAAAGGTAGTACCATTTTAGTATTGTAGGAAATTTTAGATTACTTCTTAAAAACAAAAGCAAAGAAATTCAAAATTCCCAAAGTATCAAGGCAGGAGATAAGAATTCTATTATTCAAAAATGCTGGGTGAGCTTTCAGCCAGAGGGAGGAAGAGGTCATGTCAGTAGCCCACACAATAGATACCGAGGAACCACAGGGTTGAGATTGGTGTAGAAACTGGGAGTTACGCTCTCTGCCTGCCTAAGGCAACAGATCCTTCAGCCTTGAGAGGCCATTCGAGAGTGAATAGGTCTAAAAGAGAAGGGGACTGGGGAGGGAAGATGTTGACTAATTGAACATCAAGTTGCCTCTGGCCTTCAATCTGGCGAGTGGTGGACCCTCCTCCCTCTGTGCGCTTCAGAGCCCCTGCTGTCAGCAGAGCTGGAGACCACGCACATATACCACTCACACAATTTAAATATAAAAATAGGTTAAAAATAAAATGACAGAAAAGGGAACACCATGTAAATACTATCAGACAAAGTAGGCATGACACAAAAAATATCACCAGAAATAAAAAGGATCATTTCATAAAGATAAAGGGAACATTAAACAAGGAGCCATAGCAATCTTCAGTGTGCATGCACACAATAACAGCTTCAGAATACGCGACCCAAAAACTGACAGAACAGAAGAGAGAAACAGACAAATGCACAGTACTAATCGGCAATGGAGCAAGCACCAGTTACTTTCTTAGTAACTGATAAACAAATAGAAAAGCGAAAAGGATATGGAATACTTGACGAATACTATCACAAAGCTGGAAATAATTGACATTTATTAAAGAGCGAACACTCTTTGCAACAACAGCAGACCACACATTCTTTCAAGTATACATGGATCTTTCACCAAGTCTAAGCCATGTGTTAGACCACAAAGTAAATTTTAACACATTTAAAATAATTGAAATCATATAAAGGATATCCTCTGAATATAAGGGAATTAAGCATGTTAGTAAAATATACCTGGAAAATTGATAGATATTTGAAAATTGAAGCAACATTTCTAAATAATCCATATCAAGGAGGAAATTGTAAGAGGAATCAGAAAATATTTTGAGTTGGATGAAAACAAAAATGAAACATATCAAAATCTGTGAAATGAAACTAAAAGAGCACTTCAATAAAAAATGTATAATTTATATGCTTACATTAGAAAAGAAGAAAAGTCTAAAATCAGTTACCTAAGCTTTCATCTTAAGAAAATACAAAAAGAATAATACATTAAGAACAAAGCAAGTAGAAGGAAAGAAACAATTAAGATGAGAACAGAAAACTGAAATAGGAAGCAGACAGAAAATTGAGAAAATAGTAAAATGAATGGCAAACCACTTCAGTGTTCCTGCCCTGAAAACCCCATGAACAGTACGGAAAGGCAAAAAAAAAATACATATATAATATATATATAATATAAAAAATTTATATATATATATATAAAACCATAGTGAGATTGATCAAGAAATACAGAAGATTATCAAAATCAGGAATAAAAGAGGGACCATCACAATATATCATGTAGGGAATATTGTTAACAACTTTATGCTAACAAATCCTTTATGAACATAGACACAAAATCCTTAACAAACATTAGCAAATTTAATCCTGCAGTATACAAAAAGATAATTGCTGTTGTGTTAGTCGTGTCTGATTCTTTGTGACCCCATGGACTATAGCCCACCAGGCTCCTCTGTCCAAGGAATTCTCCAGGCAAGAATATTGGAGTGGGTAGCCATTCCCTTCTCCAGCAAAAAAAATAATACATCTTGACTAATTGAGGTTCATTCCAGGAAGGCATTATTGGGTAACATTAAAAAATCAATCAATGTAATTGAGCATATTAACAGAACAAAAGAAAAACTTTATTATCACCCCAACAGAAAAAAAGCGTTTCAAGACCCATTCAATCTCTCAGCAAACTAGGACTAAACAGGAATTTTCCCAACCTGAAAAAGGACATCTGCAAAAAACCCTACAGGAGAAAAACTCCCTACATCAAACTTAGTAGTGAAAGACTAAATGCTTTAGCTTCTAAATTGGGAAAAAGACAGAAATGTCTACTATCACCATTTCTATTCAACAGTCCTAGGCAGTACAAAATGACAGGAAGATTTTATAAGGCTCTAAGTAGAAAATTCTAAGCAATGTACCCCAAAAAGTCACCAGGACTATTAAGCAAGTTTAGCAAGGTCAATATGCAAATTATATTGTACTTCTTTATACTCAATTCAGTTCAGTCGCTCAGTTGTGTCCCACTCTGGGACCCCATGGACTGCAGCACACCAGGCTTCCCTGTCCATCACCAACTCTTAGAGCTTGCTCAAACTCACGTCCATCATGATGCCATCCAACCATCTAATCTTCTGTTGTTCCCTTCTCTTCTTGCCTTCAATCTTTCCCAGCATCGGGGTCTTTTCCAGTGAGTCAGTTCTTCGCATCAGGTGGCCAAAGTATTGGAGTTTCAGCTTCAGCACCAGTCCTTCCAGTAAGTATTCAGGACCGATTTCCTTTAGAACTGACTGATTTGATCTCCTTGCAGTCCAAGGGACTCTCAAGAGTCTTCTCCAACACCACAGTTCAAAACCATCAATTCTTCAGTGCTTAACTTTCTTTACAGTCCAACTCTCACATCCATACATGACTATTGGACAAAACCATAGCTTTGACTAGACAGACCCTTGTCGGCAAAGTAATGTCTCTGCTTTTTAATATGCTGTTTAGGTTGGTCATAGCTTTTCTTCCAAGGAGCAAGAGTCTTTTAATTTCATGGCTGCAGTCACCATCTGCAGTGATTTTGGAGCCCCCCAAAATCAAGTCTGTCACTGTTTCCATTGTTTCCCCATCTATTTGCTATGAAGTGATGGGACCGGATGCCATGATCTTAGTTTTCTGAATGGTGAGTTTTAAGCCAAACTTTTCACTCTCCTCTTTCACTTTCACTGCAAGCATTCAACTGGAATTTGGAATATGCAAATCATGCCATTTATAGTTATATCACAAAACATGAAGTACTTAGGGATAAATTTAATAAAATGTGTTCAGACCTATACACTGAAAACTACAAAGCAAAGACAGAAAGTAAAGAAGACTAAATAATGAAAATATATCATGTTTACAAAATCAGTTTTTAAAATTGTTATGACATTTGTCAGTTTTCCCCAAACTGGTCTATAGTTTCAGTGCAATCCAAATAAAAAACTCTAGTACACTTTTATATAGAAATTGGAAAGGGGATTCTAAAATTTATATGAAAATGCAAAGGAATTGGAATATCAAAGACTATATTTTTAAGACACACTATCTGATTTCAAGATTTTCTATAAAGTTGAATATAAAGGTACAGTAAGCAAGACAGAGAGAGGTATTGGTCAGTGGAATACTATGGCAATAAATATAAATATATGGTCAACTAATGGCGCTATATTAATTTTTCATTGCTGCTACAACAATAGCACCACTAACTTAGTGACTCAAAACAATACACATTTATTATTTTACAGTTCTATAAATTAGAATTCTAGCACAGGTCTCACTGGGCAAAAGTCACAGTGTCAGCAAGGCTATGTTCCTTCTAGAGGGCCTGGAGGAGAATGTTTCCTTGCCTTTTCCAGCTACTAAACGCTGTCCTCAATCCTTCACTCGTGGTGTCTCCCTCCATCTTCGACCTCAGCAGTGGCGGTTCAAGTACTTTTCACATTGCGTGACTCTAACTTTTATTCTGCTCCCTTCCTCCATTTTTAAGGACCTCTGTGATTACACTGAGTCAACCCAAGCAATCTGGGATAATCTTCCTATATTGCTGTTGTTCGGTAGCTAAGTCATGTCTGACTCTTCATGACCCCATGGACTGCAACACACCAGGCCTCCCTGTCCTTCACTATCTCCTAGAGTTTGCCCAAGCTTATGTCCATTGAATCAGTGATGCTATCCAACCATCTCACCCTCTGCTGCCCTCTGCCTCCCTATTTTAAGGTCATTCTATTAGCAAATATAATGGCATTTGTAACCTTAATTTCTCTTTGCTATGTCACCTAACATATTCCTGTGTTAGGTTAGGACATGAATTTCTTTTATGGGGAGGGGCATTATTATTTCATAGATGCCAAGGTAATTATATGGTGCAAAGGTAGTCTTTTCAAAATATGATGCTGGTGCAATTGGATATCCATAAAGAAAAAAGAACCTTGACCATTACCTTATTTCACCCACAAATATTATCTTGAAAAAGATCATATGTCTAAAAATAAAAATCGTAACTATAAAAAATTTAGAGGAAAATCTTTATAATCTAAAGGGTGGCAAAGACTTCCTAGGACACGAAAGATTCAAACTATTAAAAAACAAGTCGGTCTGTATCAATATTAAAAATCTCTGATCTTCCAAAGATGCTATTGAAAAATTAAAATCAAGTATCAGACTAGAAGAAAATATTCACATGTTTGTATCTGACAGAAGGTTTGTGTACAGAGTATATAAATAATTCTTACAACTCAATTACATAAAGACAAAAAATTCAGTTTAAAAAAGAGACAAATGGTTTGAATAGACACTTCTCCAAATAAGATATATGAATGAAAAATAGGTGCATAAAAATATGTTGATCATTCAGTTCAGTTCAGTTCAGTTGCTCAGTCGTGTCCGACTCTCTGCGACCCCATGAATTGCAGCACGCCAGGCCTCCTTGTCCATCACCAACTCCCGGAGTTCACTAAGACTCATGTCCATCAAGTCAGTGATGCCATCCAGCCATCTCATTCTCTGTCAGACCCTTCTCCACCTGCCCCCATTCCCTCCCAGCATCAGAGTCTTTTTCAATAAACTCTTTGCATGAGGTAGCCAAAGTACTGGAGTTTCAGCTTTAGCATCATTCCTTCCAAAGAAATCCCAGGGCTGATCTCCTTCAGAATGGACTGGTTGGATCTCCTTGCAGTCCAAGGGACTCTCAAGAGTCTTCTCCAACACCACAGTTCAAAAGCATCAATTCTTTGGTGCTCAGCTGTCTTCACAGTCCAACTCTCGCATCTATACATGACCACTGGGAAAACCATTAGTCACTAGGAAAATAAAATGAATATCATAACCTCTAGACATCAATTTTAGAATGGCTAAAACTAACAAGACTGATAATGCTGAGTGTTGACAAGGAAACGCAGCAACAGAACTCTTGCGGATTCCTGGCAGGAATGTAAAATGGTACAACCATTGTGGAAAACAGTTTGGAAGATTCTTATAATGTTAAACCTACCTACATTTTTCATAAACTTGCAATTCCACTTCTATGTATTTATCTAAGAGACATGAATACATTTGTCTGCACAAAGGCTGACACTTAAAAGTTCATAGCAGCTTTGTTCATGTGTGTGTGTGTGCATGCTAAGTCACTTCAGTCACGTGTAACTCTTTGTGACCCCACGGACCATAGGCTGCCAGGCTCCTCTGTCCATGGGACTGGAGTGGATTGCCATTTCCTCCTCCAGGGGATCTTCCCGACCCGGGGATCAAACCTGCCTCTCTTATGTCTCCTGCATTGGCGAGTTCTTTACTATTAGCACCACCTGGGAAGGCCCCCAGTAGCCCTGGTTAGGAACATCGCAAAGACCCAACTTCAGGAAAATTGTAGTATATTCATACATCAGTATGAATGAATAACTATTAAAGGCATCAACATAAATGAATAACATCAATTGGGGGAAAAAGGGGACAAGGACTTCCCTAGTGGTCCAGTGGCTAAGACGCCACACTCCCAAAGCAGGGGACCCGGGTTCAATCCCTGGTCAGGGAACTGGATCCTACATGCCGCAACTAAAAATCCCACACGCCTCAACTAAGATTAAAGATTTCATGTGCCACAGGTAAGACTTGCTGCAGTCAAATAGAAAAGAAAATTTAAGGCACAGATTAGAGTCCATATATAAAGTGCACAAACATATATATCATCTACATGCTTATGAATGTAGGAGAACTATAAGGAAAAGCAAGAGAATGATAAATGCAAAATGCAATAGACTGATTACCTCTGGGAGGGTTAGGGAGGAATATGGGTCTACAGTGAGGCATGAAGAAAATGTCAGTGATGTTGGCAATATTTTCTCTCTTATGCTGAATGGTGGTAGCATAGATTTTTCTTCCTCTTCTTTAAACACATTATGACTATTCTTTAGGGTTTCCCTGATAGCTCAGTTGGTAAAGAATCCACTTCTATGAAGGAGACCCCAGTTTGATTCTTGGGTCTGGAAGATCCGCTGGAGAAGGGATAGGCTACCCACTCCAGTATTTGTGGGCTTCCCTTGTGGCTCTGCTGGTAAAGAATCTGCCTGAACTATTCTTTTGTACAAGTATATTTATGAATATAAAAATTTTAAATCACATAGCCTTTCAGTGGCAGAACTGGGACTTGAACCTAAACCTCTGACTCTACGGACACTGAGCAGAGTAGATTTTATCATCCTGCTTCTAGGTTGAAGTTGAATTTTGGAGGAGGCAAGCACTGCAGTAATGCAGTAATTCCCAGCATCCATGGATATTGTTAATATCATCTGCCTCTTCTCTCCATCAAATATCTCCTGTGACGTTAGAAAATAGATTAGATCCTACACAGGTTAAATCCCTGATGCATGGGGATTTTTCTCCTTCCTAGAGAAAGTATTGGACACTGAAGCTGCTGGGTACCAGCACTTCAAAATGTTCATTTTATCCTGAGGCAGCTGGGATCTTGGGTGCAAGCTCTCCAAGAGATGAGGAGCTGACCACTGGGATCCCTCCCTTCAGTAGCCACAGTCAGAAAATCACCTCTGATAAAAGAGAGGGCTCACGAGTCTCTCTGGAAAAGACTGTTTCCTTGGGCCACCTACCCTGCTAGTTGGCATGAGAGACCCATTATCTGTTACTCCTCTAGGACTGTATCAAAATGCATACCCTTTACCTTGGACAGCCTGCTTGGCTCTCTTCCATTAGCACATCTGCTCCGATGAAATCAAATCTCTTTAGAGACTCTTCCTCCCTCCACTCATCATTAGCCCAACATTTATTAAGCACCTACCAGTTGTAGGAGCTGTGACAGTGGATGAGGCGCAAGGACAATGAGACAGACAAGAGATCTTCTCATAAAAAGTTTATAAGGAGAGAAAAAAATACATCAACATGTGATTCCAACAGACTAAGCTTGATGCTAACTGAGTTTTGTACAGAGGAAAAAGTAGCAAACTCCTGGGCTCATTGGAGAACATGACATTTTAAGTGGACATGACATTTAAATCCCATTTAAAGGGGTTGGGATTTGCCATAGAGAAAGGATGGGCACAGAGGTCCTTTGAGAAAGTGTGGAAGGTTGTGGGGTACACTGAAGAAACAATGAGATTCCCACAGCTGGAACTTGACTGTACTTGGGGAGGTAGTGTACATAGAGGACTTTAAGGAGAGCAGGAGGGAAAAAGAGTTTAGAGTTTAAGTTCTAGACCAATTATTTTTATCCTGTGAGCTGCCAGAGAATTTTAGGGGGTCATAAATTTATGTGGAAGGAATGATTAAATTCTTATGCACACCAGACATTGCGTGTTGAATGTATGGAGTAAATACATATGCTATTGATACTATTTTTAAATGCAAATAAATATCGCCGTAACATTTAAAATTTGTATGCACTTAATAGTCATAGTATGTTTTGGCATTATGCATCTTCCCATTTGACAGTGACTAGAAGTACAGCCTCTGTCATGGGCTGAGGTGCTGGGAAGTGTCTAGAGACATTTTCAATGTGAAAGATCCTCCTCATTGAAATCTGTATCCTTTGAGGCAATGAGGAGAAATCAGACAGTTTTAAGTCGGGTAGGGACAGAGTCGGGTTTCTGTTTTGGAAAGGTCATGTTGACCACCAAGGAGGCAGGATGGATTGCAGAGAGGAAGCCCCACTGGAAACAGAGCCATCATTTGGGGACTCTTGCAGTAATACAGTGAGAGATACAGGTGGCCTGAACCAGGCAGACGGCGTTGAAGATGGCAGAGAGAGGCATGTGGAAGAGGGTTTCAAATGTCAGATGAGTTGGAGGAGGGATGAACAGCTGGAGAGCACCACTAGGGACTTTTAGGGTAATAAAAATACTCTGAATGACACCATAGTGATGGCTATATGTTATTCAATACCCATCCAAACCCATTGAACGTACACCCAGAAGACTGAACCCTAATGTAAACTATGAACTTCGGGTGATTATAATTTGTCAATGTAGGTTCATCAATTGTAACAAATGTACCACTCTAGTGGGAGACAATCATGAGGAGTGGGTAGAGGAGACATGGGAAATCTTTGTCTTTTCCTCTCAGTTTTGCTGTGAACTGAAAACTGCTCTTGAAAATTATCTTCAAAAATTACAAATATTTAAAAGTCAGAATTGATGGAGGGACTTTTCTACTGGGTCCAGTGGTCAAGACTTTGCCTTCCAATGGAGGGGATACAGGCTTGATCCCTGGTTGAGAAGGTAAAATCCCACATTACTCGTGGCCAAAAAACCAAAATATAAAAAAACAGAGGCAATATTGTAACAAATTCAATACAGATTTTTTTTTAAGTCCATATCAAAAAAAAGCTATGTTAAAAAAAAGAATTGATGGAACTCGGTGACTGATGGGATGTCAGAGGTGAAGGAGAAGGAGTCCCGGATGGCTCCAGGTTTGAAGCTCTCATAGCTGCTGAGGCCGTATCTCCAGGCTACCTGCAATATCTCTGGTAATCTTATGATTAACCTCATTGTTGAGATGGCCTGGGCTGTGCATTTGGAAATCACTGAACTCTGCATTGAAAAAAAAACAAAAACAAGCATGAAAACTTGACCAAGTGTCGGAGACAAAAGGAGGCAAAAAGGAGTGAAATAAAAAAAAAAGTCTAGCTACTAATGAATTCTTTAGGGAGAGAAGAGACTGAATAACATTACTGAATAACTGAATAACAATAACGTTACTAAATACAGGTGTGGTCATTATCTGGGTCATTGGCCCAACCAAAAGAAAACATTCTGGGCCTAGAGAACAGGACTTGTCTGTTAACCACTTCTGTTTGCTCGTCGGAGTGAAACGCTTGTTTGCAGGGCTGCAGGGGAACAAGTAGGGAAGTATTGACTCTGAGGCTTAGATTAAACCACGCTCATGAGTTTTCCCAGCTGGCAGGGAGAGGATTCAAATACTAGTATCTAACACGCATGAAACACTTCAGTTCAGTTCAGTTCATTTCCGTCCCTCAGTCATGTCCAACTCTTTGGGACCCCATGAATCGCAGCACGCCAGGCCTCCTTGTCCACCACCATCTCCCGGAGTTCACTCAGACTCATGTCCATCGAGTCAGTGATGCCATCCAGACATCTCATCCTGTCGTCCCCTTCTCCTCCTGCCCCCAATCCCTCCCAGCATCATAGTCTTTTCCAATGAGTCAACTTTTCACATGAGGTGGCTAAAGTATTGGAGTTTCAGCTTTAGCATCATTCCTTCCAATTAATACGCAGGACTGATCTCCTTTAGAATGGACTGGTTGGATCACCTTGCAGTCGTGTCAAAAACTGTTCTCAATTCACAACACATATGAATTCTTTGTGTAAATAAACCCTTAGCTCCTTGAGGCAGGTAATATTTTATCCCCATTATACAGATGAGAAAACTGAGGCCCACAGAAGTTAGATAACCTATCCAAGAGAGCACACATGGTCAGTGGGGGAAGCTATGGATTAGACCCTGCAACTTGACACCAGAACTTGCCCTGTTGGCCACTACTCAAGGCCCCAGGTCTATCCAACTCCAGACACTGATTGAGACACTGTGCTTAACTACTGAGCCATACTGTCCCGACATGGGAGGGAGTGCAGGTGTCAGGAAGATAGTGGTGCTAGTCCAAGTTCCAGGCAGTCAGAGGCCAGGAGGGTGGGATGGCACACGGGAGGTGCTTTTGCTCAGTGAGGTAGGCCTGGTGGACCCCTGGACTCAGGGGGCCTGGGATGGGGAGGGTACATAGGCAGGATCGATGGCCCCAGCCTGGTCTGGACAAAGGCAGGTGAGGGATGGAGAGGCTACAAATTTCCACAGGGGCTGGAGCCAAGGTGCCATTTTGGGAGGGGTTCGGAGACTGCAGATGCCTAAGCTTGTTGAGATTCCATGAGGACACTTCACAAGAATCAGGCTTTCTGGGTCTTGTGAAATTGATTTTATTTTTATGTCTTAAGTTTGTGCCAGGATGTTATTTCTCAGTTGAATTCCTTTGACTACTTCTGTCTCCAAATTGCAGTCTCATCTTCCTCCTGTAGCTGTGGATTCCTTCCCACATGCAGACAGGGACGGCAAGCCGACAAGCCTTGCTTCCTGTAGGCCAAGCATGTTGTCCGCCTGTTGGCCATGACCCAGAAAAGGAGCGCTCCCGAGTCTAGTAACCTGTGTTTAAGTCAGACCTCCTCTCTTAACCATCAGTCACTGGGTTTGCTTCCTCTTTCTTTTTTTAAATTCCTATTTGCCTCATTAACTCTTCACTCCATGCTCCCACTTTTTAACTGTAGAAACTCAGTGACTGCTGCTGCTAAGTCGCTTCAGTAGTGTCCGACTCAGTGACTGCGAAGGTTTAAAAGTACCCAGAGCACACAACTTTGCTTTCTGCCTTTGGCCTCATCTAACGGGCTCCATCTAAATGTCAGTGCCCTTGGGCAAGGCTATGTCCTACTTAAGACTCCACTTTCCCTGGAGGCTCTTTCTTAAAGAAGCAGCCTCAGGAACAAGCAGAGGGCAAAAGAGGTAGAGATGAACATTTACTGAGCCCCAGTTCTGTACCTGCTGCAAATACTGGGCATTCTCCAATTTAATATTCACAGTTACTAGGTGCTGGTAACTGTACAAATGCTGTACAAAAACCACTAAATGGTTTACAATGCTAAATGCTGTACAAAAACCACAGCAGTTTTTAAACATACAAATCTAGGCCTGCCACCCTCTTGCAGGAAAACAAACAAGGGTTTCCCATTGCTCTTAGTGTGTGTGTGTGTGTGTGTGTGCGCGCGCGCGCTCAGTCATATCTCACTCTTTGAGACCCCACGAACCGTATGTAGCCTGCAAGATTCCTTAGTCCACGGAATTATCTGGGCAAGAATACTGGAGCAAGTTGCCATTTCTTTCTCCAGGGGATTTTCCCAACCCAGGGATGGAATCCATGTCCCTTCTGTTTCCTGCGCTGGCAGGTGGCTTCTTTACCACTGTGCTACCTGGGAAAGTCTGCATTGCTCTTAGGATGGAGTTCAAAATGGGGTTCTTACCCAAGTCTACAAGGCATCTGCGGTTTGGTCCTGAGGACATCCGTAGCCTCATCACATTGCTCCCTCCTGCCTCGTCTGCTATCTTAATTCTGCTTCTCATCCTTCAGTTCTCAGTTCAAAAGGCACAGTATGCGGGAAAGAGGGCGAGTGCAGTGGTTTGGGTCATGGTCCCTGCACCAAACCATGGGTTCAAATCCCAGCTCTGGGCCTGATTGGCCTGGTTTGATCAGGTGTGTCCATCAATAAGCCAATCACTGGCCCAGGTGGTGGAACACCCAGCGCTGCCCCCTGGGACCCAGGAGTAAGATCAGCTTTACAGACAGCATGGTGGTCTGAGAGTAGGGGAGAGATGATTCACCAAAGCAAATCAGGAAATGTTGCCCCAAGTCAGAGGAGCAGATGCAAGAATAACAAACACCCATTTCGCTGTCATGCTCTGTTTTCCAGACTTTGATCACTGCGCTCCGGGGTGACACTTGCCATTTTCATGCATCACGTGCACTATGACTTAATTTGCATTACCACCACTCCCTTTCTGTACTCACACCCTTATTTTTAAATACATTTATTTATATCACTGCTGCAAATGAAAAATCAATATTACTTGCCATAAATAGGAGGTAATCTCAAACTTTTTTGACAGTGAAAAACAGAACAATGTTATTAAATTCCGAAAAGAGACTGTGGCCTGCTAAAACGCTTTGAGATTGCGGCCTTGTTCTCTCTTTGTTAAAAAGAGAGATTATCAAGTGTTAGAGAGGTGTAAAGACATACTAACACCAAACTGAGCCTTTCTCCCTGATGTAATCAAAACGCCTAAGAAAGAATTGAAAAGGAAATTACTTTCTCACACTCTGATTCAATGTGATGGGTTGCCATATCCACATAGCATTGAAAAGTCATTCTGCATGCCAGTTGCAACCGTCTGGTAAACCCCAACGACGCCTGGTCTGACACTTTGAGGACTACTGTTTTGGAGCATTTGAACCTGGTCAAAATTTTCGAGTGGATGGCCAAAGAGAGAGATTGAGGGCTAGTTGGCTAGTGAGGGAGTTGGGAGGAAAAACAGGCAGCACATTTTATCAGCAGAAAATCACCTCTTTGTCTGATGAAACAGAAAAGGAATTAGCTCAAGTCATTTTGTTTCTCTCCTTGCTTCCTGCAGACCTGCCCTTCCTATGTGTCGGACACAGTCCTGGGCTGGTGCTTACACCATCCTTTCAGTGAATGATCCCTCTTTCTGACAGCCTCCATCCTTGACACCTCTCTTCCACTCATCTCCTTCACCATGTCAGTTTCCCCAGCATATGCAGTCATTTCCATCTCTTGAAGGTTTTCTCCAATGTGTCCATTTCTGTTCCTCCCACTCCAATCACCATAGTTCACACCATCATTATCTCCATTCTGGATTGCTATAGCTGCCTCTTGGCTATCATTCTATTTCTCCTTTTGCCCTAATTCCCCAACCCACTTTCTTAAAAAAAAAAATTATTTATTTGGTTGTGCCAGATCTTAGTTGCAGTCCATGGGTTTTTTTTTTTTTAGGTGCAGCATGTGAGATCTCATTCTCTGACCAGGGATCAAACCCGGGCCCCTGCATTGGGAGTGTGGAGTCTTAGCCCTGGACCAACAGGGAAGTGTCCCCCAATTCACTTTCTATGTGTTATCTAGAGGCATCTCTTTAGAAAGTGAATTGGAACACTCCCCTGTGTTAAGACTTGAATGCCTTATTGAGGTTTGAATAAAAGCTATTGCAAGGCTTACCTGGCTATCATCTGGACCTGAGTCTACCTCACTGCTCATCTCATTCTCCTCATCTCCTCCATCCCTGATTTGGAGATTCTTTCTTTCTCTTAGGGTCCTGAATGAAGTGGCTCCCTGTCCCTCGGGGCCTCTTCCCCATTCTCTGCCCTGATCTCTCCTCTGGCTGGTTCTTTTAAATCCTTCAGGAAAGCCTTCTCTGGCCCCCAGGACAAACTGTATCCCCTCATCATAGGATTCCATTCTTTGTCCTTATAGCACTTTTCACCTTTTTAACCATGAATACATATTTGCATGTGTGTTTGCTTAATGTCATTCTCCTCCATCAGACTAAAAGCTCCCCAAGAGGAGGGAGCAGGTCTGTCTTTCTTATTCACTGATACATCCCCCACAATTAGCCCAGAGCCCGGCCCTCATTCATGTTTGTTAAAAAGCATAAATAAATACTTCTCATAAAGCAAATAATGTCCTTAATGTCTAAAATTGGCTAAGAGGGAAATGCATTGCATTAGAAGAAGAGATTTTGTAGGTTATGCATTAAGTGTACTGAATACATTTGGTAAGAGATTTGGTAGTGGAGAAGGTATAATTATGTGGCTAAAATGTTTAGGATTGATTGTGTTTTGTGTTTAGCTGGTGGAAAATTTTAAAATCTGTTAAGATGGGAAATTCAAGAAAACATGAAGAGTTAGCCAAGGCCATGGACAAATCAAGCAGGATAATTCAGAGGATGCTGTGTTTGTCTCCTCGAGGCCACAGGAGTGAAGTGAGCCATGGACATGGCTGGATTCCAAATAAGCAGAAAAGAGGACCTTAAAGCAAAGGTTCTATAGTGTGGCCACTTGCCCTGCTCCTCTTGCTATTTATATCAGAATGGGAAAAATCCTTCAAATGGTTCAACAAGAAGTCAAGTTTTTAGCTCCACCCCAAAGAGGAATTTGCATGGAAATAAGAGGGGTTGAGAGTGAGAATAAAACATAACATAATATGGGGATGACTCTGAGGTTCTGGTTGTTGTGGCTTAGTTGCTAGTCGTGTCTGACTCTTGGTGACCCCATAGACTGCAGCACACTAGGCCTCCTTTCCTTCACTATCTCCCAGAGTTTGCTCAGACTCACATCCCTTGAGCCGGTGAGGCCATCCAACCATCTCTTCCTGTTGCCCCCTTCTCCTCCTACCTTCAATCTTTCCCAGCATCCGGATATATTCCAATGTTCTTCATATCAGGTGACACTGAGGCATGATGAATAAAAGAATATACTGAGCATGTATGCTTGAGATTGTCTAGAGGAGGTCAGTTCAGTTCACTTGCTCAGTCATGTCCGACTTTTTGTGACACCATGGACTGCACATGCCAGGCTCCCCTGTCCTTCACCAACTCCTGGAGCTTGCTCAAACTCTTGTCCATAGAGTTGGTGATGCCATCCAACCATCTCATCCTCTGTTGTCCCCTTCTCCTACCTTCAATCTTTCCCAGCATGAGGGTCTCTTCAAATGAGTCCGTTCTTCGCATCAGGTGGCCAAAGTATTGGAGCTTTAGCTTCAGCATCTGTCCTTCCAGTGAATATTCAGGACTGATTTCCTTTAGGATGAACTGGTTGGATCTCCTTGCAGTCCAAGGGACTCTCAAGAGTCTTCTCCAATACCACAGTTCAAAAGCATCAATTCTTCAGCACTCAGCTTTCTTTATAGTCTAACTCTCACATCCATACATGACCTCTGGAAAAACCATAGCTTTGACTAGATTGACCTTTGTTGGCACAGTAATGTCTGCTTTTTATACTGTCTAGGTTGGTCATAGCTTTTCTTCCAAGGAGCAAGCATCTTTAATTTCATGGCTGCAGTCACCATCTACAGTGATTTTGGAGCCCCACAAAATAAAGTCTCTCACTGTTTCCATATCTGTTTGCCATGAAGTGGTGGGACCAGATGCCATGATCTCAGTTTTCTGAATGTTGAGTTTTAAGCTAGATTTTTCATTCTCCTCTTTCACTTTCGTCAAGAGGCTCTTTAGTTCTTCTTTGCTTTCTGCCACAAGGGTGGTGTCATCTGCATATCTGAGGTTATTGATATTTTTCCCAACAATCTTGATTCCAGCTTGTGCTTCTTCCAGTCCAGCATTTCGTATGATGTACTCTGCATATAAGTTAAATAAGCAGGGTGACAATATACAGCCTTGATGTACTCCTTTCCCAATTTGGAACCAGACTGTTGTCCCAAGTCCAGTTCTAACTCTTACTTCTTGACCTGCATACAGATTTCTCAGGAGGCAGGTGAGATGGTCTGGTATTCCCATCTCTTGAAGAATTTTCCACAGTTTGTTGTGATCCACACAGTCAAAGGCTTTGGCATAGTCAGTAAAGCAGAAGAAGATGTTTTTCTGGAACGCTCTTGGCTTTTTAATGATCCAGTGGATTTTGGATGTTTGATCTCTGGTTCCTCTGCCTTTTCTAAATCCAGCTCACAGTTCACATACTGTTGAAGCCTGGATTGGAGAATTTTGAGCATTACTTTGCTAGATTGTGAGGTGAGTAAAATTGTGTGGTAGTTTGAACATTCTTTGAAATAGCCTTTCTTTGTGATTGGAATGAAAATCCACCTTTTCTAGTCCTGTGGCCACTGCTGAGTTTTCCAAATTTGCTGGCATATTGAGTGCAGCACTTTCACAGCATCATCTTTTAGGATTTTAAATAGCTCAACTGGAATTCCATCACCTCCACTAGCTTTGTTCATAGTGACGCTTCCTAAGGCCCACTTGATTTCACATTCCAGGGTATCTGGCTCTAGGGTCTGGCTGTCTAGCCAGGATGGCCTGTCTGGCCTGTCTGGCCTTTCTAGGCGGGATGTCTGGCTCTTGAGGAGGTATTTTCTCGCATGTTTCTCCTCCAAGCATGAGGCAGACAGTGTTTGTCTATTAAGGATTTGTGAAGTCACATTTCCTCCTCTGTCCCACTCACCATTACTGCTACCTAGAAGAGAATCCCTCAGGAAGCAGGGCAAGGAAATATCAATAGTCTCCACCAGATTTTAAAAGTCAGGTATCTTTTTCCCATTGATCTGATCAATCCTAAAGGAAATCAATGCTAAATATTCATTGGAGGGGCTGGTGCTGAAGCTGAAACTCCAATACTTTGGCCACCTGATTCCAAGAGCCAACTCATTGGAAAAGACCCTGATGCTAGGAAAAATTGAAGGCCAAAGGAGAAGGGGGCAACAGAGGTTGAGATGGTTAGATAGCATCACCAACTCAATGGACATGAGCAAACTCCGGGAGACAGTGAAGGCCTGGCATGCTGCAGTCTACGGGGTTGCAAAGAGTCAGACACAACTTAACGACTGAACAACAACAAAATCTTTTTCATATTATGCTAATAAGAGCAACAGGGCCAGCAGACATGAAATGAAGACAAGATGATTTCCTACATGATCCCTATAGTCACACTATGTGTGCGTAGTCAGTGTATGATCCCCCAGAACTCAGCTGTAAGGTAACTCTCTATGAGTGTATCTGTTTAAAGGGTTAACTAGAGAGTAAGCTTGATTGTCAGCACAAGGCACTAACTAGGTAAAGCAGGGGTGTGCTAGCACCAATACATGCCAGCTTTCGAGAGTCAATTTTTAAATTTTCTGAAATTTTGTAAACCAGTTGATAAGCATTGACATTGTTTAAAATTCAGTCTCTAAACCTACAATTAAATACATTTTTTACTAAAAGCAAAGATAACAAATACTCAGAACTCATACTTCCCCATTATTTAGCATTTTACTATCATCTATTCTCTTGGAAGTTACTTATTTCTATTACACCTGTATGGTGGAAATACCATATAAAGATGTGTGACAACCATCTGTTCCTAACTCAGTGTTCAGAGACATCACACTGGTGGTTTGACATTTGCCAAGGTAGGAGTATTTACACCAAGTGAATCAGAAAATGCTACAAGTCAGGACTCTATGTATTGTTCTGTTGATTGTCTGTACTTAAGAAAGTGATGAAAAAAATGTTAATAATGCAGATTAAATTTAAAAGCCTGTCCTGTCTGTAAATGTTGCATTGTTAATGGCACAAAAATTGAGAAAATATTCTTCAATTACTTGAAAACAATTATCTGGTTCAACAAAGCAGATACATCATTGACGAACGAATGGCATTCCAGCATGCCTTTCTGGTTTCACTTTCATCTCACTTGTTAATATAAAAGAAAATAGCAGTCAACACTCATGTCGGAACTACACCCATTCACCAATGCTTCTTTAGGTTGGCTGTATATACAAGTGTTCAGCAAAAACCGATGAAAGCATCCTATGAGGATCAGTTGGCTATATGGGATTTATGATAATTAATGTGGTATGTTAAACTGTCTGCAAATTGTGTGAAACATCTTTTATATCAGTAGAATATTAAATATATATATGTACATATGCATTGTATATGCATATTTTTTTGAGAGCTGGTTGTTAAACATTGACCAGCCCACCAATTAATACCTTCCAGGCCAAAGCAGGGGACTGAGAATAAGAGCAAA
This sequence comes from Bison bison bison, assembly GCF_000754665.1. Taxonomy (NCBI): domain Eukaryota; kingdom Metazoa; phylum Chordata; class Mammalia; order Artiodactyla; family Bovidae; genus Bison; species Bison bison. Next base: position 2,756,335 of record NW_011494730.1, read on the forward strand.
AGAGGGCACTGGGTTCTAATCAGTGACACTGATCGTATTGCAAGGAAGGCCGATGGAAGGAAGCTGAACTTCACAACGTCCTGAGAGGATCCAGAAAAGGGGAATTTCACTGTGTATCCGATCTTGCTCAAGTGGGAGGACACGGGCATTAGAATAACAAGCATTAGAGAACTGTTTTCTGAGTGAAGGGCAAAGGTTTCATCAGATCTCACCATTGTCTAATCATGGCTTCTCAACCTTAGCACTATTTTGAACCAGATAGTTCTTGGTTGGGGGAGGGAGGCTTTTCTGTGCATGGTGAGATGTTTAGCAGCATTCCTGACCTCTTCCCACTAGATGCCTACAGCACCTCCTTAGTGTGGCAAAGAAAAATGTCTGGAGACATTGCCTCTGGTAGGTAAATTTGCTCCTGGTTGAAAGCCACCGGCTGAGATGAAATATCACTTCAATTTCATTCAACTCAGTGAAGGGTTATTATCACCCGCTATGTGCAAGGCACGGTTCTAGGCACTGAGTTACCTGAGTGAATAAAATCTCTGTGAGAAATGCCATTCGTCATGCCTCTGATGCTCCACTGAGATTATTTCTCCACCAGACCATGAGCACCTTGACAGCATCACTGTGTGTTATTTGTCTCCGGGTCTCCAGTCTTTCTCAGCACAGGACCTGACACTGAGCTCCTCAGTAGATGTGGACCCGGAGTCACGTGAACACCTGGGCTGCCTACCTCTACAGCCCGCTCCTTTTCCACCACTGCGCTTTGACTGTGCTGAGCTATTTCCTTTCCCCAGGGGTCTCATGCTCTTTCTCCTTGGGATCTTCCTTACCTTTGTTCCCTAGGTGGGCTGATGTTCTATCAGTGCACCACAGATTACCATACACGTGGCAAATTAAGATGACCTCTGTTTATCATCTCCTGACTTCCGTAGGTCAGAAGTCCAGGCACATCATGCCTGGGCCCACTGCTCAAGTTCTCATGGATCTGAAATCCAGTGTCAGTGGGCTGCATTCTCATCAGAGGTCTGGGGTCTTCTTCCAAGCTCATTCAGATGGTTATCAGAGCTCAGCTCCTTGCTGACTATGCACCCAGGGTGTCACACTCAGCTCCAAAAGGCTGCTCTCCTGTCCTTGTCACATGGGCAACTCCATCTTCAAAGTCAGCAATGGAGAACTTCTCACACAGCAAATCTGCCTCCTGCTTCAAATCTCTCCAACTTTGATTTTTTTCTCCAAGAAGGAACTTGTCCCTTCGAAGGGCTCTTGTGATGAGGTCAAGCTCCATGAGGATAATCTCATGTTCTCAGTCAACTGTGCCATGTGACATAACCTAATCACGGAAGCAATATCCCACCCTATCCACAGGTTCCTCCCACTTCACGATAGAGGGGATTATACAAGGATGGGGCTCTTTGGGGATCATCTTAAAATTCTTCTCATCACAATCAGACTTGCCCCACTCCCCTTCCACTTCACCACACGAGCCCCCTTACATTTTAGATCGATTACATTAGATGTCACTAATAACAATAGTAGTTTCTTTTATGGAATTATTTCTAAAGTCTGTGCACTACCCTTTTATGAGGCCTCCCAGTTGGCACAGTGGTACTCCAGCATTCTTGCCTGGAAAATTCTATGGACAGCAGAGCCTGGTAGGCTACTGTCCATGAGGTAGCAAAGAGTAGAACACGATGGAGCACTGAGCACCATCCTGTACATATGATTTTGTATTGACTTTTCACAACAGCCATATGAAGTATATATTGCTTTTATTCTCTGCACTTAGAGTTCCCTCTGCCTGACACTCTACCAGATAAACTTCATGTTCATTCTTTACTTCTTCCTGGTCTCCATACAAGCATCACCTCCTCAGAGATGCCTTCCCTGATGACTCTACCTAAAAATAGTTCATGGTAGGCTACCAACTAATAAATAGAGAAGTAACGATGGACTTAGAAAATCACCATTTGGCAACCATCATATTAGTAATTGATGAAGGCAAGAATCATCAGTGGAGCCAAAATTAGTGGGTAAAATTTTGATGAAGAACAGTATAGCTCATACAAGCTCAGAGTATCCCCTCACAAAATATTTATTAAGTACAAAGGAAAAATAAAGCCCTTGTGATGGAGAAAGCTTATAAACACCATTTTAACTAATGATCAGAGTTAGTATCACCAGTAAAGAGATAAAGCTACTTCATGTGCCTCCTAGTATGATGTGCTGCTGCTACTGCTGCTAAGTCACTTCAGTCGTGTCCGACTCTGTGCGACCCCACAGACGGCAGCCTGCCAAGCTCCGCCATCCCTGGGATTCTCCAGGCAAGAACACTGGAGTGGGTTGCCATTTCCTTCTCCAATGCATGAAAGTGAAAGCTGAAAGTGAAGTTGTTCAGTCGTGTCTGACTCTTAGCGACCCCATGGACTGCAGCCTACCAGGCTCCTCCGTCCATGGGATTTTCCAAGCAAGAGTACTGGAGTGGGGTGCCATTGCCTTCTCCATGATGTGCTAAGAAGGACATGCTATTTCTATGGTTTTCCTATCTTACATGAAAGGCCCAAATTTCAGGATCCCTAGCCTGGACTCCTACAAAATGTCAAGACAAAGAAAAAGCTGAGCAGCTATTCCTGATTAAGGGAGACTAAAGAGAAATGACAACCAAATGGAATATGTCATCTTGGATTGAATTCTGGACCAGAATAAAGAGCTTTTTTAAATATATAGTATAAGGGACATGATTGGTACAACTGCTAAAAATGTAATAAGGTCTGCAGAATAGATAATAGTATTAAGTTAATTTCCTGATTTTGGTAGTTGTGAATGTGTGAAGAAAATGTGCTTGCTGTTAGAAAATATATGTTGAAGTATTTAGGGGAAAATATACGTTGAAGTATTTAGGGGAAAAGGGGGCTTCGTATCCACTATTTATTGTCAAATGGCTCTGAAAATAAATAATAAAATGGTAAAGTGTTCACAATTAGCAACACTGAGGGGAAAGTATGCTGAAGCTCCTTGTCAACTATTCTTGCAACTTTTGCATATTTGAAATAATTTTAAAATAAAATTTGCCAAAAGAAAAGAAAACAGAGTAAGAATAGATTACTTACCCACTTTTCATCCCTCACTCTATTTTAACTTTTCTTCATGACCCCTTAGTAAGATCCATTCCTTCCTTCACTGGACTGCAAACCCCATCAGAGCAGGGACTTGGTTTTATTCACTGCCAATCCTCATATCTTTCAACAGGACTTGGCACATGGTAGGTATTCTATAAACATGTGCTGAATAAAACACGTCCATTTTGGAGATCCAGGCTTTAAATTCAGGCCAAATGATTCTAGACCTGCTTCTAATGCTCTGCTTTCTGGCTTCATTGTTTCAGGAACCCCCTGGCATTTGTGTACTCCTCTCCTCTTGAGTGTGGGCTCAACCTTGTAACTCACTTCTAATGAATAGAATATGACAAAAATATGGAATGCCATTTCCATGATTGGGCTTCCCTGGTAGCTCAGTTGGCAAAGAATCCCTCTGCAATGCAGGAGACCCCTGTTCAATTTCTGGGTCAGGAAGATCTGCTGGAGAAGGGATAGGCTACCCTCTCCAGTATTCTTGGGTTTCCCTGGTGGCTCAAATGGTAAAGAATCTGCCTGCAATGTGGGAGACTTGGGTTGAATCCCTGGGTTGGGAAGATCCCCTGAAGAAGAAAATAGCTACCCACTCCAGTATTCTAGCCTGGAGAATTCCATGGACAGAGGAGCCTGACAGGCTATAGCCCATGGGGTCCCAAAGAGCTGGACATGACTGAGTGACTTTCACTCACTGCTTCCATGGTTAGGTTAGTTACAGGATAACTGTGACTTCCATCTTGCCAGTGGACCCTTGCTGGCACTCTTTCTTTCCTTCTTGCTTGCTTCCTGTCTTTGTGAAATGCTGTATGCAAAGATCCACGTGGAAAGAAACCGAGGGAGGCCCCTGCAAGGAACTGCACCTCACCAACAAACACATGCGTACTCGCTTTGGGAATGGATCCTCCCCAGTTAAGCCTTCTGATGAGACTGCAGCCACGGCAGACACTTGGGCTGCAGCCCTACAGCAACTCCTAAAGAGATGCTGAAGCGAGGGCTCAGCTAAGCCACGCCCAAGTTCCTGACCACAGAAACTATGAGGTCATAAGTGTTTTTGCTTCTTTGTGTTTTAATTCGTATTGGAATATAGTTGATTTACAATATTGTATTAGCTTCTAATACACTTAGCTTCTAAGTGAATCAGTTCTACCCAGATAGCCACTCTTTTTAAGATTATTTTCCTATATAATCTATTACAGAATATTGGGTAGAGTTCCCTGTGCTATACAGTCGTCCTTATGAGTTATCTATTTTATATACAGTAGTGTGTATATGAGGAGGGCATGGCAACCCACTCCAGCATTCTTGGGCTTCCCTAGTGGCTCAGATGGTCAAGAATCTGCCTGAGATGTGGGAGACTTGGTTGAATCCCTGAGTTGGGAAGATGCCCTGAAGAAGAAAAGAGTTGCCCACTCCAGTATTCTTGCCTGGAGAATCCCCATGGACAGAGGAGCCTGGTGGGCTACAGTCCATGGTATTGCAAAGAGTCGGACACGACTGAGTAACTAAGCACAGCACAATGCCGTGTGTATATGGCAGTCCCAACTTCCTAATTTATCCTCTCATCTCTAACCCCTGAGAGCCATAAGCTTGTTTTCTACACCTGTATTTCTGTTTTATAGGTTAGTTCATTTGTGCTTTTTTTTTTTTTAAGGATTCCACAAATAAGCAATATCATATGATATTTGTCTTTCTCTGTCTGACTTACTTCACTCAGAATGACAATCTCTAGGTTGTTTTAAGTCACTACATGTTGGAATGATTTGTCACAGGAACATTACCATAGGAAAGGAATACTACAACCCTCTGTATTAGTTAGTTTATATATGGATATACTTATATATTATAATAATTTATATAATATATTTATATAATAAAATGTATATAATTAGTTTACCATTTTATCTAGGCTTCATAGCGTGGTGCCTCTCTCATGTTTGGAGCTCAGTAAATGATTGTCAAAAATTATCTAGGGGTCCCTCATTAGAAATAAATTGTAGTTGAGTTTATACATCAACTTAGGACTTTGGTCATATCTAAGGGCCCTGATAATGTTCTTGAATTTGCAAGTTCAGAAACAGAGTTTGAACTGTGGGCTGTTCATTCACCATAGCTCTGCCCCCTATGAGGTCCCATCTGGGTGGCCAGCTGGTCCCCTAGACGGCAATTTCATCTCAACTCCTTTAACATCATAATTCTTGAAACTAGTGTTTGTAACACTAAACCACATGAGAGGACAAAGTGACCTGCCCATCCACCTGTTCTAATTAATATACTTTGAAGCTGCTCGGGAAAAACCATTTCTCCTCCTTCCTTTACACCAAACAAAGATTTAGCTATAAAATTTCGGCTTGGAGTAATCACATCCTGAATCAATGGCTTATTTTTTGAGTTAAAAAAAAAAGATCCCTCTAACATGTTCATTTTAATTTCAAAAATGCTATTTTAAATGGTAGGGAGCCTTTTAATTCTCCACTCTGGGTTATAAAAAAATAATAGATAGGCAGAAATGTGTTATTAAAGCTATTTTTCTTGGCGTTCTGGTAATTTAATAAACTGCTGAAGCTAAGCCTTGAGACTTTATGAAGCAGAAAGAAGACGACTTGGCTGTTGATTAATAGTTTCTGATCGTCCCCCAACCACCCCCCTGCTTCCTGGGGGTGATTCCTGAAGGACAATGGGGGAGTTGTGAAGAATGAAGATTTGGAGAAACATTGTAAAAATGTCTTGTCGGGAAGCTTAATTTCCATGATGACCCACACACTCACTCTTCTTGAGGTTCTGGAGAAGTGATTGAGGTGAGTTTCAGAAAATATCTTTTGATGTGGTCACTTCCATATTTGACAACTTCAGAGCACCTCACCAACCTTGAAAAGCTTCTACACCAAGGTCATTGTGGAATGTCTTATTCTGCTAGGGCTTCCATAACAACAACAAAAAAAACCCCATAAACTATGTGACTTAAACAGCAGGAATTTATTTCTCTTAGTTCTAGAGTCAAGAACATCCAAGGTCAAGGTGCCAGCCAGATAGGTTTCATTCTGAGGCCTTTTCTCCTGGCTTGTAGGGGTGTGAGAGCGGGATCCTAAAGAAGCTCAAGCACTGAAGAACTGATGCTTTCAAACTGTGATGCTGGAGAAAATTTTTGAGAGTCCCTTGGACAGCAAGGAGATCAAACCAGTCAACCTTAAAGGAAATCAACCCTGAATACTCAATGGAAGGACTGATGCTGAAGCTGAAGCTCCAGTATTTTGGGCACCTGATATGAAGAGCTGGCTCACTGGAAAAGATCCTGATGCCTGGAAAGATTGAGGACAGGAGGAGAACGGGGGACAGAGGATGAGATGGTTGGGTGGCATCACCAATGCAAGAGACATGAACTTGGACAAACTTCAGGAGAGGGACAGGGAGGCCTGGCATGCTGCAGTCCATGGAGTTGCAAAGAGTTGGACACGACTAGGTGACTGAACAACAGCAAGTGACTTAAACAACGGAAATTTATTTCTTTTAGTTCTAGAGTCAAGAATGTCCAAGGTCAAGGTGCCAGCCAGATAGGTTTCATTTTAAGGTCTCTTCTCCTGGCTTGAGGGGGCCACCATCTGGCCATGTGCTCACATGACCTCTTCTTTGTGTGTTTGTGGAGAAGAGCAAGCTCTATGATGTCTCTTCTTTTAAAGGCATTGATCCCATCATGAGGGCCCCATCCTCTTGACTTCCCAAAGGCTTCATTTCCAAATACTTTCATATTGAGGACTAGGGATTCAACATGTGGATTTGGTGGTTACATGGACATTCAGTCCATAATAGGGCTTGAAAAAGTGTTAGTGTTTCAGTCACGTAAGACTCTTTGCCACCCCATGGACTGTAGCCTCCCAGGCTCCTCTGTCCTTGGAATTCTCCGAGAAAGAATTACTGGAGTGGGTAGCCATATATCAGTTATTAGGCCTTCATTGCCTAATAATCCTGAAACTCTGCAAACCACATTTCTACTTTGTCTGATGGATCTGTTAGGCTCTGTGAAGCAGGGGCCCTCAAGGGAGATCCCAGGCTAGAAGAGGAAGAAGGAACTTGATCATTCCTGTTTGGCTCCTATTCTGATCAGCATCACTCTAACAATGACAACTTTGCTCAGTAGCAGCATCTGCAGTCAGCTTACTATTTTTCCATAATACTTCACGTACTTCAGCAGTACGGGAACCGTGAACTTCCAGATGTTCAAGCTGGTTTTAGAAAAGGCAGAGGAACCAGAAATCAAATTGCCAACATCTGCTGGATCATGGAAA
>NW_011494730.1:2764067-2783529 GCF_000754665.1 Bison bison bison
AAGAAAGCTGAGCACCAAAGAATTGATGCTTTTGAACTGTGGTGTTGGAGAAGACTCTTGAGAGTCCCTTGGACTGCAAGGAGATCCAACCAGTCCATTCTGAAGGAGATCAGCCCTGGGTGTTCTTTGGAAGGAATAATGCTAAAGCTGAAACTCCAGTACTTTGGCCACCTCATGCGAAGAGTTGACTCATTGGAAAAGACTCTGATGCTAGGAGGGATTGAGGGCAGGAGGAGAAGGGGATGACAGAGGATGAGATGGCTGGATGGCATCACCGACTCGATGGACGTGAGTTTGAGTGAACTTTGGGAGTTGGGGATGGACAGGGAGGCCTGGCATGCTGCGATTCATGGGGTCACAAAGAATCGGACACGACTGAGCTACTGAACTACTATGAACTACTATTTTTCCAGTACTTGCAGAACCAGTCTCACTGAGGCTTCTTAGAACATTAACACCAGTAAACTGATGCCTCTTCCTTAAAGATATGGGTTCCTATTCCCAGGGAGCCTTTTCTGAGTTCAGAAACACTAGCACCACCCAGACATTTTCTCTTCCCCAGATTCACATGTCTGAGCTTCAGTTCCTCACGTCTCCTCCTCTGCTTCGTCTGCTGCTGCTAAGTCACTTCAGTCGTGTCCAACTCTGTGCAACCCCATAGACAGCAGCCCACCAGTCTCCGCCGTCCTTGGGATTCTCCAGGCAAGAACCCTGGAGTGGGTTGCCATTTCCTTCTCCAATGCATGAAAGTGGAAAGTGAAAGTGAAGTTGCTCAGTCGTGTCCGACTCTTAATGACCCCATGGACTGCAGCCTACCAGACTCCTCCATCCATGGGGTTTTCCAGGCAAGAGCACTGGAGTGGGTGCCATTGCTTCTCCGCTGCTCCTCTAGGCCTCTACATCTGAGTAAGCCTGCCTTCTCTTTGGATGGCAGCTGTTTGGCAGTTGCTACTTCTGTGTCACCCTTGGAATTTCTTTTTCTTTTCAGGTTGTCAATGTAGAGTTAAAAATTATTTATATTAATATTTTTTTCTGTTAAAATAACTAACATGGTTCTGTCTTCTGGTGACTGAGAATGGGGACTTGACAGAAAGACGCAATCCCCCAAAATATAGATAGGCCATGCTCACTTTCTCTAGGCCTGTTTCTCTCCCTGTAAAGAGAAGCAAAGGGTAAATGTTTCATGGGTGAAACTGATCCCACTAAGCCAATATTTTCCTTTTCTTTCAGTGGCAGCTGGGAAGTATGGTTGTGGCAAGCAAAACCTTCCTTGTTCAAAAGTTTTTCTTTATAGTTAGCTCTGTGAGGGCAGAGAATAAGATTATCCAATTATGTAGCTCAGGACTTAACCCAATGTCTGGTGTAAGGGGGGCATTCAATAAATGTCTACTAAGTGATGAATAAATTGAAAGATGGATGGATAAATGGATTGGTAGATGGAAAGATGATGTTATCTTGAGAATATCTAGTAGTGGAAAGAAGTCTTTTTGAAGGAATGGAGTTATTTCATTTTTGAGCATGTCGTATAGGATTAGCTTTGGTTATGTGTGAAAGAAGTGCTTCCCAGGTGGCTCAATGGGTAAAGAATCCACCTGCAATGCAGAAGACGGGGGTTCAATCTCTGGATCAGGAAGATCCCCTTGAGGAGGGCATGGCAACCCACTCCAATATTCTTGCCTGGAGAATCCACAGACAGAGGAGCCTGGCAGGCTACTGTCCATATCATTGCAAAGAGTTGGACACGAGTGAAGCAACTGAGCACATATGCACGCATGTGAAAGAAACTCAAAATAATGGTGGCTTTTCAAAAGCGTTTGTTTTCTTTTCATGTAAGCAAAGTCCAGGGACAGGCACTTGCGGCCTGGCCTGGCACCACGACAGTCTTTGGAGACTCAGTCTTCTCTCTTGTTGCTCCATCAACTTTATCTCCGATTTCCAGAAATCACACATAACACTTCTGCCTACATTTCATCTCATCCACCAGAACTAAGTCACATTTTTTGGGTGGTCATGTGCCAATCTGAAAAGGGGAGTTCTATTACAAAGAGGGGAAGGAGGAAATATATATTTGATACCAACTGGAAATTCCTGTCTTAGGGAGGGATGGATAACACAGAACTGAGGATGCCCTCCCAAAGGAAGGAGACAAGAGAACTTGAAGTCCAGGAGGAGTTGCTCCAGATGAACTCCACTTTCTGTAGGGCTGCTTACCCCAAGTCTTCAGTTCCTGCCTCCCACTTCTCCATCCGTGGCTTAATACTGGAAGAAGACCTTTTGGCCTTAGCTGCCTGAAAGCTTAACAGCCATTAACCATGTGATATCTGTGCCGGCAAAGTTCATTCACTCTGGGCCATGTTACTAGAAACAGGGAAGTGACAGGAAAAGGGGGTAAGAATATTGATTTGAGTCACTTACCACATGACCTTAAATAAGGTCCTTAATCACACTGAACCTTAATTTCTACAGTTGTAACAGCTCTATTTACCACAGGTTATTGTGAGTGACATTTGATAATAAATGTGATGTATACAGTGTTGTGTCTGTTCCAGCATAAGCACTAAATGATTAGTTGTTGCTGTTGTTCCATCCCTAAGTCGTGTATAACTCTTTGCAGCCCCATGGGCTGCAGCACACCAGGCTTCCCTGTCCTTCACCATCTCCCAGAGTTTGCTCAAGCTTATGTCCATTGAGTCGGTGATGCCATCCAACTGTTCATCCTCTGTCGTCCCCTTCTCCTCCTGTCTTCAATCTTTCCCAACATGAGGGTCTTTTCCAATGAGTCAGCTCTTTGAATCAGGTGGCCAAAATATTGGAGTTTCAGCTTCAGCATCAGTCCTTTCAGTGAGTATTCAGGGTTGATTTCCTTGCTGTCCAAGGGACTCTCAAGAGTCATCTCCACCACCACAGTTCGAAAGCATCAGTTCTTTGGTGCTCAGCCTTCTTTATGGCCAACTCTCCCATCTGTACATGACTACTGGAAAAACCATAGCTTTGACTGTATGGACTTTTGTCTGCAAAGTGATGTCTCTGCTTTCGAATACGCTGTCTAGGTTTGTCATAGCTTTACTTCCAAGGAGCAAGTGCCTTTTGTTTTTATTTTATTAAGTATTTTAGGAACCCACAATTTTGCTACTCCTCACTTAAACCACACATGGACTATCATTAGTTTTTAAATTTGCAAATACAGAATGTTCTGAGGAAAGAGTCTGAGGGGGTTGTGACTTGAAAATGTATCAGATGAGAATTAGTTGCAGAGTCCAGGGATGTAAAATGTCAGATGTCACTTATCTGATGTTCTGAACTGAGGTGGCTATCTTGCTCTCATATATCCTGTTAATAAACTCTTTCATTGTAACTATGAGTTAATGTCTACATGCAAAATGCATGGGGGAGGTGCCGTGTCTGTCTTCCTCACTGATGTATCCTTAAGAATAAGATTCTGTGATTGTATGCTGAATGGAGGGGAGAGTTGGTTGGAAGACGTGGGATCTTCAGTCCCTTCCCAGACTTCAGGATCCCAATTCTTGAGTCCCAGTTGCCACCACTCTGCATCCATTTCTGGAATTCTCCGAGAGATGAGTAGAGTCAGGGAGTACAACGTGTTGGAAAGACTCTGGGCTTTGGCTCCAGCCCTCCCTTAAGTTTCCTCCTAAAGAATTTCTTAGGGAAAAAAAAATCCATAGAGGCTTATGAGAATCTGATTCTTAGACATGCCAGGATGGGGACTGGGGCAGTGGGCTCTAGCTGTGTCACAATGCAGCTCAATACAACTTAACAAGTGTTTTTGATAAGCACCGTGTGCCAGGCACCACACCAGATGCTGTTCTGCATGCATTTTTCCCTTTTTTAAAAACGAATACTTATTTTCATTAAAGTTAAACACACCCATTTTAAAAGCCAGATAATGCTATTCACAACAGCCAAAACACGGAGACAACCTGAATGTGCATCGCCAGATGAGTGGGCAAAGAAGACGTAGCACATGCGCACAGAGGCATATCAGCCATGGAAAAGATCAAAATAATGCCATTTGCGTCTACCTGGATGCAACCAGAGATTATCATACTAAGTGAAACAAGTCAGAAAGAGAAAGACAAATACTAGATGATATCATTTATGTGTGGAGTCTGAGGTATGGCGCAAATGAACCTATCTAGGAAGCAGAAACAGACTCACAGACATAGAAATCAGACTTGTGGTCGCCAGCAGAGGGGGTAGGTGGGGGAAGAAAGTATTGCAAGTTTGGGATTAGCAGACAAAAACAATTATACGTAGGATGGATAAACAACAAGGCCCTACTGAATAACACAGGGAACTATGTTCAATATTCTGTGATGAACCATAATGGAAAAGAATATTAAAAAGGAACGTCTAAGTGTGTATAACTGAGTCACTTTGCTGTACTACAGAGATCAGCATAATGTTGCAAATCACTGTGTGTTAGTGCTCAGTCGTGTCCATCTCTTTGTGACCCCATAGACTATAGCCTGCCAAGCTCCTCATCCATAGCATTCTGCAGGCAAGAATACTGGAGGAGGTAGCCATTCTCTTCTCCAGGGGATCCTCCTGACCCAGGGGTCTTCCGCATTGCAGGCAGATTCTTTACTGTCTGAGCCACCAGGGAATCGCCCCAACTATACTTCAATACAAAAAAAAAAAAAGACAAATAGTGTTCAAAGAATCATAAACAAGGCCGTGATCCCCACACCACCATCCATAGGTAACTGCTGCTCATAGGTAACTCAACGTTCCTGGAGCTTTCTTTATTCTGGAGTTTGCTTCCAGATTTCCAGAGAATTATGGGAATTCCACTATCTCTCAAGTCATCCGTTTGGGATATTACCTACTGATTTCATACGATGACAAAAAGATGCAGCTGTTTTCACACCCCCTTCTTCCCCTCCATCCTCCCACTATAGTTATCACACTAATTTTGGTTAAATCCATATTTGGGTTTTTTATTATGATGATCACGTAAATATTGTTCACTGCTGAGTTAATAACAATTGTTTCATTTCTTATTTGAATTTATAGCTAAATCTTCCCTCCCCTACAAACCGCTATAAAACAGTTCTCAATACAATTTTCCACACAGTCAACTCTGCCAGAATGATCAGTCATTTTCTTCTTCTCCAGCCCCTCACGGCACCCACCCCTGCCATCACCACCAGCACACCTCTTATCTGAGGCCTCTAATTCCCTGCTCTAATCTGGGCTGGCAATGGTGTGGCTTTCCAGGTTTTGCTTCATGGTTCTTGAGCTAAGATCTTCTTCTTTCATCCTCCCAGGAATTTCCTCAGCCTCCCTCCCACTGAGGGCCACGTCTTCTGTCCTGGTTGACCCACTTGTCTTATGGGGCACATGGCTTCCTGGCAAAGGTTCAAGGAGGTCCTGACAAAGGTTCAAGGTTTTGAGGTTCTGCATATCTGAAGACACCGTCATTCTACCTCCACGGATGAGAGTCTAGTTTTCCATTAGAAGTCATTTCCAAGTGAGAGTGGACGTGTGGACACGGCGGGGGGAAGGAGAGGGCGGGACGCACTGAGAGAGCAGTGTTGGCGTGTACACACCGTATGTGCGGAATGGCGAGTGGGAAGCTGCCGTGTAACACAGGGAGCTCAGCTTGGCCTCTGTGATGACCCAGAGGGGTGGGACTTGGTGGGGTGAGTAGGAGGGAGGCTTAAGGGGAGGGGATATATGTATACATGTAGCTGATTCACTTTGTCGTACAGCAGAAACTGATACAACATTGTGAAGCAATTCGACTCCAATATTTTTTAAAGTGTAAAATTCAGTGACAAAAAAAAAAAAAGAAAATCAAAGTGGTGACAGCTCTGTCCCAGGCTCTTCTAGGTTCCTAGCAGAATGTTACTGCTGAGAAATATGAGGCCATTCTCATTTATGAACATTTGTATGTGAGTAGGATTTTCTGAAAACCCTAGGATTTTTGTCTTTATCCTTGATAGGCTGAAATTTCACAATGATGTGGCTTGATGTAGGTCTTTTTCATTCATTTTGCTGAGCACAAGTCTGGGCGATTCAATCTGGGGAATTTTCTTTTGTATTCCTATTGGTACTTCCCTCCCCTCTCTTTACATTGGTCTGCCTAGAACTCCTGTTAGCCAGGTACTTGGTCTCCTGGACTGGGCTTCTCATTTTCTTACCTTTTATCTCCTATAATCCGTCACTGTATGTTTTAAAAATTCTCCTTTCCGGAAGATCTCTTTCATGCTAGCTTCCAACCCTTTCCACTGAAAAAATTAAATCAGCTATCACTGTTTTAATTTCAGAAGCACTTTCTTGTTCCGATTTTTAAAAATAATCATATGGCATATTGTCTTATTTTTAAAATATACTGTCTTCTCTTATCTCCCCGAGAATGCTATGCTTTTTCCTTTTAGTTCTTTTTACATTTTTTGGTGAGGGGTGGCTTGTGGGGTCTGAGTCCCCTGACGAGGGACTGAACCAGGGCCATGGCAGTGAAATCCCAGAATTCTAACCACTAGGCAACCAGGGAACTCCCTTACCTTTGTCTTTCTTGGTGGAGATTATTTGTTTCTATTAAACATAAAGACCTTAAAAGTTGATTGGAAGCTCTTTGTGAAAGAGCATAATCACAGGGTAATTTTCACTGGTACCTCTAAGTGCCTATGGGGCATTTCAGTTTCTTCAGAGAAGTCTCCAAACCCCTGCCTCTTGGGTAAAGTGCAGCTGCTGGCTTTGGCTGTGGCTATGTCTTTCACCTAATGCCCATTTTCTATCTGTGCTCTCATCTCTACAATCCTTATGCATGCTCTGTATGTTTCTCCAGAAAAAGTGCCTCCTGTCTCCTATAGAACTGTCTGTGGCCCCTGGCTTTGTGGGGCCAGGATAGGAGATACCTCTTATTATGTATCAGCCCCTTGCTTTCATCTCTGTTCAGGCTCAGCAGCGGGCAATGGTTTGCTTCTTGTTGATTGGATCTTTCGCTTCTCCGCTAAGGCATTCACCATTACTCTACCCTACTTCTGCCTCTGCACATAGCAGATACAATTGCTGGCTTCTCTTAGTTTCGTTGAGAATGGAGTTGGTATAAATGTTCTTAGTCTCCTTGTTATTACTGTTATTTAGTCGCTGAGTGGTGCCTGGAAAAGAAATTGACTTCCAGGAACCCAGGAAGGAAGGTCAGCTGTGTCACACAGTGAAGGCAAGAGAAATGCTCTTGTGAATCCTGGACTTCAGCCCATCCTGAGACATTGGTGACTTGCATATCCTTAGCCTCTCACTGCAATCGGGACTGGGCTCCTAACGTCCCCCAGACCTGGCCTCACTGACCTCAGCCAAGGAGAGGCCAAGCTCTCGGGTGAGTATTAGGACTGGTAACAGGGCAACTTAGGACTGACAATGTTGGTCCATCTGCATGTACGTGGATCAATTTTTGAACCCAAGAGGTGGAGGTCCTTACATTAACCCTCTATTTAATTTCATCTTATGATGGTTTGCCAAAGAATAGTTCATTTCATAGACCATCCCTGATCAGTGATGGCTGCCTGGACCACCACAGGGAGAATGGTCCTGTGGCTTTGTCCAGGCTCAGAGGAACAGCCTAATGGTACCTGCCAAGGGTATAGAATAGGAGAGTTAAAGTATATGCGTGTCACTGACTCAGGACCCCTCCTCTTCTCAGATTTGTGCCTTCCATCCACGTGATCCATATGCTTTCAGCGTTCCTATCCAAGTCACTGATAACAGCTCATTGAGAATGATCCAGGGACATTGCCATGAGGGGCAGTTCTGAGACTGACCTCTAGTTCAGCATTGATCTACAATCATCAGATATCATCTTGTCTATCACGATATTCAGGATTACTTTTAGAACTGATTTTCAGGACACATTTTCCCATCTCGTATCCAAGAGAGCCTTTTCTGTAAGTAGTCACCTGGACAGGGCACAGCAAGATGCCCTTCTTCTTCATCCATTCCTGAGATGCTTAAACTGGGCTGTTGAGAAGTGAGTGGATCACACACAAAAGAATAGGTAAGCCCTCAAGTGTACGGTCCCTGGGGTCCCTCATTTACAGAGAAGCATTTGGAGGATGGTAGCCCGTGTCCTCAGTAAACTTTGAGTCTCCCGGGGTGGGTGGCAGGGGAAGGAGCAGTGATAATTACACGGAGCATTACAGAAAATAAACAGGCACACTCTATGTCAAGCAGCTCATACTTTTATCAGAAAATACAAACTTTCTAAAATTAAGTGTCTTACTTCTATTTTACCAACAACAACAAAAACAAAAATCACTCATGTTAGCTAAATACAGATGCATGCGTGGATGAGCAAGTGAGTATGAATCCCAGGGGGGAGCGTGTGGTCCGCAGTTTGCGTGAGGGCGGACTGTGTGCGTGTATGAGTGTTGGTCCATAGATGCATCTGGCCTTGCTGTTTTCTGTCTGTGACCTGGTCGGAACCTTGGCTTTCCAAACTCCATACCAAGCTGCTGCAGAATCCAGAATTCCAGAGCCATTAGCCCTGCTCCAGGGGCTAAGGTGGGAGGAGGGAGGTAAGGAGGAGATCTAAAAATTTATGCCATTCCCACTGGAGGAAAAGTAGGGGCTGTTCATCAGGGGCCCACCGGACGTTGAGCTGAACCTGGAGGAGGAAGAAAAGGACATCGTGATGGGACTTCCCTGGTGGTCCAGTGGTTAAGACACCCTCCCAATGAAGGGGCTCGGGTTCAATCCCTGGCCAAGGAACCAGAGCACACGTGCCGCCACTAAGTTTCCATGCCACAACTAAGGAGCCTACGTGTGGCAATGAAGATTCTGCCTGCGTGTCGCAACTAAGACCCAGCGCAGCCAAATACATTTTTAAAAACTCAGAAGAGAAAAAAGGCATTGTGACAGAATTCCTGATGTTGGTGGTGATATTAGGCAAAGTAATATGTTAATGTGGGGGCTGTCAAAGACTGGGAAGATCATGACAGGCTTAGAAACTGAAAGCTTTAGCAGTAATACAAAAAGCTTTGGCTCTGAGAAAATAAAATATTGAAATGATATTATTGGAAGACAACAAAGAGCTCCTTCTGCCACTCCCTTAGGTCAGGAAGGTCCTGGCAGCCTGTAGGGACTCTGTCCAGCCTATGCTCTCTCCGTATCCAGGTCCACAGACTAGGAAGCCTCTCTGGATTGGCGCACCTTTCCTGTGGGCCTATAGCCCCTTTACCTGCCTTAGAGGATCTTGTGTGTCCCTCAAGAAATTTCACAACATCAGAGAACTCAGACCCACGTCCCAGGGTGAGATTTCAGAATCCGACCACCCCAGGGCTCCTGATCCCCTTCTCAGCACCAGGTTCAATCAGGCCCTGCATTTCAACCCCAATCTGGCAAGAAAGCACGGAGGTACCCCTGACTGCCCGCAGCGTTGCTAGACCCTCAGGGAAGGAAGAGCCGAGAAGACCTGAGCCTCGACCTCCAAGAACAGAAATACATACTCTTCTGCCTTTTCTCCCTGGCACACTGCTAGTCATACTTTGGAACAGAGTTCGAAAGCCATCTTCTCTGTGAAGCCTTCGCTGACCTCTCCAGATGGAATCATTTACTCACACTTCTGGTATCCTATTGCAATTTCTTTCCCCATCTGCTAGGATACTTTGAATGAATGGAACAGAGCTCAAGACAAATCACAGCAGAGCAAATGGCTAGATTTAGTCTAATCCAGGGATTCTCAGTCGCTTTTCAGCTGGGCAGATGCATATTACAGAAGATGCTCACGTTCATGACGCTCTCCCATGAACTGATGAATCAAAAAAGGAGCGGGGGCGGGGGTGGGGGGGGCAGAAGAGGAGAGAAGCGACGGGGGCAAACGGGCGCATTAATCTGTAACGCCTCAGCTGGCGCCGGTATCCGTCGCTCACAGCGAGCAGCCGTGGGCAACCGAGGATTTGGGGTATCCGCATCTCTTCTCCGCATCTCTTCTCACTAAAATAGACACTGTCTACACATTCTACACTCAGCACTCAGTCAAGGATCTGGCACGAGGTAGGGTGCCGGATAAGCGTAACCTCGTTTCTTTTTCTCTTTTTCAAAAATCATATTGGAAAAGAAATTATTGGAAGTGATGCTACTATAAGGATACTCTGAATTCCACTCTGGTTTGTAAAATAAAGGCCATAACCCATATTTGAGTATTTAATAATTACCAGCAATAAATTAGTTATAACACACCTCGTATCTGTTGCCACACCCCACACATCTGAGACCTTCCGGTTGAAAAGCTCTGATGGGGTCAGCGGCCAAGGGCATGCTCTGGACAGGACGTACCCTAGAGAGCCCGGAAAAGGGCTAACCATGTGGACTATAGTTATTCAGGAGTGCTTGCTGGAGGAAGGGGAGGAGCTTGAACTGCCTCTCGAGCACGGTTGAAAGGTCTTGGTTTGCCTGGGACAGTTTCTCCACTGGTATTCCCAGTGCAATTATTATTTGCATTCTTTTGACTCTTAAGCTTATTACTGCTTGAAAGATATATTGTATGGTGATCCTGGACTTAGCAGAGGTCAGGAAGGGCTCCCCTCCTCCTTCCCTGAGAACACTGAGGCCACCTGCTCCTTCCTATCCCATCATATATAGTTTGGTCTCTTGGTCTCTTCTTTGCTCCTGAATCAGAGGAAACACTGACCCTCCTTGCTCCCAAACTAAACTCTCTCCACCTAGGCCCTTGTACCCCTCCCTGCCCAGGACAGCGTCTTCTGGACCTTATTCCATCCAGCACGACTAGTAACCCCCAACACCACCCCTGAGCCCAGGGCTCCCTCTGCCCCACCCTGTGGTGCCCAGGTTTTCTTGCCATACGGTCATCCCTCCATCTCTTCCTCTGGCTCCCTCCACTTCACACTCTCCTGTTTTCCTCCCGTCTCTTAGATCCTTTGCTTGTGCCTTCCCATCTCCACAACCTCTCTACATGTTGGGAGGCCCAGGGTTCGGTCCTTGGGCTTCTCTTCTTCTCTCTGTACATGTGCTCCTGGGCGATCTTGTCCCACCCCATGTGTCTAAACATCATCTATATGCTAATGATCCCCAAATTTATATTATCAGCCACCACTTCTCCCCTGAGCCTCAGACTCAGACACCCATCTGCCCATCGACAGCTCCACTCCTGTATCTAATGGGCATCTCAAATTTCACATAAGCAGAGCTTCCCTGGTGGTTCAGTGGAGCCACTGGCTGTGAACTACTGAAGCCCGTGCACTTAGAGTCTGTGCTGTGCAGCAAGAGAAGCTCCCACAATGAGAAACCTGTGCACCACAACAGACAGTAGCCCTGCTCGCCGCAACCAGAGAAAAAGCCCACGCAGCAGTGAAGACCCAGCACAGCCAAAAACAAAGACATACATAAATAAAACTATTTTTAAAAATTTCACATATGCAAAAACCAAATTCTTGATCAAGGGGCCCGTGCTCTCATCATCTGGACTTTGGTACTGCCACTTATCCAGACACTCAAGTCAAAAACCTACAAATCAATGCTACTTGCTCACTATCATGTGTAAAAGAAATAGTGGGAAGTTGCTAAATAACAAAGGGAGCCCAGCCTGGAGCTCTGTGATGACCTAGAGGGGTGAGATGAGGGAAGGAGAGGGAAGAGAGGGAGGGAAGGGATGTAGATATATATACATATGTAGACATATATATATATATAAAGACACACATATATATAAGTATGACTGATTCGTGTTGTTATACAGCGGAAACCAACACAAAATTGTAAAGCAATTTTCCACCAATTAAAAATAAATAAAATAGCACAGTTAAAACAAACAGAACTAGGAATCACACTTGACTTCTCTCTTCCTTATTCTACATCCAACCATCAAGTCCCATCAATTCTACCAAGAAAATAAACATTTCAGATTTTTCTCGCCTCCTTTCCAGGGTTACTGCCTCATCTACGCCTCCAGCACCTCTTGCTTGGGCAGCTATAAAGGCGCCCAGCCTGGTCCCCTCCATCAGCTCTTACTCCACAGCCCTCTCTTTGTACACTGGCCCATGTCATCTTCTTACACAGAGAATTAGAGCACTCGTGGCCACCCACATCTCTTTCCTACCTGGCCTCGAAGACCCTCTCTAGTCTGGGCCAGCCCCTACTCTGATTTCAAATCCGCCCCCCTCTCTCCCCCACCAAGTGTGCTCCAGCTGCATTTCCCATCTCATGGCCACTGCACCTTCTATCCTTTCTGCCCAGAGTGCTCATCAACTATATATGCACATGGTTCATTCTCTCGTTTCACTCAGATCTCCCCCTTTTCCCTGCACCTGGCATGTATGATGCTTGTTTATT
Source organism: Bison bison bison (assembly GCF_000754665.1). Taxonomy (NCBI): domain Eukaryota; kingdom Metazoa; phylum Chordata; class Mammalia; order Artiodactyla; family Bovidae; genus Bison; species Bison bison. The sequence continues at coordinate 2,776,377 of NW_011494730.1, forward strand.
TCTGCATTGTCTATTGATCTTCCTGGAATGACAGAAGGAAACTCGCTGGTCTTGTTCACTGCAGTAACCCATGCCTAGAGCCAGCCAGGCACACGCAGGAGGCCACAGATAGTTTTTTGAATAAATGAACCATCCCTTTGAGGGAAGCAGGCCTGCACTCCTCGCCTCATCTTTCTGACCCCACTTTCTTTCCAGCCCACCTCTCAGGCCACCCCTCCAGCCTGCTGACCACTGCACCTCCCTTTTCTCTCCTTTGCCCACAATGTCCCCAGCTGGCCCCCAGCTCCTGCCCACTTCTAAGGCTGCTTCTTCCTCAGTCTCCTCCCTTTCCTGTCTCTCTGAAGACAGCTCGAGACCAGGGCTCCACCCTCCCTCTTTCTGCTCCCCACCAGTGCTTCCCAAGAGCTGACCAACGAGACCGTGGGACCAAGCCGCCCTTCAGCATGGCCGGTTCTGCAGCAAGTCTCTCTTCCCCTGAGCCCAGAGTTACAGCACGGAAGGGGCATCTGCCAGCCTACAGGCGGGCTGTCTGCCCTCTGCAATCTCATCTACTCTCACCTCTCTTACAGACCCTGTAGTCACCTCTCATCCCCCATCTCTCTCCCCTCTGGCCAATCAATTCATTCCAGCATTCACAGCTCTGCATCGGACCCACAGGCCTACCAGTCAGAGCTTTTAATAATCCAAGTCTGGCCTTCCTTTTCTTATTTTCCATCTCATGCAAGGGGTAAATCTCATACCTCAACCGGGTGCCTTTATTCCCCAGGTCTCAAGTCTGCCATGCGACCTCCCACGCGAGGGCCTGAGTCTCCAGGTTGCTGCCCCCTGCCCATCCTCCAGCCCTCAATGCCCACCCAGCAGGGACCTTCCCTCTGTCCCTGGGCCACTTTGATGGCACTTTGTCATGGCACTAACATCACTGTGCCCCCTCCTCATCCATTCTCATCTCTGAAGGAACGAGCCGTGTCCTATTCATCGACGGGGCCCCACAGGCTAAGTTCATCATCACTACGTGCGTCGACCGACACAGCGCTTCCCCGGGTGTGATGGTGGAACACACCGTGAAATGAGAAAAGGGGAGGAGAAAAGGGATGGAAGGATGGAAGGAAGGGAGGGAGAGAAGGAAGGGAGCCCCGAGGGGAGGGGAGGGCGGAGGGGAAGAATAAGAAGAAAGAAGAGGTCACGGTCATGGGTTTCATATTCAACTGGCACTATTGACCTTGTTGAATGTTCTCCATGCACCCTGGTAAATTAAGTAATCTGTGAATTCCAACAGTTGAGAAATCTTTTTATCTTTGTTTCTACCTTTCTTATTCCAAACAGATGTGACTATGGAAACCTCTTTCCAGGATTTATCCTCTACAACAAGAGTTGAGGGGGAACGCTGATTGAAAGCGTCAGAGTCCGGGAAACACCCGTTGACCTGACAGGGAGGGGGAGGAAGGGAATCCTTGTCAGGCTGGGGAGTCTGGCCCCAACTCCGTAAAGGGAAGTTCTTAAAGTGGGGCACAGATTCCCTGCACACGGGGATGCACGTTCTCCGGGGGGCGCCCAGGACTGGAGTCTCAGGACTGACCTGGGCCCACCTGCCTCACGGAAGTGAAGGTTTGGTGGGCGGAAATGAGCAGCTGTGTTGTGTTAAAACAACAAACACAAATTTCTTACTGACTGGCACGTAGTTTCTGTGGAATTGTCAGAGAAAAAGGTTGAGTTTGTGTTGGCTCTTGGCTGCTAAGACCCTCTCCTCTGCTGTTTGGGGTAGTTTGGGGGGAAAGTGAGAGCAGTCCGATAAGCTGTGGGAGAAGCTTCAACAGGGCCACTTGCGAACTCACGGGGCTGTTGGAGAGATGAGCCTGCCAAGCAGTTCCGGACGTGGTAAGTGGGGGAAAGAGCTGTAAGGAGATTACTTGGCCATAGCCTGCTGGACACCAGGCAAATGGGGAAGGGCATATGCGTCCAGTTCCATCGCCTGCCACCTGCTGTGGAGACACAGCTGCCTTTCTGCACCAGACTGAGGACTCCGGCCCCAGCCTGGGCCCCAAAGGGGGCCCACCAGGCTCACCTCCACACCTGCTCCGTCCAGCACACACACAGCCTCTGAACACAGGCCTGGGGTCTCCCCTCCTCCCCGCCAGGGAACATACGTAACAAGGAAGCCCAGTGGGGCCCAGAGCGCCACCTCCCCTCTCCAGCAGCTTTCGGGAAGGCAGGTGGGCTTCCGGCACGGGCTGAGGACTCACCCGTATGCCGGGGGGAAGAGGTACTGCGGCCCATCTCCTGCCATGGGGGAAGGGTCTCGGGGGTTGTTGGCCAGCTTCTGAGGTGTCCTCTGAGGGTACGGATAGTTGGGCTGGACGAAGGGGATGTAGCTCATCAGGGGGGTGTAGGAAGAGCGGAAAATCTGTTGTCCCATCTGCTGGGGGTTGTATGGCGTCACCTGCAGGGCCGAGAGGAGAGAGGCGCTGAGTGCAGCAGAGCCTGCTGCCTCTAAACATCACAGTCCCCCAGCCCTGACCCAAACCCCAGGTCCCACCCCTCAGCTCTTGTGGCCCCTCAGTCACTGTGGGGCACACAGAAGACACTGTGTTAGACTGGGGAAAGCACAGGGCTCAGCTTCTTTATGGGAGACCAGCAAGGTATTTAATTTATCCGAGCCTCAGTTTCCTGATCCATAAAATGGGCAAACACTATGTCCATTAGTATGGGGACTGAGTCAGTTGATATAAGTAGAGAGACTGGCGCATAACCAATGAATATCATTTCCATTATTGTTTCTCTTCCCTGTCTCCTAACTTTCCCTGAGTCAATAACATCTCAGAAGCCCCTGGTTCCTTGTCGTTTACAATCTCAGTCAAGGCTGCGGAGATGTGCACATCCCTGGCTTCTAGCTCAGGATCTCAACAGACCCCCAAGCCTGAGACAGCCCTGCCCAGTGGAAATTCTCATGATGGATGATGGAAATCTTCTGGGTCTCCACTGGGTACAACCCAATATGGTACCCACCAGACATAAATGTGGCTACTGAGCACTTGAAATGGGGCTAGTGGGGCTGAATTTTAAATTTTAGTTAATTTTAGTTGGTTTCAACGTAAATAGCCACACATGGCTGCTGGTTGCATTAGTGGACAGTGTGAGTGCAAGAGAAATGCCAAAGAGGGAAAATGGGATTCAGCTCAAACCCTAGAGAAAAGTAGGAACTCACTGGGTTCCTGAGACCACCAGGATCAGACTCACCAAGAAGCAGGGCTCCCACTGTCTTCTTGGCAAGGCAGGGGCCCCATCTGTCTCATTTACTGATTTATCCTCAGCCCTAAGCCTGTGCCTGTCACATAGCAGCTGCTCAATAAACATGTGTTAAGTGAATAAGTAAAAAAAGTAAAGAAAGAAAGAAGAGGTGGATGGAGGAAAGAAAAGACCAATGTCCACTTGAATAACTAAAATGATGGGGAGCTCTTTACACTGCGAGCACTGTATTCTACCACTGACAGCTCCAAATGTCTTATGTGGAGCTGATATCCATCTTCCTGAGCGTTTTGGTCAAAACCAGGGAAATTCTTGGATTTCCACTTTCACAGCCAGAGTGGGGTCCAAGCTGCTCATCTGTTCAGCATACTGACTGCCTGCTCTCACCCTGCACACCCTTATCCAATTTAAAAAGATGATAAAGCCTAGTGGTCATTAAGTGATAATAAAGGTGTGCCAGGCCCTTCATGTGGATTCTCTCATTTAAACTCCGAACAGCCCCCGTGAGGTAGGACCATTAGGATTCCCATTTTAGGTACGAGGAAACCGAAGCTCAGAGAAATTAAGTAACTTGCTTAGTAAGTGTTTCAAGTGTCCGAGTTTTGTCAGAGTCCCCGAGTCCCTCGACTCCACCACTGTGCTCGCTCCTTCTAGAAGTCTGGGCCCATCCTTCCTGGCCCTCCCCATCCTTCCCCCAGTGAACAGATAGGATCCAGTGACACTGGATGTGGGTGCCAAGCCCCCAAGAGGATGAGCTGAAGGTCATAAAGTGCTAAGAGCTCACAGAGAGAACCCAGGAAGGGACCTCCCAGGACAGACGCCCAAGGGTCGGCGCGGCAGAAAAAAACAAAACAAAACTGGTTTTTCCAATGTAGGGGGTGGGAGTCCCAGATCTGGACTTGAGAGGAAACAGACATGAAACAGAAGGTGTGGGTCTTAGAGCTGACACAAGCTTCACTCAAAACCGTACCCTAGCTACATGTCACTGATAAAAACCATAAACCAGAGCTGTGTAGAGGGCTCGGGAACCGTTTCCAAGACACACTCTTTGCTGACAAAAGCAATGATACAGCAGTGTGCCCAGCATGCCACATTCATATAAAAATGCCTATACAGACAGATATCACCAGAAGGACACCTAAGAAACCAGTCACAGTGAGTGCCTCTAAGGTGATGAAAATCTTATACCAGATTTCTAACGTTACTGGTTCAGATATATGCACATACATAACTTTGTCTAAAAGCATTTGCTGAGGAGCTAGGTGGACAGAATCACTGCTCGTGGGGTGGAGGGGATGAGATGGGGATTCTGTGAGCCTGACTGCCTCCCCTTGAGACTTCATCTGAGGATGCAAAGCTCCTACTGCTGAAAGAGCAGCCCTGGCCCATGTGATAAAGGGACCCATACTTATAGTCCCTTCCCTATCTTCTAGAACATTCTAACATCCTTCAGGGCAGAGGTGCAGCTTGAAGAGAAAGGGTAGGGCTACCTGGGGAGAGAGGAGAGGCTGAGGAGTCCGTGGGTTTGAGGGTGGGCTCTGTTCACCTGGGTGTGTGTGCTGCGGGGGGCAGTGTGCAAGCCAGACTGAGAATGTAGCCTGTTCTCAGCTCTTCTCCTCACACCCCACCCTCATCCAAGATACTCAGACTCTCTGGAAGTGCTCTTTTGTGTTGCCTGTGTGTGCTCAGGCCCACGCACATCCAGCCCAGTGGCATGTATGTATATAAACACATCTTTATTTGTGTCTGGGTGTGTGTTTGTATTTTCATTTCTGATGCTTGATTTTTTAAAAGATCTTTTTGATGTGGGCCATTTTAAAAGTCTTTATTGATTTTGTTACCACATTGTGTCTGTGTTTTGTTTTTTTTTTTTTGGCCACAAGGCACGTGAAATCTTAGCTCCCGGACCGGGAATTGAACCCACATCCCCTGCATTGGAGGATGAAGTCTTAACCACCAGATTGCCAGGGAAGTCCCTCTGCTGTTTACTTTGATACTATATTTTTATGAATCTGTGTACAAGAGGCAGTAAGCCACAGTTACTGGGAACATGGGCCCTGAAGCCAGCCGGCTCAAGGTCAAACCCCAACCTACCATTGTGTTACTGTCAAGCAGATGTCGACCCCCAACCTACCCATGGGAGTAGGGGGTTCAGATTTAGCTAACAAAAATAGGTAACACCCAGTTAAATTTGAATTTAAGATAACAGTAAAATATTTTTAGTTTAAGTATGGTCCATGCAGTATTTGGGACACAACTCTACTAAAATTTTATTCACCATTTACCTGGATTTAAATTTAACTAAAGCACTAGACCATTCAGGTATGACCTAAATCAAATCCCTTATGATTATACAGTGGAAAGGAGAAATATATTTAAGGGACTAGATCTGATAGAGTGCCTGATGAACTATGGACAGAGGTTCCTGACATTGTACAGGAGACAGGGATCAAGACCATCCCCAAGAAAAAGAAATGTAAAAAAGCAAAATGGCTGTCTGAGGAGGCCTTTACAAATAGCTGTGAAAAGAAGAGAAGTGGAAAGCAAAGGACAAAAGGAAAGATATAAGCATCTGAATGCAGAGTTCCAAAGAATAGCAAGGAGAGATAAGAAAGCCTTCTTCAGCAATCAATGCAAAGAAATAGAGGAAAACAACAGAATGGGAAAGACTAGAGATCTCTTCAAGAAAATTAGAGATACCAAGGGAACATTTCATGCAAAGATGGGCTCGAAAAAGGACAGAAATGGTATGGACCTAACAGAAGCAGAAGATATTAAGAAGAGGTGTCATGAATACACAGAACTATTCAAAAAAGATCTTCATGACCCAGATATCACGATGGTGTGATCACTCACCTAGAGCCAGACATCCTGGAATGTAAAGTCAAGTGGGCCTTAGAAAGCATCACTACGAACAAAGCTGGTGGAGGTGATGGAATTCCAGTGGAGCTATTTCAAATCCTGAAAGATGATGCTGTGAAAGTGCTGCACTCAATATGCCAGCAAATTTGGAAAACTCAGCAGTGGCCACAGGACTGGAAAAGGTCAGTTTTCATTCTACTCCCAAAGAAAGGCAATTTCAAAGAATGCTCAAACTACCACACAATTGCACTCATCTCACATGGTAGTAAAGTAATGCTTACAATTCTCCAAGCCAGGCTTCAGCAATACATGAACCATGAACTTCCAGATGTTCAAGCTGGTTTTAGAAAAGGCAGAGGAACCAGAGATCAAATTGCTAACATCCGCTGGACCATGTAAAAAGCAAGAGAGTTCCAGAAAAACATCTATTTCTGCTTTATTGACTATGCCAAAGCCTTTGACTGTGTGGATCACAATAAGCTGTGGAAAATTCTGAAAGAGATGGGAGTACCAGACCACCTGACCTGCCTCTTGAGAAACCTATATGCAGGTCAGGAAGCAACAGTTTGAACTGGACATGGAATAACAGACTGGTTCCAAATAGGAAAAGGAGTACGTCAAGGCTGTATATTGTCACCCTGCTTATTTAACTTATATGCAGAGTACATCATGAGAAACGCTGGGCTGGAAGAAGCACAAGCGGAAATCAAGATTTCCGGGAGAAATATCAATAACCTCAGATATGCAGATGACACCACCCTTATGGCAGAAAGTGAAGAAGAACTAAAGAGCCTCTTGATGAAAGTGAAAGAGGAGAGTGAAAAAGTTGGCTTAAAGCTCAACATTCAGAAAACGAAGATCATGGCATCTGGTCCCATCACTTCATGGGAAATAGATTGGAGAAAAAAGTGGAAACAGTGTCGGACTTTATTTGGGGGGCTCCCAAATCACTGCAGATGGTGATTGCAGCCATGAAATTAAAGACGCTTACTCCTTGGAAGGAAGTTATGACCAACCTAGACAGCATATTCAAAAGCAGAGACATTAC
>NW_011494730.1:2783629-2783932 GCF_000754665.1 Bison bison bison
CTTGATGAAAGTGAAAGAGGAGAGTGAAAGAGTTGGCTTAAAGCTCAACATTCAGAAAACGAAGATCATGCCATCTGGCCCCATGACTTCATGGGAAATAGATGGGGAAACAGTGGAAACAGTGTCAGACTTCATTTTGGGGGGCTCCAAAATCACTGCAGATGGTGATTGCAGCCATGAAATTAAAAGACGCTTACTCCTTGGAAGGAAAGTTATGACCAACCTAGACAGCATATTCAAAAGCAGAGACATTACTTTGCCAACAAAGATCCATCTAGTCAAGGCTATGGTTTTTCCTGTGGT
>NW_011494730.1:2784032-2803897 GCF_000754665.1 Bison bison bison
CCGAAGAATTGATGCTTTTGAACTGTGGTGTTGGAGAAGACTCTTGAGAGTCCCTTGGACTGCAAGGAGATCCAACCAGTCCATTCTAAAGGAGATCAGCCCTGGGTGTTTATTGGAAGGAATGATGCTAAAGCTGAAACTCCAGTACTTTGGCCACCTCATGCGAAGAGTTGACTCATTGGAAAAGACCCTGATGCTGGGAGGGATTGGGGGCAGGAGGAGAAGGGGACAACAGAGGATAAGATGGCTGAATGGCATCACTGACTCAATGGACGTGAGTTTGAGTGAACTCCGGGAGTTTTGGACAGGGGGGCCTGGCGTGCTGCAATTCATGCGGTTGCAAAGAGTCGGACACGACTGAGCGACTGAACTGAATGAAGTGAAGTGTCTTGTATTTTAACTGAGGAAACCATGGGAGAGCTATGACTCCCAGCCCAAGTGAGGCTGGGCCAGGCCGTGTGATCTGCTCTGACAGATAGTGGGCAAACACGACCACATCCCAGCTCTGAGCCCTCCCACACTCCCCCCATCCAGCATGGCAAGCGCAAAAGCAATCTTCAGCCTGGGCCCAGAGTGTGACAATTAAAAAAGCTTGAACCCAACCCTGGTGCCACTCAGTCAACCTGTAGACCTTTGGGTAAAAATTAAACATTGCATTGCTTAAAGCCTCTGAGACATTGAGGCTGTTTGTTGCCACAGCAAAAGCTAACTTAGGTGTTAACTTCATAACCTCAGGCAAATTATTTCATCTTTCTGTGTCTCCATTTCCTCATCTTGACTCTACCTTGTAGGGTGGTTCTGAGGATTAAACGAATGCAGATAAGACCTGTAGAGAAGGGCCTGGAGCACAGTAAGGGCGCTGTAAGTGCCAGCCAGCATTGTCTCCTGGGGACCATGCATTTTGATACTTGTGTCTGTACTCTGGGGTCAAAGCGTGGCTGGTGACCAGCTGGACAAAGACAGGGGGACAGACATCCTTCTGACCTGAAGGCCTCCATGGGCTGGGACAGAGGTGAGGAGGTCATCGACTCACCTGTCTGGAGTAACACCCCAGCTGGGGGTGCAGGGTCTGCTGGTAGGGCATCCTGGCTGCCCGCTGAGGGTACAGGCCCTAGGGAGAGAAAGGAGGGACTCAGTGCCATGGGGTGATAGGCTCCCTGCCAGAGAATGGCAGCCACTCAACTCAGCTTCCAGCTCCCTCGCCTGGATCTCCAGACATAGAAGAGTCCATCCCACCACACTGCTGGCCAGACCCCCTGCCCGCCCCCCCCACCACACCCCCCAGTTGCTTAGTCCAGCTGGAATCAGGTTGAGCTGGCATGCCTCACACCACACAGGGAGCTCCTGGTTAGCAGGATTCACAGCCTTTTGATTGAATATGTAAGACATGAGCTTTAGGGACCTGCTGTCTTTTGAAATCCAGATGTGCTCCTTAGGCTGTGTGACCTTGGGCAAATCACTTCACCTCTCTGAGCCTCTTTTCCCTTGTCTCTGAAATTATGTGTGTTTAAGCCTGCAAAGCCTGTGAAGGCAGCCAGATTATCTCTGTTGGTGTCTATGCCCCTTTTCTAAGTGCCCTTCGCCAAACCCCATTCCTGCCCCAAGGCGTGAGGTGCCTGAGGCCGTCTGTGTCGAGTGTGCTAGGTTGCCTCATGTTTATTTAAACACACTGGCGTGTGCTTCCATCTGTGTCTGCAGCCACGTGTTTCTGTGTACAAACGTGTGACTGTGAACCCAATGTGTTAGTCTGGGTCTCTGTTGATGGGTGTCTACCTGCACACATGTATACCTGTGTCTGTACCTGATGATAAAGACTGTTGTGAAGATACATGAGCTAATCCATCTAAAGGGCCCAGAATAGCACCCAGCATGTAGTAAGGATTCTGCCAGTGCTAGGTACTCTTACCATCTCTCACTGTCTCCCCCCATCCCCACTGCTCCCGCCACTTGAAGAAGCTGCCTGGCAGCTCAGCCCAGTCATAAGTAGAAATTTTATTCACAACTCTGTCCAGAGTGGCCTAGGGTGTCCCTGTGCGTGCACGCGCGTGCACACACACACACACACACACATACACACACAGAGCAGAACTGCTGCTGTGGGTGGGGTCGGCTCATGACTCATCCAGGCCCAGGCTGCCCCTACCTGCCAATCCAGAGTTAATCCATAAGATGCGGCTCAAAACCCAAAGCACCCCTCAGACCAGAATATGTCTTTCCAGAAGATTCCACACCAGAGATGCTGCCTCCATCATGCACTCAGCTGAGCCAGTCATCAAAGCGCTGATGGCTGACGTGCCCTTGATGACTTCCTCGGAGCCCCTGGACTGCTCATAAAAGGCTCCAAATCCCTGATGTGGGGTTCTGGGGAAGGCCCCCGCCCCAGCTCTCCTAGGGTGCACATCCTCTCAGGGCCTTCCTTGCTCTCTGCTCCCATGCACCTGCAGCTTGACCGTGGTCGGGCCTCCCCCACATCCACCAATCCCTCCATCGCTTGAATCCAGTGCACGGGCTTGCCTTTTCTTCAAGCTCTAAGGCCCAGGGCAGCCCCACTTACCCCCACAACCAGCCTGTGAGCCCGGGCATGGTCTGAACTGGGACAGGGAAGTCAGCCGATGGGGCTGCCCTGCCTGTGGCCAGGCCTCAGTGGGCTCCAAGGCCACATTCTAAGCGCCTCTCTTCTGTTTTACCACCTCCCCATCAGCGCTCTGCTTTCCACAGCCAACTCTCCTGGGCCGCCGTCCTCCCCACATCTCCCTGGACGAGGCGACCCTTAGGATATGTGAGCCGCTCATCCCTGCTCCATTGTGGGGTGGGTTTTCAGGAGATGATGCCGTATTCATCAGCATGAGCTGCCCTCAATGACTTGAAGGGGATTTCTAGTTGTTCAAATTGCAATTCTGTGAAATCACAAGCAAAGGGAAATACACATCCATTCTTCTTTAATTGAGGCTGTGACCTCTTTGCATGTGCCTGCCCTCCTTAATTGGGAGCAGAGTTCCTTGTGCCAAGCAGCTGGGATTCTCTGTGGAGTCGTGGGTGCTGGGGACTTAGTCTTCCACAGTTCTTCGTCCGTGCACTGCAAAGCTCTGAGTAAACTGGATTCGGGACCTCATCTTTATTCCTAACGTCAAGCAGGAAAAAGAGACTGGGATGGACTGTTCCCTGTCTCTCCTGTGTGCCTCCTCAAGGTCTGCAGACCTCCCTGACCCCCTGTACCAGGAAGACCAGGGCTGAATAACAATAAGAACCAACATCTGTATCATACTTGAGATTTTACAAAGCCCTTTCCTATCCATGGACTCAATTAACCTTACACTTGACTCAAGTATTTGCTGCCGCTGTAATTATTATGAGGCCATTTCATAGGTGAGGAGACCAGGGCTCAGAACATTTGGCTAACTTGCCCAAGGCCACACAGCTCAAAAGTAGCACAATTTCCTTAAATCCAATTCTGATGATTCTAAAACCTGCCTTCTTTTTACCACATCAGACCCCTTGATCAGCTGTCTTGAAGCTGGTTGGTATCATGAAATCATGAGAAGCTGGGAAAAGGTAAGTCACGCTGTCTGTTGTTGCCCCTTGGGAGGGTCGGTGTGTGCAGGTGACTTCGGTTGGGCTCAGTCAGTGCCTGAACTGCTGCATGGAAGCAAGGGACCCTACCAGCCAGGGCCTTTCTGCCCAGAGGCCCAGGAAGCTCAGAGTCAGCCCTGTGATGCAAACACCAGCATCTCTGAAGACAAAGGATCTTCATGCTAGAAGAATACTTCCAGATCTCACCCACGCCAAAAGTCAAGTCAGAAGAAGTTAACATAGAGAGAGAGACTGTCCCCTCTTTACAAAACAAACCACTGCAGATTAGCTCTACATGGCGAGCCCCTTGAGTGAGTGCATTTGAGAGTGAATCAATTTACACTAAATAAAATTATGCAGTTGTTTCTCTCTCAGAGGTGGGGGCACACCATGCTGGCCTTGGATTTGTCCCTGACTCATACTGGACTCCGAGCTTCCTAGTCACCTTGGAATCCCCAGCCTGCAGTCAGTGTGAAGCAAGGAGTTTTTTTTTTGAATTATTTAAATGAGAAAATAAATAAATACAAATGAGTATATCAGGGAGTAGGTGATAAATGACTCAGTGACGAGTGTGCAAGGGTGGAGGAACTTCAGTGAAGGAGCTGGTGAACCAATGAGCATGTGAACAGGGTATTTCTCCAGGAAAGCACATCGTAGATTCAGGATGGATGCACCTGGGGTTTTCCCATGGATCACGCTTCCTTACACCGTCTCACCTCAAAGGTGGGGCTTGAGAAAGAGGGTGGCCACTGGCTCTCTTTAGCAAACCAAAAGAAGACTTGAAACCAAAACTTTGGAGAGAAAGAGAGAGACCGTGCTAAACCCCTTTACTTCAGTTCCTGTTTTAAGAATCAGGGGCTAAGTCCAGCGGGCCAGCTCAGAGGGGCTTCACATGGAGTAGAGAAGACCCACCTCTCATGCAGGATGTTAAGCCTGCTGCTGTCGAGGAGGAGGAAATACCACTGGGAGCTCCGGGGCAGTGGAAGGGGGAAAGGCACGGGGCAGGACTAGAAGATCTTCAGGTTGGTTTTCCTTCTCTCTTTGCCCTCCCTGGGCTCGGCCAGGCCAGGCTGGGGCAGCAGGCTCCCAGGGGCCTGGCCCTTCTGTACACCTGCACGCCATTCTGGCAAGCAGCCAGGGAGGGGAGAGAAGACTGAGAAATCTTAGGCACTGAGCACCTGTCCTGGAGCAACGGAGCACTACCTAGAGGGACTATTTAAGCTCTTGGTTCGGACTATGGTTTAAATCAGAATGGACATTTATTTGATTTTTTTTTCATCTCTCTACCCAGTGGGTGGCAGCTCTTACAGGAGATTAAGTTAAATAGACGAACTAAAGGAACTACATTTTCCCAGAGTAAATAAGTTGTGTGAGTAAAACTGCCAGCCTTGCAAGTATTTCCCCCACCCCTTTGTGTCTGACGCCTCTTAGCTCTGAGTCCAAGACCAAGACTGTGTGCCAAGCCACCTCGGCCGGTAGAAGCTAAGATTGCTAGGTTGTAGCTGAAATGAAACAGCCGCATAATTTGTCATCTGCAGCGGGATGCTCGAGAGTGAAAGGGAGTACAATGAATAACTGTGCTGGAACAAAAGACCGAAATGGGGACTGTCCCAGGTAATCTAGGACACATGTCATCCGACTACAAAGCGAGTCCCAGGAGCTGGTGGGAAACAAGGACTGTGTCGTCGGTCAGTCTTCCCTAGGAGCTCAAGTACTTCACAGCCCAGGATTAGCCAGGTGGCTCTGAAAGACACAGCACAGAGTGAACTGGAATCCATTCAAAGGAAAATAAGAAATATGCACACGTGTGTGTGTGTGTGCATGCCTGTGCACGTGTATCTGGCAGTTGGTCTGATGGGGTCCCTATGAAGAAATTAACTAACGAGTCCACGGCTCTTTGTGAATGAGGCTCCTTGTGAGCCACAGCTCCTCCCTGGACAGCCACCCCCGGATAACTGGGCCCGGACCTCCTCACTCACCTGGTACTGGGGGAAGGTGGAGGGGTTTGTGAACACAGGCGGAGGTGCGTAGTTCAGGTTGAGCCAGAGGGGCTGGTTCAGGGTTGCTGAGGTCAAAGCGGTGGCAAAGCGTGGGGTGAACACGTTCCCCGTGTACTTGAGGTTGTTCTTGTCGGCCCCTGTCACAGGTGGGTTAACTGTAAGTCACAGGAGAGGTAGAGCGTTTCGTGATTGAGGAAGGGAGAGGTCAGCCTGTCCCAGCTCCATGACTGCCCCCGGGGTTAATGTTCTCACAGGTCAGGTATTTGAAAAGCTCCCAGAGGGTTCTTCAAAGCTCAAGGAAAACACTGTTAGTTCACACCTTGCCAACGTGGAAGGGGTGAGAGTCCCAGCATGGTCCGGCATGGAGCATCTCCTTCATGACTCACAAGTAAGGAGGCAGTTTAGCAAGAGATACAATCAACCAGCTTGTCTCACCTACGTGCAAAACTATATTCCTTCAAGTGCTTCGGAAAAATCCAGTTTGATACAAACAATTGCTACACTGTGGGAACTCATTTTTATCAAATTATTAAAGCACCCCGCTGGGGACGTGTACTTGGCAAGAGCGAGGACCTTGTGTAGGCGTTGCATCTATGCTGAAGTCATTTTTTTTTAATATTTTAAAATATTATATAATTCCCTTTGGCAAGACCCCAAATTAGTCTGAATGAATGAAATTTGATGGAGTTGTTTCAGGATATGAATCCTGGATTCTTTCCTTCTATAATATGCCCTGTGGGCTTAAGAGTTAGAGATGGGGTATCAGTGTCCCCTTTTTAGCACCTTTTGTTGGGGGGAGAATGTTGTACTTAAACAGTTGTAGATGTACAAGGGAGAGAAAGCTGAGACGTGAATAATCGCAATGTAGAAATAATCTTAAAGCATGGGATTTTCTTTGGCTCAGGCAACTTGAGGGGACATAAGACATGCTGAGTCAGGGCTATATTCAAATTAACCACCAATAATGCCCATGTGACCCCGGAAAGTCAGCTAGATTTCTTGAGCTCTTCCCTGTAGGGGATGACACAGGAAGAAAGCCATTTCCCCCATTTACAGGACCTGGGAAAAACAGTGACTTGCCCACGGATGAGACAGCCGTTTGATGACAGAGCTACTCCAGGGGTCTATGAGGGTTTCTGAAATCCCTTCCTGCATAGACTCTCTCTGGGCAGGGTCAGCTTACGTTTCAGCTCCAGCCTGTCCACCTCCACGTTGCCACGAAGTTTCAGCTGCCCGCTTGGGTTCTTGGTGGCCCCAAGGAACTCATAGAGCAGGTTCTTCTTGGCCTGCCAGGCAGGCTTCTTGGCCGGCAGAGCCATGGTCATGGAACCCATGGGGTCACTGCCACCCTCCTCACCACAGGTGTCCTTCCGGCTTGGGGACCACTGGCTGAGAAAGAGGCTCTCTCGGCCCCTGGTCAGCTCCTTGGCATTTGGGTTCCGTTCTAGAGCAGGAGAGAAGCTGAGTCAGTGACTCTGGAAGACCACGTGCTGGATGGGGGCAGCATGGTCTTGTGGACAAAGTCATGGATCCTCCATGGCACACCTGAGACTCCCACCACTCTGGGCTCTCTCTCAACCAAGTTCAATCCAAGTCCAGTCCCTGGAGCCTTCATGGACCAGCACCCATGATGGTCTCACACCCCTGCATGCATGCATGAATTCATCCATTCTTGTTTTCTTCCGTCTGTCCACCCACCCATCCATCCTTTTATTCACCCATCCATCTTTCCTTCCTTCCATCCACTCATCCATCCTCCCTTCCCTAATCCCATTCTCTCCTCCTTCCAAACTTCCTCCCTTCTAGTTCCCTCTCTTTTCTTACCTTTTCTTTCTTTTCTTCCTTCCTCCTTTCCTCCCTGCCACTTCCTCCTTTCTTCCCTCTTTTCCTTCCTTTCTATCTTTTGCCTTTCCTTTCTCCCTCTTTTTTCCTCCCTTCCTTCCTGCTAACCATCTGTAGGTTGGATCACAAAGAGTCCGGATAGTTCCTGTCTTCAGGGAGCACAGTTAGCTTAGCTGGGGGCACACACATTCCCACACAACATGCAGCTGCTCGCTTGTCATAGACTCTCCTCTTGCTAAGTCGTCGTGGCGATTCAGCACACTCATCAGCGCCAGGCTCTGACCTGAGTCCTGGGGACACTTGGATGAGTCAGAGCCAGACTTGGCCCGGCAGGAACTCACAACGAGGAGGAAGAGCGAGACAGGCCCAGAAATAGCTCCGGGACAAGGCAGATGGGGACCGTGAGGTGACAGAGGGACATAGCGGGGGAAGAGGGTGGCTGAGGCAGCTTCTGTCTGAGAGGTGGGAGGGGTTCCAGGAGGAGGAGGGCCTCCAGCGAGGCCTTACACCCAGAGCCATGGGTGACCGTGGGCAAAGGCACAGAGGCACCAGTGAGCCACTGGATGTGTCGGGGCCAGGCTCAGCTCTCTCTCCAAATAGCCCAAGTCTCCCTGGTGCAAGGACACTGCCTGGACCACCAGGGATCCCCTACAACAGTGGTTTTTCACCCAATTTTCCTTTTGAGCAATGGAACTCTCTCTTCCAACAAAATTAAGCATGGCGGGGGAATGCACCATACTGCACCCATAAATACATGGTTCGTGCATGCTCAGTTATGTCCGACTCTTTGTGACCCTACGGACTGTAGCCTGCCAGGCTCCTCTGTCCATGGGATTTCCCCAGCAAGAATACTGGAGTGGGTTGCCATGCCCCCTTCAGGTGATCCTCCCGATCCAGGGACTGAACCTAAATCATCTGGGTCTCCTGTATTGCAGGCCAATTCTTTACCGCTGAGCCACCAGGGAAGCATATAATATATACACATATATCAAATTTTTAAGGCACTGCTTGACTGAAGCAGGGAAGAGGGCCTTGCTCTCAGCACCCTCCTGTTTTTCCCAGCCTGGAGGTCCTGGTCTCCGTGGAGCTTGGCTGGGAAATGGCACTGGACACATGGCGGGCGCAGTGGATCATGCTGGGAGCAATGGGATCAGAGGACTTGCGCCCAGAATTACCTGTTGGGAGTGGACATGATCCCACCAACTCTTAGTCTCACTAGCCCATGGCCTTGAGGCTGAGTCTGGACAGGATGGGGCCTGCCCTCTTACTGCCATCCCAGCAAAGGAGAAAGTTGCTCTAGCCTGAGCCAGAAGAAAATGACATTTTTAGCAAACATGTCCCTGGTGTCTTTTCCTAGAGCTTCTCTGGTTGCAGAGTGTGGCCCCCAGCCAGTGCTGAGATAACAGTACCCACTAATAATAACCCTCTCCCCAGAGGCCCACACACCTGCCATCACACCACCCCCCAGTCACCTGAAACACACTTGCCGCTCACTCATCTCCAAAGCTCCCTCTTCTAAAGGCTGTATACACAGACACACACACACACACATCCCTTCCTGCCATTCCCTTCGCTCGCTCACACACATACACAACTACACACGCAGAAGGGTTACACTCAGATGTGCCCACACTGCATTGCCTCTAATTCGCTCACATCTGCAAAGTTCCTCTCAGCACACCTTCACTCATACACCTGTACACACACACACACGCAAATGGTGGGAAGGTGCGTGGGACAGAACTCTCTCCAAACCAGCAGCCCTGTCTGACAGAGACACATCCACAGCTCCCTGGTGGAGAAGGAGGTGGGAGGCACGTCTCCTCCCCCGGGTATGCCCCATCATCTCACATACACAGCTGATTGTCCTGAGTTCCTGGACCCGTGGAGGCCTGCCCAGGACCCAGAGTCCAGCATGCCGTCCACAGTTTGGAGTCCTTGGCTTCCTAAAATGCTCCCACAGAATGTTCTCTAGGGTGACTGTGTCCCTGTTTTCTTAGGAAGATGGATCTGGGCCCTCCCAATATAGGCATCTCTCCTTTACCTATCTCTCACAACCTGGGGGCAGTTTTTCTTCCCGTTTTCTCCCAGTGACTGCTGGTGGCAGGCAAGTGTCACTGCCACCAGTCTTCCCTCTTGGAACCATCCAGTCTGAGTAGCTGGATCAGAACAGACACAAAATGCAGAATCCTGGAATTTGGGGAGGCTTGGGAGGTGGCTGGCAATCCCAGGGAGGATGTGGACTCCTCGATTTAGGAGTGGGAATGCACTTTTCTAAAGCCCTGGGGTCCCTGGGAACAAACCCAGGGCCAGCAGTCTGCCTGCACCTGGAGAGCTTACACATTCACCCCCGATCCCTGAGAGAGGGGACCAGGCACCATGGTCAGGACAGGAGCCTCCATCAGAAGCCAGTTAAATTTCCCTCCTATTCAGCTCAGGGTCCCCTGGCTGCACTTTCACCCTGGACCCAGCAAGGGTAAATGCTTCCTTCAATGTCCTCGGGGTGCCTATGGATTTAAAAACCCAGTCGGTTACAAAACGGGCCTCTCCCGCTTCCCAAAGTGTGTTGGATTCACGGCCACCACGTTTGGCGACATGAGACGTGCCTTGTATACGAGCATCCGGCAGAGGAGGGCTGTGGGGGCTGAAAACAGCCTGCACCCTGGACCATGCTCGTCAGCAAGGCCACTTCACCCTACTTTGCACAGCGATGCTTCATGTTCCTAATGCAGCCCATGTGGCTTTCTGCTAAGTTTCTCCTCCCAGCAAGCGTGCTTCCTAGCCTTGCTCCCAGCCCTACTCACCTATCAGTTGGTACCCCTCCATGATGGGGTCAGCCTCGGGCTTGGAGCGGATCTTGGCAAACACTGGAAGCTGCTTCTTCTGAGCAGGGAGCTCAGGGAGTTTGTTGGGAAGCACAGGTGGAGGTGGGGGAGGCAGCAGCAGGAACGGGCCCAGCCCCGTGGGCTCTCTGGGTCCAGGGCCACTGAACATGCTGCTCTGCAGGAAGTCCTTGATGACCCGGGTCTCCTCCAACACCATCTTGTTGTCGGGGCCCTTGGACGTTTCTGTGGACTTCAGTGGGAATTGAGCCAGGAGCTTGCTGATCTCCGAGCTGGAGGCCCCCAGGCTGCGGCTCCTGTCCTCTGTCCCCCTGGCACTCTTGACCTTGGCAGCACGCAGAATGCCCGTGACCATAGACGTGGCAGAATCACAGTCTGGCCGGCTGCTGACGACCGACACGGCCACCTTCGGCTCCAGGAGTTTGTCACCGGCCATGATGGAGGCTCCTGGGTGCTCACTGCTGCTGGCCACCAGCGAAGGCATGAGAAGGCGAGGGGCTGGCTGTCTGGGCCCCTCAGGGTTGCTTCCGGGTGCCTCCAGCTCCCCCGAGCTCTTGGTGACCAGGATGAGGTGCTCTTTGGTGAGGCTCAAGAACTCCTGCTCCACCAACAAGGAGATCTCGTCTTTGCCACTGGTGAGCTCCAGAGCCCTGCAAACAGGTCAGAAAGAGAGATGGGTTTAGGGCCCGCTCCCTGAGGGTGGCTCTGCAGTGGGGCACAGACCCCAGGAAAAGGGGCTAGAGAAAACATGTTTCCCAAGGTGAGAAGCCTATTGCTCTTCACGAGAGAAACTGGGCCATACATGGACCCCCAAGGGGTTTTTATACCATACCAACAGGCAAGAGTCCTAAGAGCTTGGTTCTGGGAATCGGGACCCCTGGGTCCTCTCCCAGTGCTCCATCTTGCTGAGTGGGCTGAGTCTGCATTTCTGTCCATCGCTCCCTGTTTGGTGGTGCTCAGGGCCAAAAGCACTAAAAGACCAGTAGCAAAGGGAACAGGACTGAGTCAACAGCTCTGGACATGGCGTCCAGGGTGCCAGGGCCCCATGCACTGCAGGATGGTCTGAGTGAGAGCAGGGACAGCAAGGTGGCAGCTGGAGCTCACAGCCTGGCTCGGTCACATCCCAGCCATGTGATCCTGGGTCCCTTGCTCAGCATCATGGTACCACTGTCTTCCTTCCTGATGAAGTGGAGTATTACAGAGACACTCCAGACCATGTCTGGCACGGTAAGGGCAGTTAAAGGGACAGCCAGTCTATAGACACCTCTGTCAGCCGGGCTGGGCCTTTGGATCCTGAAATCTGCACATGGCTCCATAGATACCCATGTCCACCTTGGCTGGCATGGCCTTCTGACCAGATCACAGACTGGGCTGCCTGGGAGCACCAGCAATTGCTTGATCCCTGCACTGATTCACAAGAGTCTTCCTGTATCTAAACACTGGCCTCTACCTGCACCTGAGACCTGGGACCTCCAACTGCACCCTTGGTGGCCAGCACCATCCTAATGAGGCCTGATGGTCCCATGGACTCTAAGCTCCTAGATGCTGGCTGTCTCCAGGTGTGGGAGAGGGTAGCAATCCTGCCGGACTGGTTTGGGCCCACACTGGCCCACCAGCATCCTTGATAAGGGGGAACCTTCCTCCCTGGTACTCCCAGGAGGACTGTGGCAGCCCACCCTGCTCTTCCTCCTGGGTGGGTTCCCAGGAAGGGTGGATAAGCTGGCCTGCATAGAGCATTCTAGAAACTGCTCAGAGTTCTAGTGCTGGTGAAAATGGTGAAAAAAGAAGCAGAGGGGAAAATTAAAGCATCCTGTGAATGGAGCTTTGGGCAGGCTCACAGTATACTCCTGCCCTGACAGCCCATTCTATGGATGCAGTGAGCCCCGAAAATAATGACTAGCAAATGCTCCCAGCAAGGATGTTCCTTCCTGGTAATGCTCTGTATATGAACACATGCACACGGACACACACACACACACACACACACACACACACAGGTGCAGTGCAGGCATAAAATGACTCACAGTCATCACACACAAAACCAGAGGATGGTCTCTGTATCTGACAACCAGTCAGAATGGGCACAGGCTACAGTCCCAGATGCTCCTACTGTGCCGGCATTAATCCCATAGTTGATGGCTACTGATGAGTCCCAAGGGGTCCTGGTAAAGGTCACTGCTGGCCAGGGCACTTGGGAGGCCTAGGGAAGAGTTTAAAACGTGGGAGCTTGTCACTATTCTAATGACGGCGACAGCCACCGCCTCCTGAACACCAGCCCCGCATGTGGTCTCCCCAGGCCTGGAGGCTGGGAGCCATGCCAGGAAAAAGCAGGCTCCAGTCAAACAGACTGAGAGCAGAATCAGGCACTACTGCTCACTTCCTACCACATCCCGGAACCTTGGGGACTCCCCTGTGACAACGCATGAAACCTATGACACTACAAGCACCCAGCCCCTGGGTGGGATGAGAACTTGGTGAAGTAACCCCTGTGCAGCCTTGGCACAGACACACACACACAGAAGCACTGGGCACGCGGTGGCTGGCAGCAGGAGCGGGCTGGTGCTGGACACTGGCCATCGACGCCATGGAAGGGGCAAGGCCATTCACTTGGTTCTTCCCCTCTTCCTGGCTCTCTCTCCTTACTCCTATTTTTCCTCCTCCCCACATCTAGACTCAGTCTATCAATTGTGTCCCTGGGAACATGCTTGCAATGCAGGAGACCCGTGCTCAATCCCTGGGTCAGGAAGATCCCCTGGAGAAAGGAATGGCTACCTACTCCAGTATTCTTGCCTGGAGAATTCCATGGACAGAGGAGCCTCATGGGCTACAGTCCACAGGTTTGCAAAGAGTCCAACACAATTGAGCGACTAACACTTTCACTTCACTTTTCTGCTGTGTCCCTGGGAATACTTGGAATAAAGAGGCTGCCAATCCATGGTCCCAAGTTATTGATCCCCCATCTTCTTCATCATCACCCTCAAAGAGAACAGGGGAAACTCTAGTCAGAGAAATCAGACATTAGAAAGACCAGTTTTTGCCTCTCTGTTCTGCTCCAAAATGGCACCCCACTCCAGTACTCTTGCCTGGAAAATCCCATGGATGGAGGAGCCTGGTAGGCTGCAGTCCATGGGGTCGAAAAGAGTCGGACATGACTTCGAGACTTCACTTTCACTTTTCACTTTCATGCCTTGGAGACGGAAATGGCAACCCACTCCAGTGTTCTTGCCTGGAGAATCCCAGGGATGAGGGAGCCTGGTGGGCTGCCGTCTATGGGGTCGCACAGAGTCGGACACGACTGAAGCGACTTAGCAGCAGCAGCAGCCCCCTCCAAAACTTGCAAAGCAAGCTGTATACAGATAGATCTTCTGAATTAGAAAGACATCACAATTATGTTAATTTTTAAAAGTCAGAATAATGGTACTGTGGTTATACTTAAACAATAAAAGTGTTATCTCTTAGAGATACATGCTAAAGTCTTTACAGATAACATTACATCTGGGGTTAGCTTTAAACTTAATCTAGCAGGGGGAGGGAAAAGATGGGGGTTGGGGAGTAGATAAAGCAAGATTGGGCTTATGTTGACCAGGTCTAAGGCTTAGTGAGAGGTACATGGGTTCACCAAGTACTATTAGCTCTATTTTTGTCTGTTTGGCTTCTCATTTTTTTTTTTCCTAAAATAAAAAAGTTCTACAATAGACGGACACACAAGTCTCGGCACGGTATCCTTCAAAGCACCAGCTCCAAGGAGAAGTCAAAGCAGCTTTTAAAAGACCCACGAGGCCTGAGGTCTCTGTACCAAATCCACCCTGCAGGTGGTCCCTCCTCAGCACCTGAGAGGACACTCCTACCTCTCCCACACCCCAGAGCCAGGCTGATGGAGAGGACCCAGAAGGAGCTGAGTGTAAACTCCTCATATTCCTCAGCCATTCTTTTCTGGAACATCATGGGGATCAATGGGCCTCTTAAGAAGCTTGCAATCCCAGAAGAGTCTGTGCCAAGAACAGAGGGGCTCATCTGGACTGCAGGTCCCCTGCATCCCTCTGAAAGACTGGCCCAGGGCACCCAACCCTCCCTGGGACAGTCTCTACAAACTCCTATTTCCTTTGCATCTGCTATGAATCTGGAAGGCCAGACTGGAAGCCAGGCATCCACATATATGCTTCTGTTTAATCTTCTCCATGCCTCTGGGCAATTGACAAAATCATTCTCTCCTTACAGATGAGAAAAGTGAACTTCTAAGAGGCTAAGGACTCTGTCACCAAAGAAGTGAAGAGGCTGTTGTGGGGATGCTCCAGGATCCAGCTGACTTTCTGACCTCTTCCTGCCCCACCCCAGCTTCCTTTTCAGGGAAAGTTCTCCAGCAAGGTCTCCCTGCTCCAAGGCTGGGCTTTGTTTCCCAGTCTGAATGCAATCAAGCATCTTGCTGGGCTCATCCCATCACTCCAGCCTGTGGAGGATCATCATAGTGAGTCCTGAGCCTGCCATCCGTGGCCTTAGCTGTCCCTGACAGCTCTGTGTCAGCTGCATGTCTGATGAGTCTGCCTCCTGGGTCCCCCGCCAATTTATGGATAGAAATGTTGAAGGCGAGAGAGTCCAGAGTCCAGAGCCTTAGGGACATTGCTGGAAACCCTCCCCTCCACCCCCAGCCTGACAGTAATCCTGGATCAACACTTTGGGGGAATAAATCAATCCAGTCACTATCACTGCATCTCCATTTCTCCTAGACAGCCTCTATCAAACACCTGCTGCAATCAAGATTCAGCACAGGTACAAGTCCCTAAGCGAGGGTCTCCCCTTCCTGCCCTTCCCACCCCCAAGAAAACATGATTCATTTGTTCCTTAGAAAACTGCATGCCAGCCGAGGAAAGACATCCTCAGAACTTAGATCAAACCATTCCCCCGCTTAAACCCTTATGTGGGTTCTTACTTCACACAATAAAAATCCAGACCCCTTTCTGACCCCCAGGGCACCCCACTAAGTGGCCTAGTTATGCCCTCCTGCTTTGAGATTCCTCTTCTTCCAGCCCCTCTCATCTTAGAAATATTCCTTTGCATATTGAGTTCACTCTAACCCCGGGGCCTTTGCACCTCCTGGACTCTAGTCCATCCTAGGACTAACTCTTAAGAAGCACTCTGTGCTCCGTCAATCTGTTTATTTCCTTCCTAGTATTCGTCACCCTGGCAAAGTATATTTTTTTAATGTCTTTATTTCTGACAACAACACATCTTCCCTGAGGGCAGGAATTGTATCGTGTCCACCACGGAAGCCTCAAGACCTTGAGCTGTGCTGGGCACCACTTCCAAGCTAAATAGGTATTTATTGAATAAATAAATAAACTGGCTTGTGAATTTGTCTTTATCCTTGTCCATTTCTTGGAACTCTGGAAATCAAAAGCTGTGTTGCCAAAGACCACCCAGCTCCTTTTACTGGTTGCAGACTCCCTGGTTTTTATTCCATTTTTCTGGCCTTCCATCTCATGTCCTTACTGTGGGCCTGCCACCCCTGTGAGCTGACAGGATGACAACGACCAGCCTGTTTGACCTCGTCCTAAGAACTCCCAACCCCGGTAAGGCAGTCCCACCGCAGACCCCACAAAGATCCTGCCCAACTCTTAGAGCCCACAGTGGGGCTCCCAGAAAGATTCTTCCCTCTCCCCACGACGGTGCTAGGTCCCACACCAAGACTGCCTGCCTGCATCTATCTTTCTTGCTCTCTCCTTAAGAAGTTTTGCCGAGGCTGGCATCTCTTTGGTGCTATTTGCTTTCTCCTTTGAGTGGGTAAAAACCATAAAATCTGCCACAGACTCTATCACAGTGTATCATTCAGGGTGGTTAACCCAGCTCCCAGGTGCTGACAGAGGAAGCCAGTCAGAATTGGTGCCCGGCCCCAACGGCAGCCACCACCTCCATTCCGCCCGCCTCCAGAAATGATAGGTGTCTGATGGTGACTCTGTACGCAGGCGCTGCATGACATTTCGGCATTTGCAGTGTACAGAGTCGTATAAAAATAAAGGCTATTGACTGGCTGGCACCCCTTCCCAGAATAATGACTAAGCAAGCATGCTGTTAGCTCCCCGACAGCAGTTCTGTGTACATGGTAACACAGAGCAAAGATGAAAACTGCTATTCATCTGAGCCAAACAACAGAAAAATGCAAGCAGAAAATTGTTAGTGCTGGAAGAGGACACCAAAACAAATATTTTCTTCCCACCATGGCATTTCAGATCAATGACAAAACACGTTACCCAGGCCTGGGGCCCGGGGAACATGGCTGACTGAAGACGGAAGCAAGCGAAGGGCTCAGGCTCCATCCAGAGATTGACCGACCTTGTGGCGGCAGGTGAGACCGACTCCTCCGCGTGTCTGCATGGCTAGAGCAGCAGAGTGGCTAAGAGCTCACTGCCTGGAAGGAGGCAGGAGCTGAGTTCAAATTCCACGGCTGCATGGAGGCCAGACCTCCAGCAAGCTGTCGAATATGTCTAAGCCTCCGGTTCCAGTTCACAAAATCAGAAGAGTGAGTACTTACGGAGGATGAACTAACCAGCGAGGCACAGTGCTGAACACGGGCCATGAAAAACTCTTATTTGAATCCTCACAACAACTGCAATGGGGTGGGATGAAGACCGGTTATAGCTTTGACCCTGTGGTAGCGCCTGCTTGGCTTGGTTCAGTAAAGAAGCAGAGATGTGGCGAGCGCTTGGGCATTAGGGCTTAACCTCTGGTTTCTTGGGGGTTTGGCGACCTCCCCATGAACAAGCCCAGGAGGATAACACGTCCTGTGGAGGAAAACCCCAAGATCCTCAGCTGACTAGCCAGGCCTGGATGACCACAGACCTGTGGGTAAGGATGAGCCAGGTCCTGCCAAGCCATGCCCAGCCCCACCCAGAAGAACCAACTGGCAGAACCCAGCCTACTGGATTGCTCAACTGGGGAGAGCTGAGTAGGAAGTTGTGGTTTAGAGGCGCTGAAGTTTGAGGTAGCTTGTTATGTAGTCAGCCCTCCATATTCACAGGTTCCACATCTGTGGCTTCAACCAACTGTGGATGAAAAATACTTGAAAAAAAATTCCAGAAAATTCCAGAAAGCAAAACTTGAATTTGCTGCACACTGGCAACTACTTACATAGCTTTTATGTTGTACAATTACTTACATAGTATTCACATTGTACTGGGTATTGTAAGTAATCAAGAGATGATTTCAAGTACACCAGAAGGTGTGTGTAGATTATGTGCAAATGAGGGAGAGGGAGAACGACGGTTTATCAAAAGCCCACGGAGATCCAATTATCCAGTTTCTAAATGAAGAGGTTAAGGGCCCCATTCCCCACGTGGCCCCCACCGTGACTTGACCAAGGCTCTTGGACACTCTGGTCTTCTCGTCTGCCTGGGGAGCAGGGATCCACCTTCTGTTCCCCTGGAGCCTACGTCACAGCACCAAAGGTGGCGTCTGTCCAGTGTGGACAGAGGGGACACGGCCGCCCCTGTCAGAGCTACCTGTGTCCTCACCTCTCCTCTCCCCAGACCTAGGATTCACCAATCTGCCGAGTCCCCCTCCCATACACACACCACACCATGCACACACACACACACCAGCCTATGAGTGTCCACACAGCATTACATATGTGCACACGCACATTTCCCAAGCCATACGTGCAAACACACATGCCACCACCTCCCCCCACATCTATGCACACACGCATACACCACAGTCATGCTCACATACATACTAACCCTTATGTACACATACACGAAACATAACCATGCACACGCACACACACCAGTGCATGCACACACACCCAGGCACACAGACATGCTACAACCACACACAGCTGTGTGCACACATACAACCATGCACACCACAGCCATGCACACACACACACCACAGATGTACACATACCTACACAGGTAAACACAGCACAAACATGTGCACATACACCCATGTACACACGTAGACACACCCATGTACACGTGCACACAACACTGCTGTAGCTTATAGAAACCCAGAAGGAAGAAAGGGGGAAGGAGGGCAGGCTCCCCCTCTTACAAGCCGAGAGGACTGGGCCGATTTTTTTCAGTTTGGGGGGTGAAGAGGGGAGTGGAGAGAAGCTACAGACTCCATTGCCACCCCAGGGCCCATGCACCTGCACCCCAAAGGTACCTGGAAACCCAGAGCTGCATCCCCTGGGCCCTCCCTAGTGAGGGGGGCAGAGTGGGCAGCAGGCTTGCAGAAAACTCTGACTCCCGCCCCTCCTCCACGCTCCAGGCTGCCTGAGGATTAAGTGAGATGAGGAATGTGAAAGCCCTCGGTAAACTGTAACGGGCACTATGCAAATGTTAGCAGCAGACCTCTAGACCCGCAGCACGGGGAGCGGCCTGCTGACCCTTCACAGCCCAGGGTCCAGCCTGGCTGGGGTAGGAAGTCACAGAAATCTTGGTCATCTGTCCCGTGGGGATGGTGACACCACCCGGGGTTAAGGGTGGTGGCACTCTGGAATTCCTCCGCTGCCCGAGCCTGGACTCCATGTTTATCTCATTTCTCAACAAAGGTCTTCACACAGGGGAGAGTCCCTTTTCTACAGTATCCCTGGCATCCGCTTAGAAGGCAAAAAAAGTCAATCTCCTTCCTTCAAGCTTTTCTTTGGAATACCTCTTTCTCAAAGTTGTGTCCTTTTGAAGCCTGAGGTTCCCTCATCTTTGACCCTCAAAGTATCAGAGAACTTTCTACAGATATGCACAGGAGTCCCCTGGGCTGCTTGTTTTAAATGCAGATTCCTGGGCACCCCTGCAGAAATGGCAGTTCAGTTGGTCCAGAATGGGGCCCAGGCATCTGTATTCTGAGCCAGGATTCCCTCCCTCCACCCTCTGCCTCCAGGCCTTGGTTTGGATGCAGATGGATCATAGAAAAAACAAGAGAATTCCAGAAAAACATCTAGTTCTGCTTCACTGACTATGCTAAAGCCTTTGACTGTGTGGGTCACAACGAACTGGAAATTTCTTCAAGAGATGGGAATACCAGACCGCCTTATCTGCCTCCTGCAAAACCTGTATGCAAGTTAAGAAGCAACAGTTAGAACCAGACATGGAACAACAGACTAATTCAAATTAGGAATGGAGTACCTCAAGGCTGTATACCGCCACTCTGCTTATTTAACTTACATGAAGAGTACATCATGAGAAATGCCAAACTGGATGAAGCACAAGCTGGAATCAAGATTGCTGGGAGAAATATCAATAACATCAGATATGCAGATGACACCACCCTTATGGCAGAAAGCAAAGAGGAACTAAAGAGCCTCTGGATAAAGGTGAAAGAGGAGAGTGAAAAAGCTGGCTTAAAACTCAACATTAAAAAAACTAAGATCATGGCATCCAGTCCCATCAGTTCAGTTCAGTTCAGCTCAGTTGCTCAGTCGTGTCCAACTCTTTGCGACCCCATGAACCGCAGCATGCCAGGCCTCCCTGTCCATCACCAACTCCCAGAGTCCACCCAAACCCAGGTCCATTGAGTCAGTGATGCCATCCAACCATTTCATCCTCTGTCGTCCCCTTCTCCTCCTGCCCTCAAACTTTCCCAGCATCAGGGTCTTTTCCAATGAGTCAGTTCTTCGCAT
>NW_011494730.1:2803997-2829692 GCF_000754665.1 Bison bison bison
ACACCACAGTTCAAAAGCATCAATTCTTCAGCGCTCAGCTTTCTTCATAGTCCAACTCTCACATCCATGCATGACCACTGGAAAAACCATAGCCTTGACTAGACAGACCTTTGTTGACAAAGTAATATCTCTGCTTTTGAATATGCTATCTATGTTGGTCATAACTTTCCTTCCAAAGAGTAAGCGTCTTTTAATTTCATGACTGCAGTCACCATCTGCAGTGATTTTGGAGCCCAGAAAAATAAAGTCAGCCACTGTTTTCCTGTCTATTTCCCATGAAGTGATGGGACTGGATGCCATGATCTTAGTTTTCTGAATGTTGAGCTTTAAGCCAACTGTTTCACTCTCCTCTTTCACTTTCATCAAGAATCCCATCACTATATGGCAAATAGATGGGGGAAAAATGGAAACAGTGACAGACTTAATTTTCTTAGGCTCCAAAATCACTGCAAATGGTGACTGTAGCCACAGAATTAAAAGAAGCTTGCTCCTTGGAAGAAAAGCTATGACCAACCTAGACAGCATATTAAATAGCAGAGACATTACTTTGCTGACAAAGGTCCATCTAGTCAAAGTTATGGTTTTTCCAGTAGTCATGTATGAATGGGAGAGTTGGACTATAAAGAAAGCTAAGAGCCAAAGAATTGATGCTTTTGAACTGTGGTGTTGGAGAAGACTCTTGAGAGTCCCTTGAACTGCAAGGAGATCCAACCAGTCCATCCTAAAGGAAATCAGTCCTGAATATTCATTTGGAAGGACTGATGCTGAAGCTGAAATGCCAATACTTTGGCCACCTGATGGGAAGAACTGACTCATTGGAAAAGACCCTGATGCTGGCAAAGATTGAAGGCAGGAGGAGAAGCGGACGACAGAGGATGAAACGGTTGGATGGCATCACTGACTCAGTGGACATGAGTTTGAGCAAGCTCCGGGAGTTGGTGATGGACAGGG
Organism: Bison bison bison; assembly: GCF_000754665.1. NCBI lineage: Eukaryota > Metazoa > Chordata > Mammalia > Artiodactyla > Bovidae > Bison > Bison bison. The sequence continues at coordinate 2,804,949 of NW_011494730.1, forward strand.
AGGCTTGGCGAGCTGCAGTCCATGGGGCTGCAAAGAGTCGGACGTGACTGAGCGACTGAACGACAGCAACAATGCAATAGGACCCGCAGACAGATATGAATTTCCCTCCAGACACTTCAGCTCCCCCATCTCCACCCTCCCCGTCCCTCAGGGCAGGTGTGACAGTCTTGGAAGGCAGATTGGCTGGTATAAGTGAGACCTCCCACCCTGCCCTCAACCTGACCCGCCATGCCCTGGAGGTGAAAGAAGGGAGAAGAGAGGAAGAGACCAGCAGGCAGAAGTTGGGCCTTGGACTGGAAGGGTTAGGGTGTGTGGCGGGGTGGGGAGTGAAGGATTCGGTGAGCTGGGGAATGAGAAAAGAAATACTGGGGAATAAATACAGCAATAAAGGAGCTTCGGCTGGGAGCTACAGAGTGATTCTTATTGTTCAAATTATCTTTAAAACTTTTCATTTGAATCTGTTTAATAAGAGGAGGCTTACCCTAAGGAAGAGGTATTTTTTTAATGTGATTTGGGAGCTGAATTGGAAAGAACGTTGCAACAAAGATATTAAAAAGGGGATTAAACCAAACCACTGGTGGCCCATCTCTGCAGGCTCCCAGAACCTGCAACACGGCTCCTGAAACCATAAAATTAAATTAAAAAGGGGGACACGGGACGTGGGATGTTAATCATGATTCGTCTTGGCCTTCACCGCTCATGGCTCCCAGTACTAAGCAGACATGCAAGGGCTATTCTGAAGGGCCCCTGGTGCCAGGAAACAGCTCTGGCCTTGAAGCTTCACCAGGTTCCTATCCCTGTTCTGCTCCCTGCGAGCTGGATGACTCTGGGCAAGTTGCCTAACTTCTCTGAGCCCTGGCTTCCCCACCTGTAAAACGGGAATAATATTAACCATCGATGGAGAAGGGTTGCTAAGACAATGAGATAAACAGAAAATGGAAACAACAGAGCTTGGCACTTATCAGTTGCTCATGAAAACGTCAGTTCCCTTCTTAGGCTTAAGGCAGAAGGAAGAAAAGAGCTTGCAATGTCTTGGCTTCCTGACATCCTGTCCCCACATCACTCAAAGCTTCCTCTGAGGACTGTGACCTCTCACTTGGCCCCTGGCCACCTCTGGGTCTCATTCTCCTTGCAGTGGCATTTTTATGGCTCATCCATCATTCACTTACTCATTCATTCATACACACTGCATTGCCACCGAGTGCCAGGAACTCGGCTGGGCACTGGGGAGACAATGATGAGTAAGACACAGCCCTTGCCCTTAAGGAGCCATGGTCAAGTGGGGGAAGGGAGACTGTTGCCACTGGCAGAGTACAGTACTTGCCAGAGGACCACCTCATCAGAAACCCTGCTCCGGAATGAGGCTGACACTTCTCACTGCGGCCCTGTGTCCTCCCCTCTGGCCAACAGTCAACCCAAGAGCTGGTTCTAAATTGACTCTTCCGTCCCATCACCCTCATCTAACGACCTCTGCCATTCGGTCCTCAGAGCCAAGGCAGCACTTGTCTGTCCTGCTTTCTCCTATTAGATGATACGAGTTACAGAAACCAACTGTTGGCTCCACCTGCCTAGAGTCTCAGACCGACATGCTGGCCTCCACTGAGCACTTCCCCTTGGCTTAAGTTCTCTGGTATATAAGTCTCCTCCTCCCACACTATTGTTGATTACTTAACCCCTGTCATTTTATCCTTGATACTCATGATAACAGAGTGACAACGAAGATGGTGAATTTGGAATCACTATTTTCTGCCAAGTGCTGTGCAAACTTTGCATACTTTCTTTCATTAACCTCCAAAACAGTCCTTTAGTGTGGTCACTATGACTTTTTCCATCTTTCAGATGAGGAAAATGGGGCACAGAAATTTTGAGCAACTTGACAACAGCTGGGAAGTATACTGGGATTCTAAATCCACCTGTGTCCTTATTTTATGGTTATCTGAGCCACCTTTAAACTCTTAGGAAAGAGAGGGGATATAATTGCTTACTTAATTTTTTTTTAAAAAGGAACAAAGAAGAGGGAGAAAGGAAAAATGTTAAATGGGGTCAGCAGTGAGAATTTTAAAGGATGATACACTAATTCCAGGTCTTTAAGGATGGGTAAGATTTCAGTAGACAGAAATAGGGAAGAAAGGCATTCCTGGTAGAGGAATAATTTGACAGCAAGGGAGTTATGCGCCTGCTCATGGCACATCTTGGTTTACAGGGAGTTTGGAGAAGAGCATTCAGGGCTACACCTAGAGAAGTAGGCAAGGCCAATTACAGAGACTCTTCAAGACCAGGTCAGGCAGTTCAGGACAAGGAGGAATACATGAGGATGCCTGAGTAGTGCTGTTGATGTGTTTCAGGAAGATGAAGTTGGCAAAGGGTGAAGGACATCCAAGAGGGAGAGGAACCAGGAGCAGTAAGACAAGATGGTCTGAAAATGGGGGAAGAGAGGCCTGCAGGGAGGCAAGGAATCAAAAACTGTCACGAAGGTGACCCACAGGTGCGTAAGGAGGTTGGAGGAGGGAAGGGCTGAGGCCCTTGAACCTCTGTCTGCAGCACCGATGTGCACTAATTCACTGACAACCAGGCTGGAGGATGCATCGATGTCAGTGGGATGGGGATCACAGCAGTGGCTGAGACCCAGCCCTGGGACGCTTAAGGGAGGGGACCCTCAAGTGTCCATGAGAAAAGGATTCCAACTTGGGGAGTGGGGGTTCTCTCACCTTCCAAAATGTCAAGGGATTTGAGGATATGTTTCAAGCCAAATGGTGTATGGCAGCTTCCCTCAGACTTTCAAAGAGGAGTCTGACCTCTTCAAGGGAAGAGAATGCTACCCAGGAGCAGAACTGCCTCTAGGGCAACAGTCTGAGTTCTCATGTGCAAGTCTTGTCCTCATCACTACCATCACTAGTTTTCAAGCTTTTTTTTTTTTTTTTAAGAAAATTTATAAATAAAAGTGGGGATATATTCCAAACAACTGTTATAGAAAAGTAAGATTCATCCCATTTCTTCCTGAGCTGGGTCTTGAGAAGAAAGTGTCCAAAAAGAGTCCTGTAAGCGCAAGGAAAAATGGGGAGTTCTCCAGGGATAATGGGAAATTGTGTGGGAATGGGAGTGGAAAGGTGGCTGTCTTACTGTTTAAATAAAAGTAGCAACAAGGGACGGGGCTTCCCAATGGTTCAGCAGTAAAGAATCTGTCTGCAATGTAGGAGACGCAGGAGACGTGGGTTCGATCTCTGAGTTGAGAAGATTCCCCAGGAGGAGGAAATGGCAAGCCTCTCCAGTCTCTTGCTGGGAAAATCCCATGAACAGAGGAGCCTGGCAGGCTACAGTCCGTAGGGAGGCAAAGGTAGGACATGACTGAGCGACTGAGCATGCACGCATGCAGCAACAAAGGGCCGGTTTGTTGAGAGGGCAGTTCAAAGGGGGCAGTGCCTTGGGTTCCAAGTCCCAGTGGCTCTCCCACCTGGAGGTCTGGCCCATGGGTGCAAACAGTGAAGATTTACTACAGCAAGTGCCAAACAGCCCTATTTCTTCTCGCAACAGATACCTCTGAAGTCTGCCAACCAGGAAATCATTTGTTTTTTAGATGCTTAAATGGATTTCCTTTCTTTCTGTAGCCTTATCCTCCTATTTGGGTCTGGCTCAGGATGACCTTCCAGCTCATCTCCCCCAGCTTCCTCCAGGAAGCCTTCCCTGAACCCCAAGCCCTGGTCACCCATGGAACTGGCACTTCACCAGGACCTTTACTCTATTATGTTGTGATCTGCCTTTCTGAAGACACTGAAGATCCCTGTAGGAGTTCGTAGATTGTCCCCATCTTTTTCGCCATTGTATTCCTTTCACACTTTGTCAGGCAAGCAGTAAATGAAGTGAAAGTCGCTCAGTCGTGTCGGACTCTTTGTGACCCCAGGGACTATACAGTCCATGGAATTCTCCAGGCCAGAATACTGGAGTATTCCAGCAGCCTTTCCCTTCTCCAGGGGATCTTCCCAACCCAGGAATCGAACCCAGGTCTCCCGCATTGCAGGTGGATTCTTTACCAGCTGAGCCAGCAGGCAAGCAGTAGCCCCACAACAAATACCTGTTGAATGCCCTTGCTGCCACAGGAATCTGTGTCCATCCCACCCCCTGGACTGGCAGCTCTCAGAGAGATGGCTTTCTGTCCTCGTCATGTGTGTATCCCAGGGACCCGGCACAGGGCCTGGCACCCAGAAGGCGACTGTGAGTGTGTGTTGAATGACTCCATAAATGAAGGCATGAGCAAATGCCATTTCACAGGCCAGCCAACAGAGTCAACAGCAAACCCCAGACCCCCATCATGAGGCTGTGCAGTGTTAATAACAGGGAAACTGAATGAATAGGGAATCCTAGAATGTGAGTCAGTAAGTGACTTTCCACAATTCTTTCGGCCCAGATTTAAGACTAATTAAAAGATGACTGAATGAGATTGTGGAGTTAAACTGACATTAGATGGAACTACAGATTCCTCCCTCACAGCCCATTTCTCTCCATTTCTTCCTCAGTAAATTGTCCAACCAGTGCTCAAGCCAAAAACCTCAATTCAGCCTTGATGTCTCTGTCTGTGTGCCCCAAACCATCAGCAGGCTCCTTTGGCTCCCCTCAAAATATGAGCCAAATCCCCCTCTTTGTCCATCGTCACTGCCCTCACTCTGGTCCAGTCAGCATCACCACTGTGCTCCCTGGGCTCCTGTAGCATCTTTCCAGAGGCCTCCCAGCTTGCTCTCTCACCTGTCCCATTTCCACACAGCACCTAGAGGCATCCTTAAAAACTAGTCCGTGCAATCGTGTTACACCCACTTCCTAAAATCCTCCAAAGGAGTCCCGTAACCCACATCATGGAGAATCAAATCTGAACTCCCCACTAGGTCCTCCAGGCCTCTGAGACCTTGCCTGCCTGTCTCTGATATCACCTTGGGCCACACTGCATCACTCACCACACCCCAGCCCTGTTGTCCCTCTCCAAGCCCGCCTACACCACAGAGTCTGTGGTTTCTTTCCTTTCTACCTGGACATCCTTCCTTAGATTTTCACCCGACTGGCTCCTTCTTGGCATCCAGGTCTTGGCTCAAAGGACTGCCTCTCCTCAGAGTTCTTCCCTGACCACTCCATCTAAAGGAGGTCCCCTTAGTACTTTGTCAGTTTTATTTCCATAAGCTCACTCCTCCCTAGCTGAAATTATTGGTTTAATTTTAATGTGCTTACGATCGGTTTCTTCCAACTAGAACACCAGTCCTTCTTCCATCCTAAAGTTATATTCTTTTATTTACTTACTTTGTGCTTCTCTCCCCTACTTGAACGCAAGCTCTAGGAAAGGAGGACCTTGTCTGGTTTACAGCTCTGTTTCACTAGCTCTCAGCACAGTGCCAGGCACACAGTAGACTGCTTAATAAATATGTGTTGAATGAATAATTGAATGAATGAACTCGAAGTGTGTTCGTAGGCTGAAGTCAGCTCGGGGAGAAAAGTGAATGTGGTGTTAAATGCCGTGAACAGGAATATAGAATACAGAGGAGGAGAAGCCAGTCTGCTCAGATTGGGTCATACCTGGGTTGTTGTGCTTGGTTCTGGTTCCTGCACTGCCCTAAGAACCAGCAGTGTGGGCAGGAAACGAACCAAACATGAAGGGAAGCTCAGAAAAACAAAGACACTCAGCTTACAAAGACACGAAATCCTAGGGAAGATGTTGTTATCATCTTTCAGTAACTAAAAGAGCCACTGAGAAGAAGGGGGGATAGGTTGGGTTTGGAGCCCTAAGGGCAGAATCCAGGTCAACGGGTTTGATAGAGACAGATTTCAGCACTAAAAGAAAATGATCTTTTGACAGTCAGGCTTCATAGAGAGGGAAGGCTACCTTAGGAAGTAGTGAGCTTCTCATCTAAGAAAGTGTATGAGTGGATAACCATCTAGCAAGGATGGCAAGGAAAGGATTCAAGCAACAGAAAACGGCCTCCAAGTTCTCTTGCAAACTTGAGATGTCTGGGTTTCCATGATAAATGGGGACAAAATAAAAAAAATTCTGGCTAATAAGAGTTCAAGAACTTACTTGTCTAGCTGCCTTGATAGCAATTAACATTACCAAAACCCAAACTGGGTTTACGAATGAAACACTAGACAGATTAGCTGAGAGGCTGAGAGGTTATCTTGTGGGCCTGAAGCCGTCTGACAAATATGCTGGACAGCTCCCTGGATGTGAACTCTGTTAGCTATGTTTGCCCACCCAGAACATGAGACTGCCAAATATTTTGACCTTCCAAAAGGATGTCTCAGTTCCTAGGGGGAGTGGGTAAGGTGGTCCTGGGTTGGTTGTCAGAAACTCCACCACTTCCTAACCTCAGGCCAAGAAATGAAGCCCTCCAAACCAGTTATTTCATCTGTAAAAAGGATTTGATTGAAAAATAGGGGAGGAAGAATTGAAACAAGAATGGACCAAAGTTAATAATTAATGAAGTTGATTGACAGACATTCACTATACCATTCTGTTTTACATGTTTGAGCATTTGCATAACAAAAAGTAAAAAGAAGGGGAGTTTAAAAATAGTCCCCAGTTCATGTAATAATTGTAGGGCTTAAAGAAATCACCATCATCATTATAAGGAATTTTTACAAATCCTAGTTATTACCGGGAATGTTTAAATATCCCATTTAATCATCCCAACAACCCCATGAAATGCATAGTAATCATCTCCATTTGGCAGATGAGGAAACTGAAGCTCACATAAATTAAACAAATCCTGCAGCTGGCACAGGGCTGAAAAGAGATCTGAAACCAGAGCTATCTGACTCCACCATCACAGCTGCCTTTATTTCAAGAATAGTTCATTGTGTTCTACTTGGTTGATGTCTGCACAATTATGATATCGTTTATTCATCTAAGGCAATGGTTTCCTAGCTCTTTTCTTATAGCAGAATCTTTTATTTCACCGCAGCCTTTACTTTACTTTTTTTTTTAAGGATTTAAAAAAAATTTTAACTGGAGGCTAATTACTTTACAATATTGTAGTGGTTTTGGCATACACTGACATGAATCAGCCATGGATGTACATGTGTTCCCCATCCTGAACCCCCATCTCATCCCTCTGGGTCATCCCAGTGCACCAGCCCTGAGCACCCTGTCTCATGCATCGAACCTGGACTGGCGACTTTACTCTTGAACTCCAGTAAGCAAAAGCCATAAAAGCTGAACAGCTCTGGCTGAGGTGGGGATTGGGACCCAGAAATCAGGCCACTCAACTTGAAGGTGGCCTCCGAAGTACTCTAGCATTTATCAGCATCATTGAAGGCAACAAAAACAACCCACACCTCCAAGCCCAGAGAACTGCATTTAGGGATAGCCTCACTGGGATAGTGCAGCTGATCATTTCCTGTCCCCATCACATTTGATCCTCATTATCAACTCAATGTGGACAGGGCAGGGCATATCACCCTCCATTTGCAGATGAGAACATCAAGGCCAAGCGGACTGGCCAAAGGTTTGCCAGGTTCACTTTCCAGCCAAGTGCAGACTGGAAGTAGAGTCTGTCTCCACTAACTCCGTGAGTCCTGGCAGAGAGGGTGCCAGCTACTGGAAACAGCCACTGACCCTTGGGTCACAAAGTGGACAGTCAGCTCTTTGGCCATTGAGAGCTGAGCACAGCCCCACAGGCCCCCTGCCCAGTCCTTGTCCCAGAGCAAATGGCAGTGGGTCTCAGTGCCACCGGGGGGCCAGATAGCAGGAGTCTGGCTATAGACAGGCCATTCCCATCCAAGCCATGTCCTGCTGAGCAGGGGCAGAGAGGCAGCAATAGCCAAAGTGCCTTCTACCCTTATGTGTAGTAAGTGAATGAGCCCCAAAAGGGCCGGACTTCAGGGAGTGTGAACTGGGAAGCAGTTACACTTTGCCTTTTCTAGCTCTTGTGTAGAAATCCCTGAAACCAGAAACAGTTGATAATTGCCCAAAGGGTTCCCCCACTTGAGAGCATTTCTGAGCTGAGCCGGAGCATGTGTTTTAACAGGCAACACTTAATTATCACTTAGTCTTTAATGACCACTTAATTATTAACACTTAATCCATCTGTAAAATGGGGACACGAATACCTGCCTCATTGGGACTCTGGGAGGATTAATTAATGTTTACAGCCCACTTTGAAGATGCAAAGCAGTGAACAAGTGCTCGAAGGTGACATAAATAACTCGGTAGATTTATTTGCTTTTCCTAACGAGGTCCTTTCTTCTTCTCTGCTCCTCCCTCTCCTTTCTAATATATCCATCCCCAACAATATCTGCCCAACTTTGCCCTGGTGGAGAAACATTTAGCTCTGTGTTTCCCAGATACAGGATTTCCCATCCAGGAAACGGGCTATTTACAGCCATCTTCCCGCACTTTAATTTTCTATTATGTCCTCTGAATATGTCAGTGCCTTCCCAGTAAATATTTTGATGTGCGCTCTTGCAGCGGCTTCTGTGGAGGCTGAATGGGACAGCTGCTCCCTGTATTAGGGAATTCCAGATGTGGTTTAAAACCACCAAATTCATCTGTGCCAATGCCTAGCTCTACAGGGCGGGAGGGGAGAAGCATATTCTAGTTGCCTCTGGGGAAAGCCGCAGACATCTAACCTTCTCCCTTGCTAGGGTGGTTTTTCAAGGTCTTTGGATCTACCTTGGTACTGCCTATGCCTTTGCACAAGAAATGTCCTCGAAGTGGGCTGGTACAGCAGCAGAAATACAGTCCTGTTCTGGCCCTTCACCCAGGTAACTTCAGGACCCCAACCATTTTGTTCCTGTAAAGATTGTCAAAGGGCCGTGGTGGGTGGGGGAAAACACACAGCCTTTAGGGTTTAGCCAGGCAGAACAACAGGTCAAAACACTCCCCCCAGGCCCCGAAAGTCAGACCTCATCTCCTCCCTCCTCCCTTGCGTGAAGTAAGGGCACACTCACTCTTCTTGGAAGCTGAGCCCGTTGTCTCTTGGAGTGCCAGTCACGGGGGCAGAGAGCTGCTCCTTGGAGGTCCTGGGCTGCAGGGCCTCTGGCAGGCCCTGAACTCTCTTCCAGATTTCATGGCAAGTCTTGTCTAAGCTGTCCTGGGGTGTGTCCTGGTGGATCCAGATGTATCTGGGGAACGGGCCTAGGGCGGAGGGGCGCTTGGCCACCAGGGCGGAGGACGAAGCCAGCCCATTGCCACTGGCCATCCTCTTCCTCTCTTTCCGGAAGCCCCTTTGTCCACCCAGGGCTCGAAGACAGGATGACCATCCACCACCACCCCTCATTCACCAGAAAGGGCAGTGAGGATGGGGAGGAAGGAGGTCAATTCTGTCTGACTGCTGGTCCAGAAAGGTGACTGTTCAGAGGCCCTTGGTTTGTGTTTGAAAGGTGAATGGAGGACAGCTTTCTTGCGGGGAGGGGGAGCTTATTTTGATCTGTTTTTAGTTGCTCTTTCCTGACTTTTGCCCCCCTCCCCCTCTCCCGTAGAAGAAAATATTTAAAAGTCAACAAAAACCAGTAGCTTAGTAACCGTGGAATCCCCCTGAGCTCAGGAACCAGGCGCCTGGGCGGGCAGAATGACATCTGGGAACAGCTGGAGGGGGAGGGCTGAGTCTCCCCACAGGCCCTGGCCCTCTCCCGTTGCCACACGACCCTAGGCTCAGTCCATCAGCGTACGCTAAGCCTGGGGGGTGCGGGGGTGAGGGCCTGGCACCGTGCGAGGCACCGGGGGCTGGGAGCCCGCCATCGGGTTCTCCCGGGAGGGTCTTCCCAGGCCCCGCGCCCGGCTGAGCCCCGCTTTGCTCGCCCCACCTGCCCCTCTGGTCTCCCTCTCCCGACCGCTCAGCCGCCCGCCCGCAGGAACAGTCCCCGAGTGCCCAGCGCCCGCCCGCTGTCCCCAGCAGACACCAGCCACGGCCCTCCTCCCCGCCTCGCAGGGCTTTGGGGTTGTCGGGGAAGGGTCCCTAAGCCTTAAACGGGCGCTGTCTCCGGGGGGCGGCTGGGCCAAATTGCCTGCCTGTGGCTCCCTGCCTGTGGACCCTTCCCGTCCAGCGCTGGAATTCCTTGGTGGGTTTCAAACGCAACGGCTAGGTGCGCGGGACGCCCAGGGTTCGGTCGGTGCCCCTGGCCCTCCGGTGGGGTGGGGGCGGGGCCCGGAGGACCCCAGGGCGCTTGCCCCCGTTAGAAGTCCAGGGCATCGCGCCCCCGCCTGGCCTGCCGCTCCTCCGCACCACCTGGGCGCTGCCCCTGAGTCGCTGATTTCGCCCCTCATTGCCATTTGATCGGGGGGCTTACCATGTGCCTGGCGCTGGGCTGTTTCTGTGTCCTATTCACTCCGAACAACCTCATGAAATTAGTACCATTATGTCCTCTCCTTCTACATTTGAGGAAACTGAGTCTCTAAGGAGTGTATCCAAGGCCCACCCAGAAGCGGGGAACTGGGGTTCAAACCCAGGTACCCCAGGCTACTGAGAAAGACTGGTTCCCCTAGCGCTGGGCTCAGTGGTCCCCGGGGTGGGCGGAGGTGCAGAGAGGAGCTAAGCTGTTTGCAGCTGGGTGGGCTCCTCCCCTCACTGGAGGAGCTTCCTTAAGCAACCGACAGGGCTCTCTGCACCCAGGAGTCTATAATTGTTCCTCCAGTGTTTCCACAATAAAGGATGATGAAGAGCCCTCAGAAGAAGAAAGAGGCATGGGCTTGAATTGAGATGGCAACCAAAAACGTATAGGGTTGAATCCTGACACTGCTCCTTCCTAGCTGTGTGACCCTAACAACTTTCTCCACTTCTCCCCTCCTTCATTCATTCCCCAGATATTATTGGAGCCCTCCTCTTTGCTGGTGAGTTGCTGGACACTGGAGAAGGATGAAGATGAAAAAGCTGGCACATTCCTTGCTTTCATGAAGCCTGTATTCTAGTGGAGGGAAACAGATCACCAACTAGCAGAGCAAATAAATAAGTAATAATTATAGATGAAATAAGGGCTCTGATGAGAACTAGCCAACAAAGTGAGGCACTGGGGAGAAGAGGGGTGGCAGCCTCAGATGACAGTCCAGGCAGACCTCTTTGAATAGATGAGGTAACACTGGAGATGAAACAGAAGGATGGAGAAAGGGTCCTTTTTTTTGTAAATGGTGTAAAAATTATTAGGAAGATCACATTTCCGCCACACTGTAGGTATTTCATAAATATGTGTTGGATGAAGTTATGGGATACTCTATGAAGTGCCTGGCATACAGTAGGTGCCCAATACACAGTCTTGCTCTTTACAGAGGGCCTGAGTTCCTGGAAATATTGACTCCAAATTTTGAAATTCAAGCTTGATTCCCTTTTGATTTTCATTATAAAATTGAAGATGCGTTCCTTTGGGGAAAATTCCGAGGACCTAGACTGAATAAAATTATAGTTAAGAATGTAGAAAACCTTTCAGGACAGTGTATTTGAAGGGAAAGTGATCATTTCTGATGAAATATTAATAGTTCTGAAAATGTCATTCAGTGTTTGTGCTGCTTGGCATTTGGTTGGCTAACACCTATGCTTAGAGCAGAACACTGTCAACTCTGCACTGCCCAGGCTGTGGGGTTCTGGAAAGTTAGCCAGCTCACTCATTCCTTCTATTCTCTCTCCCTTTCAGCAGGGAACCAGGCAGCAGGGGCCAAGGATTCCAAAAAAAAAAAAAAAAAAATTAAAAGAAAAAAAAAAAAAGCCATACAACAGGGACAGGGAACAAAGACAGGGGCTTGTTTCTTGAAACACACAGCTGAGGTGCCTAGAAGAGTCTGCAAAAAACTTAAGTAGCAAACAGTATGGAGGTTTCTCAAAAAACTAAAAACGGAACTACCATGTAACTGAACAATTCCATTCCTGGGTATACATCCAAAAAATACCCAAAACACTAATTTAAAAAGATACATGTACCCTCAATGTTCATAACAGCATTATTTATAATTGCCAAGATATGAAGTGACCTAAATGCCCATCAATGCATGAATGGATAAAGAAGATTTGAGACACATACACAACATACACATATCTACAATGGGATGCTGCTGCTGCTGCTAAGTCGATTCAGTCGTGTCCGACTCTGTGCGACCCCATAGATGGCAGCCCACCAGGCTCCCCAGTCCCTGGGATTCTCCAGGCAAGAACACTGGAGTGGGTTGCCATTTCCTTCTCCAATGCATGAAAGTGAAAAGTGAAAGTGAAGTTGCTCAGTCGTGTCTGACTCTTAGCGACCCCATGGACTGCAGCCCACCAGGCTCCTCCGTCCACGGGATTTTCCAGGCAAGAGTACTGGAGTGGGGTGCCATTGCCTTCTCTGCTACAATGGAATACTCAGCCATAAAAAAAGAATGAAATTTTGCCACTTGCAGCAGGCATTATGCTAAGTGAAATAAGTCAGAAAGAGAAGGAAAAATACCGTATGATAGCACTTACATTTGAATCTAAGAAATACAAAAACAACAAACTAGTGAATATAAGAAAGAAGAAGCAGACTCACAGATACAGAGAACAAAAGAGCTGTTACTAGTGAGGAGAGGCAAGCCAGGAGGTGCCATAAAGGAGTAGGTGATTAAGAGAAACAAACTGGTAGGTATAAAATAAGCTACCAGGATATATTATACAACATAGGGAATAGAGCAAACATTTTATAGTAACTATAAATGGAGTATTTAAAGAGATGGGAATATCAGACCATCTTACCTGTCTCCTGATAAACCTGTATGAGGCTCAAGAAGCAACAGTGAGAACCCTATACAGAATAGGATTGAGAAAGGAGTACGACAAGGCTGTTTGTTATGAAGCTCTTTATTTAACTTATATGCTGAGCACATCATAAGAAATAAGAAATTCCGGGCTGGATAAGTTACAAGCTGGACTCAAGACTGGTGGGAGAAACATCAACAACCTCAGGTATGTGGATGATACCACTCTAATGCAGAAAGTGAAGAGGAACTAAAGAACCTCTTGATGAAGGTGAAGGAGGAGAGTGAAAAAACCAGCTTAAAACTAAATATTAAAAAAAAACTAAGATCATGGCATCCGGCCCCATCATTTCATGGCAAACCTAAGGAGAAAATGTGGAAGCAGTGACAGATTTCCTCTTCTTGGGCTCTAAAATCACTGTAGATGGTGACTGTAGCCATGAGATAAGAACAACTGCTTCTTGGTAGGAAAGCTATGACAAACCTAGACATCGTGTTGAAAAGCAAAGACATCACTTTGCCAACATAGGTCTGTACAGTCAAGGTTATGGTTTTCCCAGTGGTCACGCATGTGTGAGAGCTGGACTGTAAAGAAGGCAGAACGCCAAAGAATTGATGCCCTTGAACCGTGGTGCTGGAGAAGACTCTTGAGAATCCCTTGGACAGCAAGGAGATCAAACCAGTCAATCTTAAAGGAAATCAACCCTGAATACTCACTGGAAGGATTGATGTTGAAGCTGAAGCTCCAATATTTTGGTCACCTGATGCAGAGAGCTGACTCACTGGAAAAGACCCTGATGCTGGGAAAGATTGAGGGCAGAAGGAGAAGAGGGCATCAGAGGATAAGATGGTTGGGTGGCACCACTGATGCAATGGACATGTACTTGGGCAAACTTTGGGCGATGGGAGGCCTGGCATGCTGCTGTCCATGGGGTTGTGCAGAGTCAGACTAAGTGACTGAACAACAATAAATAACAACAACAACAAAAACAATAAAGAGTATAAGCTTTAAAAATTATGAATCACTATATTGTATCCATGTAACTTATACAATATTGTACATCAATTGTACTTCAATTAAAAAAAAAAACTTAAGTGGGATACTTAGAACCAGTGAAAAGAAAGCTATGTCCAGTTTGGTAGTCACTAGCCTCCTGTGGCTATTTTAATTTTGTTGTTGTTGCTCAGTCACTAAGTCATGTCTGGCTCTTTGTGACCCCATGGACTGCAGTGCACTGGGCTTCCCTGTCCTCCACTTTCTCTTAGAGTTTGCTCAAACTCTCAGTGATGTCCATTGAGTCAGTGATGCCATCCAACCACCTCATCCTCTGTCATTTCCTTCTCCTGCCCTCAATCTTTCCCAACATCAGGGTCTTTTCAAATGAGTCAGCTCTTCACATCAGGTGGCCAAAATATTGGAGTTTCAGCTTCAACATCAGTCCTTCCAATGAACACCCAGGATTGATTTCCCTTTAGGATGGACTGGTTGGATCTCCTTGCAGTCCAAGGGACTCTCAAGAGTCTTCTCCAACACCACAGTTCAAAAGCATCAATTCTTCAGTGCTCAGCTTTCTTTATAGTCTGCTGCTGCTGCTGCTAAGTCGATTCAGTTGTGTCCGACTCTGTGCGACCCCAGAGATGGCAGCCCACCAGGCTCCCCCGTCCCTGGGATTCTCCAGGCAAGAACACTGGAGTGGGTTGCCATTTCCTTCTCCAGTGCATGAAAGTGAAAAGTGAAAGTGAAGTCGCTCAGTCGTGTCCGACTCTACTTGGATTCAAATTATGAGTTCAGGTTTTCTGGCAATGTATCTGTAGGTAGGACTCTATGCCTTGGTGTGTTCACTTGCTGGGGCTGCCACAATGAACTATCACACACTGGGTGGCTTAGAAAACAGAAATCTATTTCCTCATAGTTCTGGAGGCTAAAAGTCCAGGATCAAGGTGTGGACAGAGTTGGTTCCTCCTGATGCTCTCTCGTCACCTCACATACAGTTATCCTCTTCCCATGGCTTCATATGGTCTTCCTTATGTGTCTATGTCCTAATCTCCTCCTCTTATAGGAACACCAGTCATATTGGATTAGGACTCACCGTAAAGACTTGACTTTACCTTATCCACTCTTTAAACTTCCTATCTCCAAATAATACCTCACATTCTGAGGCTCTAGGGATTAAGACTTCAATGCTTGAGTTTGGAGGGAGACCATTCAGCTCATAACACTTGATCTCTTCATCTGTAAAATAGGATGACAATAAAGAACACCTATTTTGTAGAACCACTGTGCACGTTCTATTACTAAGTAATTCCTTAATACACAGAAGTCCCTAAAATAATGCCTGGCACATAAGAGACACATAAAAGTGCTGCGTATCAGTTTCCTTATAGATTACACTGAAGGGCATGCCACTGGAGTTTCTCAATAACAGCTTCTGTGCTACGTGTAAAGAGGGAGAGCTTTAGCTGTACTGGGGAGATTGCTTTGTGGTGGAGGAATGGACTCGAATCATCAACTAAGCTTTTCTTGATTGTGCAAGGTACAGGGCTGGGCTAGGAGATGAATACAACCTCTAGTCTACACATTGTCACAGGCTGATGAAGCGAGCAAAGCCTTCCAGAAGTGCCTGCTACACAGCAGGTGTGGGGGAAACTTGATAAATATCTATGTGCCCAGCACGTGAAATGGTGTCCAAGACCATTGACTGCTTCACTTCAAGCTCTAAAAAAGGCAGGCACTAGGCTTCACTGGGCTTACCAGGTGGCACTAGTGGTATGGGAGATGTAAGAGATGTGAGTTCAATCCCTGGGTTGGAAAGATCCCTTGGAGGAGGGCATGGCAACCCACTCACGTATTTTTGCCTGGAGAATGCCATGGACATAGGAGACTGGCAGACTGCAGTCCTTAGAGTTGCAAAGAGTTGGACATGACTGAAGTGACTTAGCACGCACATACACAGGCTTCACTATTGTATCTTCAGTACCTTGAACAGTGGGTTCAATTTGTGAGTAAAGGGTACCCGCTACTACCCCTATTACCCTGAGCAGGTTGTTTCACCTCTTGATGCCTCAGTTTGCTCATCTGTGAAACAGGGATAATAAGATACTGACCTCCTAGAGTTGCTTTGTGGCAACTGAGATAAGACATGAGCTGTGCTTATAATGGTGAGTCTGGCACATGCTATGTACCCGAGGAATGTTAACTATAATTATTTACAATTCTGGGATGTTTGTTTTTCTATTTGAAACCAGGAAATCCTCAGGAGGAGGCAACTCTCCTTACCTGTTCTCAAGCCAAATTCTGCCCTCACCTGCTTCCATGGCAGACACAAAGATGGCCAGGATGGAGAACTCGGAAAGGTGGGCCCAGCCTATGTTCTTTCTCGACTCATAGCTTCCTCATGGAAGCCCTATTCCTCTGCTAACATATTTTCAACACACCCACCTCTCACCATAAATAGAACTTTTTGGCTGTACAAGAAAATTGAAATTTTTTTTTTGTCATTTTGCTTTTGCAAAATTTTGGCCATGAGTAATTTATTTAATTTACGTTTGGCTATGATTTCTCACCAATCTTGGTGCCTACTTGGGAGATCTTGTGCAGTGAGAAAACTCCAACCTACAGACTGTTATCAGATGTAATGAAATTTTTATGACTACTAAATTCAACAGTTAATGAAGTTGACATAATGGTGCATTTTACATTTAATTTAATATTTACTGATTCAGTGTTGTGGTTTTCTTCTTTGTATCATGGAGCTAATAACACTTCCAGGCCTGAAACTTTTCGCAGGACCCTGAAAACTGCAGAGGCGTGATGCCTACAGCAGATTATGCCTAAAGGGTCAGAGGGGGACCCCATGCTTAGACAGACTGCAGGCAGGCCTCTTAAGCAACAAACCATCAGAACAGGATTGAGAGGAGAGTGCAGCTATTTGTCGGGTGAATGGCCCTCCCCTGGATGTTTTCTTCCAACTGAACCTGACTTCAGAGGATCCAACCCTGGGAAATTCCCTGGTGGACCAGTGCTTAGGATCCTGGGCTTTCACTACTAGAGCCTAGGTTCAATCTATGGTCGGGAAACTAATATCCCCACAAGTTGCACGGCCAAAAAAGAAAAACAAACAAAAAACAGAGTAGCTAGCCCTTTCCACGACTTTGTAAAGGACACTGGAGGATTCTAGAAGCAAAGCTGTGACTCAGGGGCTCCTCTCTCCTGGCAGTACCATCAGCAATCCCTGCCTACCACTTCCCTGGGTGTTTCATTCCTTATTATTGCCTCCAACTCTTGCCCATTTGTGAGGAGATTGGTAACAGCTTGGACGGTGGCAGCAGACACAACTTGAATTTGAATTCTTGCTCTGCTACTTACTGAAGGGTGGCTTTGCACACGCTCAACTTCTCTGGCATTTCATCATCTGCAAATGCAAGGAAACACTCTGAAGGGGGAGAGATTCAAACAGGGACATCCATGAGTGTTCTCAGCACAGTGCCTGGCACATGGTTGCAACCTCCATAAAAGATACTTTGCTAAGTTGTGTCTGACTCTTTGTGACCCCATCAGTTGCAGCATGCCAGACTCCTCTGTCCTCCACTATCTCCCAGAGTTTGCTCAAATTCATGTCCATTGAATTTGATGCTATTTAACCATCTCATCCTCTGTCATCCCCTTCTCCTCCTGCCTTCAATCTTTCCCAGCATCAGGTCTTTTCCAGTGAGTTAGCTCTTCACGTCAGGTGGCCAAAGGATTGGGGTTTCAGCTTCAGCAACAGTCCTTCCAGTGAATATTCAAGGTTGATTTCCTTTAGGACTGACTGCTTTGATCTCCTTGCAGTCCAAGGGACTCTCAAGAGTCTTTTCAGCACCACAATTCAAAGCATCAATTCTTCAATGCTCAACCTTCTTTTTGGACCAACTCACCTCATTAAGAGGTTTTTTTTAGTTCCTCTTCATTTTCTGCCATTAGAGTGATATCGTCTATTACTGTTGTTATTAGCTATTAATGTAAAAATGGCAGCCAAATAGATCTCCATTTAAAGCGAGGGGAGGAAGGCCATAGTTGGTGGAGCAAAAGAATATATCTTGTCAGCAGTGGCCAATAAGATGACAACAGGGTCAGCATACAATTGGTCTCTCACTTCTGCTTTGGCCTTCCTGCTAGACTCCTGTCCTGACATGAGCCCTAAGAATCCCTGGGGAGGCTCTGTATGGGCTCCTTCCCAACTAGAAGCTTGGGGTTCTGCCCTGCCTCCCCTAACTTCCAGGCCTGGACACTGACCCGTATGCATTCATTTAAGATTTATACTAGTTTTCTGCTGAGATGATTTGAGGCAGTGTTCAGATTAAAAAGTAAAAATCACAGCATCAAAGAATAAAACGAGGACTGACTCCATCTAAAAAAAGCAGAAAAGAGTTGCTACCTTCAGGTCCCTGAATTGGTCAGAATGCATGGAGGTAATCAGGTAATAAAACTGGTATCCCTATTTGTCAGCTAAAGCAAAAATGGAAACACGTCGGAAGGCAGAGTTTTTATTTTCTGACAGCAGAAAATACACATCTTCATCTGCAGAGACAAAGTGTTTCCTGGAAATAACCCCAAGCATGAATTTATCATGAGTCCTTGTACAAAGGACACGGAGTGACATAGTGGGCAATATATTCAATTCTGTTTTCATAAAGACAGAAATGCCATCAAGTTGGTCAGTTTCTCACATCAGGGTTCTCTGAAGACAGAGAGCATAACATTAAATCATAAGTCAGAGAAGGCATTGCTTTAAGGAATTCAGATAATGGAGTCTAGGAGAGATACCTTTGGGTCCATTCCATAAACATTACTGAGCACCTACTCATCCATCCATCCATCCATCCATCCAAGATCTACTGAATGCCCACCATGTACCAAGCACTCTGAAGGGCATTGGTAAAGATTGCTTGTAAGAGCTGACGCCTGGAGTGAGTTTTGAAGGACAAATAGGAGAATGCCAGACATAGAAGGCAGAGGGAGCAGGGTGCACAAAGGCCTAGAGGGAAGGGAGAGAGAAAGCGTCACTCATTTCAGGAGTGCAAGGGCCTCAGAATGGCTGCAGCGAGTGTGGTGGGTGCCGAGCAGGGAGACAGGAGGCACAGGATGAGGGCAGGCAGGGGCAGGTAGGGAAGGTCTGGCAGAGAGCTTGGGTTTCACTCTGCAGGCCCTGGAGAAACATCCAGGGAAGGCAGGAAAGCTGTGAAATCAGGTTAGAGTTTTAAAAGATAACCAATGGAAAAGAGGAAGGTATGTTGAATGGAACGAGAGGGGTTGGAGGCACCTGTTAGGAGGCTGCTCTAAGAAATCTGGAAGAGAGGAGGTGGGGGCCTGGCTAGGACCTGAGAGACTTTAAGGAGGCGGAATTTAGAGGGCTTGGGAGCTGTCTGGACGTGGGGACTGAGTGAGAGGGGAGTCCAGAGTGATCCCCCAGGTTTCTGGCTCAGGAACTGGGTGGATGTCAAAGCCGGGAGCAAGCAGAGGGGCAGGGTGTGGGGTGGGGTTAGAAGAG
Source organism: Bison bison bison (assembly GCF_000754665.1). Taxonomy (NCBI): domain Eukaryota; kingdom Metazoa; phylum Chordata; class Mammalia; order Artiodactyla; family Bovidae; genus Bison; species Bison bison. The sequence continues at coordinate 2,824,143 of NW_011494730.1, forward strand.
GGTGAGTTCGGTTGTGAGCAGGCTGAGGCAGAGCCTCCTGCAGAGAAGACCAGACACTACACGGGCACTAAGACTCAGGAGACCTCCAGGAGATTTCTGCCAAAGGGAACTCCTACTCCACTGCTGCTGCTGCTAAGTCGCTCAGTCGTGTCCGACTCTGTGCGGCCCCATGGACGGCAGCCCACCAGGCTCCCCATTCCCTGGGACTCTCCAGGCAAGAACCCTAGAGTGGGTTGCCATTTCCTTCTCCAATGCATGAAAGTGAAAAGTAAAAGGGAAGTCGCATAGCCATGTCCAACTCTTAGCGACCCCATGGACTGCAGCCTACCAGGCTCCTCCACCCATGAGATTTTCCAGGCAAGAGTACTGGAGTGGATTGCCATTGTCTTCACTAGGGTGTGGCAAATGAGAAAGCCATCAAGCCATCAAGTACAGAGAGACTGGGGAGCTGCAGAACAGAGGTCTCCTACCACCCTCTCCCTAACACCCTGGATGACTGTGAGCATGCAGATTCTTCACATGACACATCTTCCTCCCCACAACTGCCCACACTGCTTTCTTTCTGGAAGGTGCCATTTCTCACCCTCTCCCCAGGCTGAGCTAGAAGCCCTTCTCTTTTCCGTAACATCCTGCAGTTCTCCCAGAGACATTATACTTTACTGTTTAACTCTTTTCTTAATAAACTATCCATCCCTTGAGGGCAAGGACCACTGGTGATGTCTTATCCTCCTTTATTTTTGTTTCCTCCGCATCTAGCCCTGGGGTCTGGCATGCAGATAACATCTGTAGCTGGCACAAATGAAGGGATGAGTGAGGAGTAAGCAAATGATTGCGTATGATTCTACAGCAAAAACATGGTGGAGTGTATGAGGTTGTTGCTAGCTGCTGTAACACACTGCAAAGTTTTGGTGGCTTTTTGCTGTTCAAGGTCATTTCCCACCTAACAGTCCAATTCAGATGTCCTGAACTGGTGGGTGATTTTCCTCTACATGGTGGTTTGGGATCCAGGTTTCTCCCATCGCATGGTTCTGCCATCCCCTAGGTACCTCCAGATGCTCTGTGTCCAGCCAGCAAATAGAGGAATAAGGGTTGGAGGATTTTATGGGATAAGCCTTGAAGTCACACACACACACACACACACACACACACACAAAACTGCTTAAATTCCTTGGACTAGAACCTTGTCTTATGACTGCACTCAACTGCAAAGGGGACTAGAAAATGTAGTCCTGGCTGGGCAGCCACTTTTCAGTGATAATTCAGCACTACTGACATTTTTGGCCAGATAATCCTTTGGGGTGGAGGGAAGCAATCCTGGGTGGTGGATGTTTAGCATCATGTCTACCCCCTAGAGGCCATCATCTCTACCCTGTAGCATCCTCCAGTGGTAACAACCAAAAATATCTGCAGACACTGTCCAGTGACCCCTGGGGCCAAATCACCCTCGTGAGTGGAGAACCACTGCTCTATATCATGGAACGGGAGGCATTCAGTTTTGATCTTCTGCTAGCTGGCCACGCAGCAAGGGTCCTCTAAGGAAGCAGAGGGTGTGTGTGTTGGTGGGGGTGGGTGCTAGTTAGGAGAAGCTACCTGAAGGAGATGACACTTGAGCTGAGTGATTGGGAATCGTCTACTCTGCACAGTGAGACAAGGAATGGTATTGCAGTCAGAGAAACCAGCTTGAGTGAAAGTCTGGGGGCTATGATAAGGTAGCTAATGGGAGGGACTTCAAGTAGAGATGAGAGCCTAGCATAGCCCCTCTCCTGTGGATTATGGCCTCTGACAAGCAGAGGGAACTTGGACTTCTTCTGCCACTAACTCAAGTTCTGTCCCTTTCTTTGTTTCAATGCGGATTTTCTGCGAGAAATGCCAAAATTCAGTGGCCCCAGCATTTGCTAGAACTGGAGGAATGGCCCAGACTATGGGCCCTTTTCACATTTCCCTCCTAGTTGCAAGGGGCCCACAGCCTCCCCCTGGTTTGTTCTGGGCTCTTTCTTTCTGAACCCTGTCACCTCTCCTTGGGAAGCTGTCATCTCTACGGTGACAGCTTTACTCTTGGGAAATACTAGCTTCTGTGTGAGTGTGCTACTCACTGAAAAACTCCCACCCTCCACTCAGACCCCAAACTTTTCCTCTGAGCTGGTCTTGGCTCTGCAGCCCATCTCTGCCATCCTGCCCCCCCTTCAGCCTCCGTTTCTGCCTTCATTACTACAGCATCCATTTGTCTGTTCGTTTTCTGTCTTTTGGCTTCAGAAGGGCCTTTTATCCTCTTCTTAGGTCAGAATGAAATTTGCAGGGCATCAAGGGTGCAGCCCCTATACTTGAGTCAGGCTGAGTTCTCCAGAGCACCGGGTCTTGTTTCCTTTCTGAAACAAACTCTGATCTTATCCGGGAAGGAGACTTATCTTGACGAGTCACCACACACATGGGGCTTTTTTTGTACTACCTGATGTTGTGCAGAGACCCTGACCCATGGCTGCCTCTGGCTCCTGGAGAGACTGGAAGGGGTGGGCAGGCAGCCAACCCTGGGGGCTGGGCTGAGAGTCACATTCTCCTAGGCTAGAAGGAGTTATATCTTGGACCCCATCTCTTATCATGTCTTGGACCCCTGCATCTCCCTTGGACTGCAAATATTCCCAGGGTCCCCATCTTTGGTCTTCAGAGGCATCCACCTTTGCAGACTCCTTGATAAAGCAGTCCATGCAACCTAATGGACCTCTCTTTAAATATGTTTTCTGACTGTTTTGCATTCCTTTTCTCTCTTCCCTCCACCTGAAAAGTCCTCCCCTCCTGTGATGTGCTGAATTGTGTCCCTTCCTATGTTGAAACTGTAACCCCCAGGACCTCAGAATGTGATTCTATTTGGAGACAGGGCTTTAAAGAGGTAATTAAGTTAAAACTAAATCTATGAGGCGGGGCCTAACCCAGTATGACTGCTGTCCTTGTAAGAAGAAGAAATTTGGACATAGACATGTACAGAAGGCTTCCAGGTGGTGCTAGTGGTAAAGAATCTGCTTGCCAATGCAGGAGACATAAGAGATGTGGGTTCGATCCCTAGGTCAGGAAGATCCCCTGGAAGAGGGCATGGCAACCCACTTCAGTATTCTTGCCTGGAAAATCTCATGGAGGAGCCTTGCAGGCACCAGTTCAAGGAGTCGCACAGAGTCAGACACGACTGAAGCGACTTAGTATGCACACACATGTATAGTGGGAAGACAATATAAAGATGTAGGGGAAAGACAGCTGTCTACGAATTGAGGAGAGAGGACTCAGAAGAAGCCAACCTTGTCAACACCTTGATCTCTGACTTCTAGCCTCCAGAACTTTGAGACAATACATTTCTGTTGTTCCGGCCACATTGTGTGCACTGCTTTATGATGGCAGCAGCCCTAGCAAACGAATTCACCTTGTGCTTCCCCCTGCCTAAGACTGAACTCCAGTCTCCTCACCACCCGCTGCGACATTCTGCAGGATCTGGTTCTGGCTTCACCCTCCCCTCATCTCTGAATAACAGGTGTCCCTGTTTTTTACCTTGACCCAGACCCAGCCCCCTTCCCCGGTTCCCCTCCCTGCTCAGGGCCTTGCCCTTCCATTTCCCAACTCTTTGCATGGCTATTTTGCCTAATTTCCAAACTCATCTTGAAGGTCACCACCTCAGAGAGGCCTTCCCAGACCATCTATCTATTAAGGTATACCCCGTGTATTCTTTTTCACAGCAACTATGACCTTTTTTAAAATAGCATCTTTAATTAGTAACTTTGTTTATAATTGTTTATTTATCATCTGCCTTCATCAAGCCCAGGACAGTTCACTCCCGGTGTTTATAGCACAGTGTCTGGCATGGAATGACACGCAATTAATATTGTTGAGGAAATCAATCTTTACCTTGTCCAAGTCTCTATCCAGGCCTCGGGGTTCAGCCCAAATTCTACTTCCCTCCTTAAATTAGCCTTATGATCCCTTAAGTCCAAGAAAAGCTGATTGTCTTGATGTGCCTTTGTTACTATCTGTAACCTGGAACGTGACTTTTCGGTCCTGGCAATCAGCACTGCCCCCACTGTATGGGCTGGTGGGGGTTTCCATCTCTGCCCCACATCTTCCCAGGCAGGACCACACACTGTGCATCTCTGCACTGCCCACAGTGCAGGCTGGCACAGGGCCCAGGGCTCAGGAGGCCTCAGGAAATGTGTGTGGATGCAGATAGATCAGAGAGAGGGAGGAATGGCAGAGGAAGTCGGTAGCTGGGCGGGTGTCAGGGATTAAAAGGGTGCTCCTGCCCCCAGCGAGAAGGATGACAAATGTCCCGTTGCCAAGGAGGCTTCTGGGGTAAACATCAGCTGTGGGTTGCAGCAGAGTTCTGGGGCTGAAAAGGGGGTGGGGGAAGCCTACTGGCCTGGAGCCCCAGAATTGTAGAACAGTCCAGACTCTCTCCTGACCAGCTGTGGGATGCCGGGTGGATTCTGCCAGCCCCTATTTTTTTTTTTTTTTGGAAGCGGACTCCTCCCACAGGAGAGAAGGCCCAAGTTTAGGAGCCAGGGCTCGCCCCTTCCCCGCCCCACCCCAGGGAAGAGCCCACCAGCAGCACCCCCACTTAAGGCCCAGCCAGTCCCTCCCTTCCCTCCAGCGCTGGCGCAGGCTGGAAGGCCAAAGCTTGGCTGGTTGAGTTGAGCCCTCTCTTTGCGGGGCTGGGCCTGGACAATGGGAAGCGACAAGCCCCCCCGCCCCGCCGTTCCCGGGACATAAAGCAAGCCTTTCACTGTGGAGTTCGGTCGGTTCTTGGCACCCAGCGAGGCGGCGTCGGGAGGGGCGAGAAAGCCAGCGTGTTTGGGGGGTGGGGAAGGGGCCAGGCGATTCTGAGGACTCTCACCGGACCGGGGCCCCTGGGGCTGGCTCCCCAGCTGCGGGATGACCTCATACTGGAAGCCGGAACGACGCGGGGTGGAGGAGGGAGCCGGGCATCGAGGGAGCTGGGAGGTCGTGGCTCTGGGGAGCAAGTTTTGCGTGGGGGACAAGGGCCAGTATCCACTCCTCCGGCCCTGCCGGCCGCTTTCCCCACTCGGCTCGTCAGCCCCGAAGCCCTTTCCACGTTCTTTCCCAGGAAATTCCCACCGACCGCGGGCCACAGACCCCCGGGCTCGCAGATGCTAGAGCTCAGGCTAGCCACCCGCTAGAGCTAGCGCAGCCTCTCCCGGGGGCCTCGGGCAAAGGAGGTGGGTGCTCAGCAGCTCGTGCCTTTTCACCTGGCGCGCCGGCGGGGGCCTCCGTCCCCAGGCTCTGCTCTTCCTGGTCCCCGCCCCCACCCCCCACTCCCCAAGCCCACCAGCCGTCTGTTCCCCTTTCGCCTTGAGAGTTTGGCGTAGACAGCAAAGGACCATCGTGACTGACTGAGGAGCCTCGGAGAGACGAGACGGAGACGGCGACCGAGTGGGGGTGGGGGATGGGGTGGGGACCGGCGCTGAGCCCTTGGGGCCTGGCGGCCGCGGCGGCGGAAAGGAGGTGGGGAGGGGCTCACGCCATTGGGAGAAACTCGTCTGGTCTGGGGCCAAGGCT
>NW_011494730.1:2830764-2831335 GCF_000754665.1 Bison bison bison
CCCTTCCTCCGCCCTCCCCCTTAACCTCCCGCCTCCCTCAACGCCCACCCTCCTGCTCAGCCTGGCCTCGGTCGCCCCCCGTTCACCCCCATCCTCAGCGGTCCTCCGCGCTACCCTCACCCCTCCCTGCTACCCCCAAGCCCAGCCGCAACTTGACCGGATCCGGCCGGTGTGGGGGGCCTTGGGAGACAGACATCCCCTCCCGGCGTTGCGGGGCACCCGGACCGTGGCTTCAGTTTCTTCAGCCTCCCAGCCCCCAAGGCGCCAGGCTTTTCCCCGATAAACTTTCCTGGAGCCCTCCCTGCCTCCCGATCCTGGTTGGCACACCCGTCCTGGGGGGCTGGAGAGGAACGGCGCGCCCCCTCCCCATTCGCGCGTCTGCAGGGTCTGCCCTTCCCTGCCCCCGCCCATTTTCTGGCCACGGAAGCCCGCGCCCCCGCCGAAGCCGCCCAGAGGCTGCGGCCGCCTTCCCCCTTCCCCAAGTGTCCCCCTTCCTCGGCGCTCTGCGCTGGGAGCGGGGGGTCAGGTGGGCGGGGGTCCCGAGCTCGCCGAGCCGGAGGACTCAGGTGGG
>NW_011494730.1:2831900-2832763 GCF_000754665.1 Bison bison bison
CCCTCTGAGGCTCAGCTCTAGCCACAGCCTAGAAAGTTCTGCGTCCCCAGGTGCGGACGGGTCCAACCGGCGATACCTGGGGCCTCATTTTCATTTAGCCCGGAGGCTGACACCCACGGTGTGTGTGTGTGTGGTGGGGGGAACCCGTAACACCTGCTGCCCAGGCTTTGACTGAGGGCCCCTACGGCCCGGAGCCGTGTTGGTTTTCTATTTATTTTTTAAACCACCGATTGAACCTTTGAGAGCTTGACTTTGGCCATCCGAACCTCCAGATTCTTCTCCCTTTTTGAAAAGTGCGACCCTTCCCCGGGGAGCTCTCTGGTCCACGCTGGGCTCCAGCATCTGGTGAGCCGGTCCCAACAGACCGTGTTGCCAGCTCCTTAGCACGGAATGATAGGGTTGCTGGTGAGGAAAGGCGTCCTGAGCCAGCCCTAGCTCTCGCATCCCTACTTGACCGGACTTTGTCAGTTTCTCCGAAGAGTCATAGCCGCCGACACCCAGAGAGGGGCGCCCGCGGTGCGCGCGCCTAGGAGCTCAGCCCTCGTGCACACCCACACCCACTGGGTGGCTGCGCGGTTCACAACGACGCCGCTGGTCGCCCAGACTTGCCACATGAGCGGTGGGGCTATGGCTGGGCTGCTACCTGGCTGTCAGGCCTCTCAGAAGTGTGTCCAGGGGCAGCCCCGGCTCTGGCTTGGCAGACCTGAGATGACCCTTCATAGGATCCAGCTGTTTTTCCAGCTAGATTTGTCCCTGCCCTTTGGGCATGCCATGCCCCCAGGGAAAGAAAAAGGTCAACTCACCGGAGCTTGCACTCTTGGGCTGTGCTGGAGAACTGTTGGCGTGCAGCTCTTGGGTCGCCA
>NW_011494730.1:2832863-2839093 GCF_000754665.1 Bison bison bison
GGGGCTGCTTGCTCTCTGGCCGGCCTGCTCTGGCTTCCCCTGCTTCCAAATGCATTTCTTTTTAAACCCTTCCCGCATTTAGATGTGCTGTTGGCCTTGTGAGCAGCAGAGATTTGGAAACGGACTCGGTGACAAATGATGGCAGGATTTGGCACATTAGAGGGAAGCACATTTATTTTGTGTTCTCTTCACACTGTTGACTTTAAAAGACGCTCAGGACTGGGCTGTCTCCCTTCCTTGGCCCAGTGACTGGATAAAATTAGTATGGGATTTAAAAGGGGGAACCTCCTTATCTGCCTTTAACCTGGACCCTGACCCTTTCCAGCCGTGCCTCCACACTTTCCCCACCCCCAGCCTCCCTAGAGACCCTTCAACCCTTGCTTTCCCTCTCCGTATAATAGATCAGTCACTCTCCTGCCTTTTGTTTCCCTTGAACAATTTAACAGAAAACAAGCCAACCTGGCTTCTCGGTCCTGTTGACCTTTCAGCTCCTGTCCCATCTTTCTTTCTGATTTACAAGTCAACTCTCTTAGAATCGGTCTTGAGCTCACTTTCTGTGCCACTGTTCACTCCCTGCTGTCTGGCTTCTGTCCCCAGGACTGGATTTCTCTAGGAAAGATCACCGCTGACCACCCCAACTGCCAAACCCATCAACTTTTCCTTTCTTTTCCTTTACCTGTCTGTGACTGTGAACTCTGGATTACTCCTTTGAAAATTTCTCTTCCTTGGGCTTCCGGGACACCGTGCTTGGCTGGTTTTTCTCCTACCTCTTGGCTGTTCCTTCCCAGTTTCTAATAGTAGCGCTTATGCCCCTCCTGAAAATCTGGCTTCCTGCGGTGTTCCATTTCTTATGCTTTTCCTCATTTCCTCTCACTCCTCCCTGGGTGAGCTCATCCAGGCCCATTTCTTCCTCTGCCACACTCTGAAGCTTCCAGACAGATTTCCCCTGCCAAGATGCTTCTCCCGATATATGTCTGTTGGCTTCCGAGCCCACGGAAGCTCTGGATCTAGACAGCCTGTATATCTGGCTGACTCTTGGACATCTTCACCTGGATGTTTCTTTTCCAAAGGAAACTCATTAGCTCTGCACCCAACCTCCAGTATCCCCCATGGAGGCTGCTGGTACCTGTAGCCTCCCAGTTACCCAGCCAGGAACCTTAGGATTATCCTCAAATCATCCTTATCAGGTGACCATCACTTTCTGTCAGTTTCATTCTCTCAGTTGTTCTCAAACCTAGCTACTTTGCTCTGGATTAAGCAGCACTGAGCACTGAAAAGACTGTTGTGCTTCCCATTTCCTTAAGTAATTTAAAATAAAGGCAATGTTAAACCGTAAATATGAGACATGCCTACAAAGTTCTGATTTTTCCCATGCTAACCACTTCGCTGCTTTGAAAGAAATCAAACATCAAGTTACTAAAAAAAGAAAAGAAAAAAGAATTTTCCCTGCTTTGCCTCTTGAAAACTGGAGCGCTGGCCATACCCATGGAATCATATTCAAAGTAGTTATTTATCTGCCTCTTGTGTGGAACTGTGAGCTCCCTGAGGGCAGGGCCAGTGCTTTATTTCTCCTGGCATCCCCAGCACCCAGCTCAGGACCTGGCATAGAACTGGTGCTTGATAGATGGTTGTTAAATTGGCTGATGATTTTTAAAAATATTTCTCTTGTGGACAGTTTTCTAGGGTCTGATAAGGCTAAATCAAGAGTTTTAGGGATCAAAGAATCACCAGCTGGTTTGCAGAGGTGATGAGATGACAAAGACCTGTTCTCAGTTGCTTTCCCCCCAGAACCAATGTCACAGATTGATAAGACATCTCCTTAGGTTCTAGAACCAACACAGGGACATGCCCTGAGCATACACCCTGCCCACCCCACCCAGGAAAGGCAGTGATGTATGGGTTTGAATTTCCATTTGTGATTAAGCTGTGGGTTTATGGTTTTAAAAACTAAGCTGACCACAGCAGAGAGAGGTGACCATATCTTGGGCTGGTGACAGTGTAGTTTTGATCAAGGTGAGCATTGTTTAAGGTGGTGTGGAACGGCATTGGAGAACTAGATTGCTGGAGCTTGGATACTGCAAGGTTTGGGTGTGTCTAGAAGAGTCCAGCAGGTGGCTTCAGTGACGTCACCTTGCCTCAGGTGTCTCACCTGCCTCTGTTTTATCTTCATTGTCATACCAGCAGGATTAAGGGACTCTGAGGGCTCAGCAGAGCCACACGTTCCTTGCTAGAGAAGTAGCTGATCTTCAGACCTCCCCTTCAGACCTTTTGCAGGCTGCCCACCTGCAAAAGGGCCAAGTTATCACTGCACTTTGGAAAGGATTAGAAAAACCAGAGATGAAACAGACTCAGCACATACATATGGATTGTGCCCATGGAGGGGAAGATGGGCCTGGAACAAGAACACTGAGGACAAAAGACTCTGCTAGGGAGTCTGTGTATTCTCCTCCACTCACCCTGCTCAGAAAACTGTCTGGGTACCCAGGGGAGTGACACTAACAGCCAATGTCCACTGAGTCCTGATGGCAACCCAAGCACTTGGCGTGTATTAACTTGACCCTCACAGTGACCCAGTGAGGCTGGCAATATCAGTCTCCCTCTATTATCCATGAAGAAATAGGTCCAGAGAGGACACATAACTTATGCACATAACCAGTCAACCAGGGATTGAACACAGGTCTGCCTGATCCAGAATCCTTCACTGGCAACCACGCTGTTATCTGAGGTCTAAGGAGAAGTGCTACAGCCCAGGAAGCCTTCCACACAGGTGGCCTGTCTCTGTCCTGCCTTTCCCTCTGGGCTTGTGCATCAGTGATGCTGTGCTGCTTTGGCACTTGAGGCCCGGATCCCAAACTTCCAGCCTCTCAAGCAGCTATAGTCCGTCCATCTCCCTCACAGCTCCTCGGGGATGACTGCAAAGTCATCCTTGATTTGCTTCTAGTCCCAGAGCTCAGTTCCTTTCCACTGAACTCTGCAGTGAGCTCTCACAACTCCCCAGGTTGTAAAACCCTTCGTATCGTAAAACTCATCAGGACATATTGGAATTTCCTGTTTAATGAGACAATGTCCGCCTTTATTCCCTAAGGCTCTGTGAACACACAGCACAGAGCAGACACTCAGTCAACACTTGTTGAAAGGATCAGAGGCAGGCTCTCTGGAGCCCAAGTTTCCCTCTTTCTCTCTGACTGCACTCTTGGACTTTTCCAAGGCAAGGGGCTTGGAGGAGTGGGAAGCATTGAAGGTGTATCCCTGTGTGGGAGACAGCGCGAGGTCCTTCTGCATATTACTAATAATAACTCTCTTTTACTGAGTGCTGGCTAAGTGCTTTACAGACATTACTATTCAATTCTCACAACAATTCAGGTGCTATAATATCATGTTTGAAGAAACTGAGACTCAGAAATTAAGCAATTTGGCCAAGGTTATAGAGCAGATAGGAGAGGAAATAAGATTGAACCTCAGAGCTACCTTGACTCTAGGACTCACCCTTTTAACTCATGGAAGGCGTCTGTCACAGTGCGGGACCTGCGGTTAACATTCAGTGTTTTACATGTTAGACGCTGCCACTACCTCTGCTGCGGCGACTACTGTCTTTTTGCTTTCTGCACCAGCCTCTTAGAATTCTGAGAAACAGGTCTGATTCTGTAGCACTCTAAGATGCCATTAGATGCGTCAGCAAGAGTCTTTCTTCTCCTTCCTCCCACTGAAAGCACGCTCATTAGAACCTGGCCTTCTCATCCACCCATCAGCCCAGGTCATCATATCTCTTCCTGTGCTGTATTGTGCTTAGTCGCTCAGTGGCGTCTGACGCTTTGCCACCCCTGCTGCTGCTGCTGCTAAGTCGCTTCAGTCGTGTCCGACTCTGTGCGACCCCATAGACGGCAGCCCACCAGGCTCCACCATCCCTAGAGGGCTGAAAAGGGAAGGCTCTCTAGCGCCTACTAGAGGTTGGAGAGCATCACTGACATTGCCTTCCTTTGGTTTCCCTCTTAGTGGTGTGAGTGCTGTCTCGCTTCAGTCCTATCCGACTCTTTGTGACCCTGTGGACTGTAGCCCACCAGGCTCCTCTGCCCATGGGGATTCTCCAGTCAAAAGTACTGAAGTGGGTTGCCATGCTCTCCAGGGCATCTTCCCACCCAGCAATGAACCTGCGTCTCTTAATATCTCCAGCATTGGCAGGCGGTTTCTTTACTACTAGAGCCACCTGGGATATGGCTTCCCAATCTCTCTTCTTTACCTGCTACAGAGATTTTCCATGACAACAGGGGGACATCTGGGTGAACCTGCAAATGCAGGGTTATCTCAGAGTTTTCCACCTCACAGAGACACTGTCTCAGAATCCAGTGACTTTGAATGGAATTTGGCTTCCCCTTGGGCCCACAGAAAGCAAACGGTAGGCTCTACAGTATGGGGAATTCTCAACTAGGAAATGATGGTGTGTTTCTTAAAGCTCTTCCCTGGTTCTTGTAAGTTAAAGGAAACATGAAGCTCATACTTATTTCCTTTCTGGGCTCAGGAACTCAACTCCCTTTTCATACCCCACCTTTAAAGATGAGATGCTTTTTTTATGCCTGTACAAATTCAAGACATAATAAGAGCATGCTTTTGATTCCTTATCAATAGAGTAGGCATTTTGGAAGTTGTTTGAAAAAAATAAGGATGAGATTCTATATCTTTTCCCCCTCCTCTATCCCAATATACATTTAACTTTTAGATCTCCGGGGCCCTTTGGCTTTTCTCTTAGTTTCACATGACATGAAGAACGGTCATGCCCTGTGCGCATTAAGAAATGAGAACTTTGGCCAAGCGGGAGACGGGAGGGGAGTAGATGGAATGGAATATCATGGGGGTGGGACTGAAGAAACAGGAGGATTTGAGATGGACTGAGGTGAAGTAGGAAGGAGTGAGTTGTGGTAGGATCAAGAGTAAACTGGGATGTGTTGGGATGGGATAGAGCGAACGAATTGGGATGGACTGGGATGGGTGGTGGAATGAAATGGAATAAGATTGAGTAAAATATGATGGTTTGAAGTGGGATTGAGTGGGTGAGATATAGAGTGTTCAGGAAATTGACTGGGGTCGGATAGATAAGGTGGGAAAGACTGAATCAGAAGGGACTAGGATGGGATGGGATAAGGTGGGAAAGACTGAATCAGAAGGGACTAGGATGGGATGGGATAAGGTGGGAAAGACTGAATCAGAAGGGACTAGGATGGGATGGGATAAGGTGGGATGGAGGAGTTGGACGGGGGTGTAGTGGGACAATCAAAATGTGGCAGAGTGGAGTGAATGTGTTACGGTGGGATGGAGTGAGATGGGGGAGTTAGGGTGTATTGGAGTGGCTTGGGTTGGGTGAATGGGAAGGAAGGACTGAGAGATGTAATGGGAGTATATAGCCAACTGGGTGGGCATTATGAGGAAATGGGAAATTAAGGAGGGGACCAGAAACAATCTAACCTGCTTCCCATTATTGTAGCATCTTCATCTTCCTTCCCAGAACTCCTCAGTTCCTCATGTACCTGAACCCTGAAATTTCTAGCAGATAGAAAGTCCCCATTAGCCCTTGGTTCCACCTTGGTGTAGATCCTAAAAGGGTGCTGACCCCACTGTCTACTATTAGGGGGTCAATATTAAGGGAGATATTGGGGGTCCTGTGTAGCCACCACCATGAACTCTATCAGAGAAATGTGCTAGCACATGGCAGAAGCCCCAGTGCTGCTGCTGCTGCTGCTAAGTTGTTTCAGTCGTGTCCGACTCTGTGCGACCCCATAGATGGCAGCCCACCAGGTTCCCCCGTCCCTGGGATTCTCCAGGCAAGAACACTGGAGTGGGCTGCCATTTCCTTCTCCAATGCATGAAAGTGAAAAGTCAAAGTGAAGTTGCTCAGTCGTGTCTGACTCTTAGCGACCTCATGGACTGCAGCCTACCAGGCTCCTCCACCTATGGAATTTTCCAGGCAAGAGTACTGGAGTGGGGTGCCATTGCCTTCTCCAGAGCCCCAGTGCAGCTCATGTCAAACCCAGCATCAGAGAAAGGTACTGTGCTCACCACAGAGGTAGTGGGGTGGCTATACCCACAGAAAACAAAACTCTGGGTGCCGTAGGGGGTCATCTCTCTGATGTCCTCTTTTGAGAGGTCCCTCCACCCGGGAAACTGCCTTTCACTTTCTCCCTATTTGTGTCTTATTGTTGGAAAATTTTAAAACTGGATTGGTCTCTCAGGGGATGTCA
>NW_011494730.1:2839193-2849509 GCF_000754665.1 Bison bison bison
AGGGGATGTCAATTTTATCCTTGAAAATCATCATTATAAGGAACTCTTATGATGCTAAAAATAATGTATGTATAGTTTTAAATTACTGAGAGCACCAGAAACTTATTTGAGAATCTTCCGTGTGGTCTGGAGCAGAAAATAAGGGTTCATATTACGGCACAAATAGCCTTGCTCCCTGCCCATGTCTCATTTATACTCAATTAAGTGCAATTATAATCTAGAAACCTCAAAAAATTATGTGTCCATCTTCTTGGCTTTCAAATAGGAAATAGAATAAGGCCCATTATTAAGTAGCTACATCTATTTATTGATTGAAAGAAAGCAAGTGTGACAGTTGTAACTTGAAAGAGAGAAAGCAGAGACTTTGAAAGTTAGACCATTTGAGATACAAGTGAATTATCAGAGGATGTGCAGGCATTTTGTGTGGAATGATTGATGGTCCTTTCTGAGATGAGCTAGTGTGGTAGAGTCAACTCAGGGCCCAGGAGGTTTGTATGTGGGTTGCTACCTGACTCTCCAGTCCAGCTTGAGTCTCACCACCTCCTGGCCCTCATTGCTTCCCCACTGCCGTGTCAGGGGTGGGAGTCTGGGGTGGAGAGAGGCTCAGGGACTGGGTGAGGCTTGGTGATGGGGTGTGGGCTCTGGCCCGTCGTGCGCTTGGATCCTCAGTCGTGTCCGACTCCTTGTGACCCCATGGGCTGTAGCCCGCCAGGCCCCTCTGTCCAGGAAATTTTCCAGGCAAGAATACTGGAGTGGATTGCCATTTCCTACTCCAGGGGATCTCCCTGACCCAGAGATTGAACCCGCATCCTCTACATCTCCTGCATTGATAGGCGGGTTTTTTTTTTTTTTTTTTTACCTTATTGAGCCACCTGGGAATCATTACTCAGCAACAAAAAGGAGGTGAAAGTTTAATGATTTATTTTCAATCCATGACCGACAAGGACCTACTGTATAGCACAGGGAACTATGCTCAGTATTCTATAATAACCTAAATGGGAAAAGAACTTGGAAAAGAATAGATACATGTCTGTGGATAACTGAGTCCCTTTGCTGTACACCTGTAACTAACACAACATTGTTAATCAACTCAACTCCAATATAAAATAAAAATTAAAAAAGAAAATAGAATGTCCCTAGCATGAAAACTGCCACCTCAAAGGTGGCCTCCCTCCTGCCGGGGACCTGTGTGGCCCTGTCTTCCTGACCTGGTCATTTGTGAAGTGCTGACCTATGGGAGGTTCACAGCTGGAAGGAAGATGTTCTGGTATATTAATATTTGATATGTTTCTTGAAATTTGGCCTGAGAGTCAGGAAACTAGTTTTTCAGCTTTGGGTATTCCTCTACATCTCACTTCTCCTTCTTAGGCCTGATTTCCTTGTCTGTAAAAGAAGAATGTTAATACCCCCCATGTCTGTGTAATGCTGGTCTTGGAAGCTATTTAATCAACAAAACAAGAAAGATCCAGAGATTTTTGAACAGGTCACTGTGTAACCCTCGCCCAGTGGGAGACCCTGCTGAGATGCGGTCTCCCTGTCTCTGCAGGTGGCCTGCCTGGCTGTGTGTCAGGGGGTAGGGGCAGGGGGTGAGGAAGGGCAGACTCGCTCAGCTTCCTGGCCCTGATCCTGAGAAAGTGAAAGAGAAGACACAGGACTTCCCGTGCACTGCTCCTCAGATAATCTACTGCAGTCTCCTCCCGACCTACCCACCCACCTTGGGGCAGCTTTCCTGAGCTCAGTCTGGCAGAGGTGACTGCTAGGGCTTCATTTTCACTAACACATCCATCCAAGGGACAAGATTTACCCCGAGGCCTTTTAATTCTAGCAAGAAAAATTCCCTGTGTTCGACAACCACTGGGACCCGCATCTCCTGTGACACTTTGTTCCTAGAAACATGGAAAGAGGGAAAATGCTTACAAGGATAGTTTTCCTGGTCATGTGGAAGGAACAGCTGGGGGTTTTTTGCTTCCTGCTTTTTTCCTTTTTTTTTGAGCATAACATGGAATTGACCTACCCTCAGATCATGACACTTTGTGATCATCTGTCTATGAAAGGCTCCTGTCTGGTTTTATTTTTTTTTAATTTTTCCTTCATTTATCCCTGATCCCAAGGCTTTTGTTGCCTTCCTCCGTCAGTAGCAACTCTAATATATTGTGAAAGTGAAAGTCTCTCAGTCATGTCTGACTCTTTGTGACCCCATGGACTTCTTCAGGAATTCTCCAGGCCAAAATACTGGAGTGGATAGCCTTTCCCTTCTACCCAGGGATTGAACACAGGTCTCCCGCATTGCAGATGGATTCTTTACCAGCTGAGCCACAAGGAAAGCCCAATATATTTTATATATATCTTGAAATATGCATGGATCCTTATAAAATATGTAGGATTGTTTTGTGTGCATATGTAAATTTATATAAATATAGTGAACTGTAAATTTCCTCCAGTTTCTTGATTTATTTACTTAGTACTGTAATTTTACAGATCTAGCCCTGCTCCTTGTATGTGTCTAGTCCTGACTGCGTTATAAATTGTGCATCCATCACATTTCCTGTATCAACTCGCCTGGGAATAGACCCTTGGCTTGCCTGTAGCTCCTCCTGGCTACACTTGCAGTTCTGAAGAGCATCTTCCTACATGCTCTCTTGGGACCCTGCATGAGAATAACTCTGGGCTATACAAAGTGGAGAATTGGGATCCCTGAGTTAGCATATTAATTTTCTCTGTTCTGTCATAATGTTTTACAGAATGGCTGAGCTAGGGCTCACTTTCACCAAGAGTGCACAAGAGTTTCTGTCTTCCCATATCATCACCAATACTTAATACTGTCCACCTTTCTAATTTTTGCCATTCTGATGAGTTTAAAGTGCCAGCTCACTGTTTTATTTTGCATTTCTCTTATGACAAATGTGAATATCTCTTATATGCTTGTTAGTTGTTTGAGCTTCTCTTTTTGTGAATTGCCTAGTCATATCCTTTGCCTATTCTTTTAATTAGACTTCCTGTCTTAATTTAAAAAAACCTGGGTTTGATTTGCAGGAGTTTCTTTTATATTCCAGATATTGCCCTTTGTCAATTTTATAGATTCCAAATAACTTCTCCCAGTCTTCCATCTGTCTGTTTTGTTTATGATGTTTCTCTTTGGACAGAGAGGCTTCGTTGTGAGGTAGTCAGATCCATCAGTGTTTTGTGGAAGGCAGAAGTTGGGACATATGGGGGCGCTGATGAGCCAAGTGTCCAGGTGGGCTTGCAGGCCCACCTGGGTCCATCCTCCTACAGGGCTGGTGCTCTGTATGGAGGGCTTGAGGAATCCTAGAGTCTTCCTGTCCACACTGGGCTCTCAAATCTATGGGAGGTCTTTCTCTTGGCTCAGAGCCCTGTGTTTTGGAAGGTGCCAGTTAAAGTACAAATTGATTACTTGATGTGTACCACACTTAGAGAATGTGAAGCTTCACTCAGTCCTTCAGGGGGTGTCTATGAAGCATGTGTGCTGGCCTCAGCTTTTGAATGCATTGGGGGCTACAGACAAGTTTCAAAGATAAGGGAACATAAGAGGGACAACTATCCATTGTTCCCAGCAGCATTGCTCACGATACCCAAAAGGTAGAGATAACCCGTATCTATTAATGGATGAATGGGTAGACAAAATGTGGCATCTACATACAGTGGAATATTATTCAGCCTTAAGAGAAGAGACTCTATATTCTACAACTTGGATGAGCCTTGAAGATATTATGTTAAGTGAAATTGTGCTTAGCCCCTCAATCGTATCCGACTCTTTGCAACTGCATGGACTGTAGCCCGCCAGGCTCCTCTGTCCATAGAGATCTCTATGGACAGATGGAAGTATTCTCTAGGCAAGAATACTGGAGTGGGTTGCCATGCACTCCTCCAGGTAATCTTCCCGACCCAGGGATCGAACCCAGGTCTCCCGCATTGCAGGTGGATTCTTTACCAGCTGAGCCACCAAGGAATTATCCAGTCACAAAAGAATAAATCCTGTATGATTCCAGTTAATATGAAGTATCCAGAGAAGTCACATCCATATAGACAGAAAGTAGAATGGTGGTCACTGGAACTAAGGGTTCAGAGATTGAGTGGAATGGGGGCGGGTATTGTTTAATAAACAGAGCTTCAGTTTTGCAAGATGAGAAGAATTCTGGAGATGGATGGTGGTGATGGTTACACACAATGCGGATGCCCTCAACACTCCTGAATTGTACATTTAAAAATGGTTAATATAGTAACTTTTATATTATATGTATTTTGCCACACACAAAAAAGAGGAACCACTATCCAGACTCAAGGGGTAAGGGCAGCTCCTAGAATAAGCGATGTGTAGGCTGAGACTTGCGGGATAGAGAGCAGAGAGCAAACGAAGAGAAGGGGAAAGGATTCCAGCATGGAAACGTACCAGCACGAGCTCTTGGTTGGGCAGATGTGAGGCATGTTCAAGGTCTGGAAGAGGCTCAGTGCGACGTGGAGGTCGGCTAACCGAGTGGGGAGTCTGGAGCGGGAGTGGCACTGTCGGCTAGGCGGGCTGGCGCGGGTCTTGAAGGAAGGTGGTGATGACAAGGGAGCGTATGGTACCAGGGCACTGCTGGGGAAGGCAGGTCCTGGTGCCCCACAGGGAGAGGTCAGCAAGGAGGAGACGAGGGCACCCTCTGCCTTCCTCATTTTTTCTACCCTGTTCCCCGCCTGCCCAGAGAGGGTAAAACCTTTGCTAGAACTGTCTAAAGTCCACGAAGCCCGTGTAATACATTGTGGATTGTGAATCACAGTTCTGTTGATCCTGCCCCAGTGAGAACATCCCACAGCTTTCTTCAAGAAAGGAAATAAGAATAGCTCGTCCACCTGCTTGGGGATGGCATCGCAGGCCACTGAAACGTTCCGTCTCCTGGAGACACCTGCTGTATTCCGCCTTGTCCAAGTCGTGCGTGCCCCGCGCATTTTCATCATTCTGCCTCCTCTGTTCCCTCCCGACTCCACTTCCAAACTCTCCAGTTATCTCCTGCCCGTTTCCTTTCCTGCTCCCTCCTTTTTTCCCAGCCCTGTTACTTTCCTGACACCAAGACTCTTCATTCTCATTGTAAGGGTCATCCTCCTCCACACTCCCAGCCTCACCATCAGTTTGAGCCTCACCCTGACCTTTGACCTTGTTGCCTCTATCCCTTCAAAGGGTTGACCTTTGATCTCTACCCCCTTCTCACCTAGGACCTGCCATCTCCATGGCCTTTCCTTTAGCCAGACTTTGGCCCAGCAGCTCTGTCAACAAGGAGGATTTTCAAGGCCTTTAGCTGCTCCCATCTGCTTAGGACCTGTGGACTGGGTCACTGGAACTTTCACTGGGCCCTTAGTGTAGTGGCCCTGGCCCAGGAGTCAGGGATACAAATAGCATTTACAACAAAGTGCCTTTCCCAAGGACAATGACATGTTCCCAAAGGCCCAGGGAACTCTAAGAGAATATAGGAGGGGGACAGATGGCAGGACAGGCTCCACCCAGGAGAACAAGCAGGCTCTCCAAGAGTAAGCAGATGTCCGACTTTCACTTTCTTTCCATATGAGGGTAGGGGGTCCTAAGCAGAGGGAGTAGCCTGCACTAAAGCTTGAGGCAGAAAGCTGTGACTGGGGGATGTCGAGTTTGCATCATCATCCTGTCCATCAGCACCACCTTCCTGGAAGCTGGAAGTGGTCCTTTAAGGAGCACTCGGGAGATGCTGAGAGCGGCACTCTCCCCTCCCTAAACCTCGTGGCCCTTCAAAGAAAGCACTCATTTTGCAGTTGAGAAAACAGATGTAAGGAGATCAAGTTATTTCCCCAAGATCCTATAGCTAGGAAGGAAGAGAGCCTGGATTTCAAGTAGTCTGATTCAGGAGCCCACAGGCTTAACCATTGCTGTACCCAGGTCAAATGAATGAGTGAACGAATGTGTGTGATAGTTGCTCAGTTGTGTCCAACCCTCTGCAATCCTTTGGACTGTAGCCCAGCAAGCTCCTCTGTCCATGGAATTCTCCAATCAAGAATACCAGAGTGGGTTGCCATTTCCTCCTCCAGAGGATCTTCCCGCTCCAGGGATTGAACCTGAGTCGCCTACATTGCAGGCAGATCCTTTATCTGCTGAACTATAAGTGAAGCCCAGGTTGCTTAGTTACAAATGTAGATTCTCAGGTCCTCCCCGAATCTTCTGAATCATAGTACCTTGGAGCATGGTGTGGAAGCTGCATCTTAAACAAGTTCCTATTGTTATTATGCACATGAAGTCTATTGGCTGCTGCTGCTGCTGCTAAGTCACTTCAGTCATGTCCGACTCTGTGCGACCCCATAGACAGCAGCCCACCAGGTTCCCCCGTCCCTGGGATTCTCCAGGCAAGAACACTGGAGTGGGTTGCCATTTCCTTCTCCAATGCATGAAAGTGAAGAGTGAAAGTGAAGTCGTTCAGTCGCGTCTGACTCCTAGTGACCCCTAGGAACCTCTAAAACATGCAGCTCCCCAGCCTGAAGGTGGAACCCAGAGGAGATGGGCCTTCAACCATCCACTCCTCTGCAATGATCCTGACCTTGACCTCGCCCAAGAATCAACAGAGGAAGGGCTT
Organism: Bison bison bison; assembly: GCF_000754665.1. Taxonomy (NCBI): domain Eukaryota; kingdom Metazoa; phylum Chordata; class Mammalia; order Artiodactyla; family Bovidae; genus Bison; species Bison bison. The sequence goes on from NW_011494730.1 coordinate 2,845,781, forward strand.
CCTGCTCCCTCTCCCCACTCCTTTCCTCTCAGCTGAGCCCTGATGGAGCAGGGACCCCAGAGGTGACCAGATTAGTGCTGTTGTGCTTCAGCGGCCCCACTAGGGGACTGGGAAAGCATCCCAGCCCCACAGGCCTGCATTCCATTCCTAAACTGCTTAGTGCGCTTGACAAAAGGCCTGCTGGTCAGGACGGGCCTGGCAGCTCTGAGCTCCTGATTCACCATGTCCTTCTACCAGCCCCTGATCTGTTAGGTGAGAAAGCAGGACACTCAGGGGAGTCTTATCCTTGACTTCCTTCTGTGCTAACTCCTATTATTCCTGATTTGAAGAGCGGACACAAAACACCTAAATGCCTTTGTCCTGGGGCCTGTTGGTGGAAAGCAGCTTCAATTTAAGACAGAGGCAGGGCAGGTAGGCTAAGGCAGGCAGCCAGGTGCAGTCAGGATCAGGGTCAGGGCACACTGGAGAGGAAGCTCCCAAGGGTGGGGCCAAGGTATCCAGATTTGTTTCTGAGTGGAGTAGACCCAGCTGCCTTAACCCAGTGGAGGGGCATTTAGGAAGTCTGTGGGTCCCTGTGAGCTGTCAGGGACTCCGCAGGGAAACCAAGGCAGAGGGCCAGTTATGCAAATAGGGATGCTAAGACAGGAAGTTCTCTGGGAGGTGGGGAAGCATCATTCATTTAGCCAAGGGTTTCTAGAGTTTCAGGAAGTGGGGTAGGGACTATTAAATGAGTGGCCTGGGAGAAAAAGACTTCATAATCAGTTAAGTTTGGGAAATACGAGGTCCCTGATTTCCGATGTGTGGCCCAAGGCTTTGCCAGGAAGCTTCCTAGAATTGCAGCTTCACTGTCTTGCCTGCAAAGGTCTGTGATTGCCCAACTCTCAGCATGCAGCTTTCCTGCCTTGTGTCCACATAAAGCTGTGCCCCACTGACAAGGTTTGGGTTCCTTTATTCACCGCTGTGTCCCCAGCACCTAGGACAGTGCCTGGAGCCTGGTAGATGTTCAGTCAGTACTACCTGGATGAATGAATGCTCACCAGGTGGTGGCCAGGTCCAACTGAACCCCCCTGGAAGCCGCTTTCTGAGCAGCAGAGACACTGTGTGGATTTCCTTTTTGTTTGCTGTTGCTGCACCAGATACAGCCCATTTCCTCAGGTGAAGCACTGCTGAGAGGTGGGCAAGGGGGTGGTGGGAATTTTCGATGCAGAGCAATGGAACAGCTGCTCTGGGTCAGCTTGTGTTTCAGGAAGATCCTCGTGTTGCTGGAATATTTGAGTTGGAAGGCATTATTAAAAATTCAGTATTTTGAGAACTGTTAGCCATTAACACCTTAGTAAAAAAGAAGAAGAAGAAAAAAAAAGAACTGATCAGTCTGGAGTGATTAGGGTCATATGGGGTGGTAAAGGGTAAATTTGTGAGTATCTGGACTCACCCAATGTCCCCAGGCCTCAGATTTTGAACTAGAAGTTGTTGTTTTTTTTTTTTTTTAGCTGAATTGGCTTGTTCTTAACTCACATTTTTTTTTGTTTTTAAGGCTGTAGCTAGTAGATTTTGTTTATTTTTGGCTGCGCTGGGTCTGTTGCTGCACATGGGCTTTCTCTGGTTGCGGTTAGCAGGGGCTGCTCTCTAGTTGCAGAGCACAGGCCGTTCATTGTGGTGGCTCCTCTTGTTGCAGAGCACGGGCCCTAGGGCACACAGGTTCAGTGGGTGTGGCATACAGGGTGTGCAGCTGCCCTGTGGCGTGTGGAATCCTCCTGTCCCCAAACCCATGTCCCGTGCCCTGGCAGACAGAGTCTTAACCGTCACAGAAGTCTGGAACCTAGAAGGTAATCTGACCCAACCTCGTTCCTCTCTTTGCTCTTGATCTGGTTCTTGTTGGCCTCTCTCACTCAGCTTAGTCCTGGCGTATCCTGCTTCCGGCTCTATGTCACTCTGAACCACAGGCTCTATCTTGGGACTGTTCTCATCTCTAGGGCAGCTTCACCCACTTGTTCTCCCAAACACCCTTGTTTCCTACATCACAGAATGTGGACATGAAAGGAAACAGCTTCATGAACCTTGCTGCCGAACTTGGGGTAGAAAGCCCCAAGGGTGCCGTGCCCTGCTACCCGGGAATGTTGCTATTGTGACGGGCTAATTGGAGACTCCAGTCCCCATTTCTCCAACCCCTCCCTGTGCTGCTTCCTTTCCATCAGCCCAGAAACACACTTTGTTTTAATCTTAAAAACACAGCAAACAACACCCCTTCTTGACTCTGCACCCGCTTCTGGCTGTCACCCGGTCTCTCTCCTTCCCTGCTCTTGCTTCCTGGGAGAGTGTCTGCCAACGTATTTCTCAGCCCCTGTCATCCGCCTTCCACCCTCCCCACTCCGGGTGAATGCTCCAGCCCCGAGCGCCACATGACTTCCTATTTTCCAAAGCCAAGCCTCTCTTTTGGCTTCTAGACCTTTCTCAGACTGGCCACCGCCAGCCTCTCACCCTTCCATCTGCCTTCTCCCTTCCTCAGCATCTGACGCTGCTCATCACTCCCTCCCGCGTGAAATTTGCTCTTGTATTGGAGCGACTGAAATGAACTGAACTGAACTGGTGCTCCCAGGCCTTAGCTGAGTTCTCTTTATTCTACATTCATTTCTCCCTGCAGCTTTATGCTACTTTCCAAATGCTGGTAATCCCCTCATCCCACGTTTAGAGGAAGACCTTGCTTTTGAACTCCAAGGCTACGCTCTGGTCCATGGCCTCACGCTCAGCAGGATATCTACCGAATTCTTCCTTTCTGTTGTTACCAGTGTCACACCCCTTACCCCTAGCAGTCTCACCATCCCATAATTTTTTTGTGTCCCATCTCCATGCATCTTCCTGTGCCAGAAATCTAGGAACCATCCTTGAATTCCACCCCCACCCACACCCTTTCAGTCATCAGATCTTGTGGTTTCTGCCTCCCAAATAACTCTCCAGCCTCCCCACAGTCTCACTAGTATGGCTGAAGCTTAGGCTTTATTTACCTTTTGCTCCTGGACACTTGGGACCTAGCATTCTGGCCTCAGCAGTGGCAACTGTGTGGTCTCTCAAAGCCATTCTCATCTTCCTGCAACTGATGGTGTGTGGTTTGGTCAGAGAGATACAGGAGAGTAGCTTTCCTCTCTGGATGGAAGGGGAAGGCAAGACAAAGGTCAGTGAGAAGTTGGCATTCCCTTGAAGCAGTGGCAGAGACTTTGAGGCTCTTGGATAAGAGGGAGCCTGGGGAGGAGTTGAAGCTGATGTGCCATGGATACCTGATCCTGTCACCCCCTCCTTCTGGGGCTCGGATTCATGGGCTGGAAGGACAGAGAATGCCAGTTGAGAGGACGGGAAAGTTGCAATTCCTTTAGGACAGACTGGCCACGTGCCTGACACCCGCCGGGGCACAGGCTTTGGGTCCATCGTGTTGAAGAGCAAGGCTCCAGCCTGAGCCCAGACGTGCCGCTGTGAGGGTGAGTCCTGGGAGCTGAGGACTCAGGATTGTCTGCAGAATTGGGACCAGGACTGGGTCTACAGGGTGCACTCTGTGCCCCCTTTCCCAGCCGGCTCTCAGCGTGAGAGCGACAGACATGCTCTACCCACGGCTTTAGGAGGGATGGGGGGCACCTGGTGGACACGCTTTGCCTTCAGTCCAGTGCCCCTGCCCACGGGTAAATCATGGTCCATCAGGGGACAAGGAAGGAGAGGGCAGGTGGCAGAGGGAGGCAGGGA
>NW_011494730.1:2849609-2883111 GCF_000754665.1 Bison bison bison
GAGATCTCCCTTTCTCTGTGGGCTGAAGCTGAGTGGTGGAAGGCAGGAGAGGCTCCTAAATGTCTCCCTCCCCCAGCACAGCCCAACTATGTTATGACTGGGGACACTCCCATTCTCTGAGATCCTCCCAAGAAACTTGTATCTCAAGGTGTTCCGCCCGTCTGCATTTATCCAAAGGAGCATGGATTCGCTTTCCCATTTTTATTCCTAAAAGACATGTAACTGGTGGCTGTTCCAGGTCTGTTTTCTTGTTGTTCAGTCGCCAAGTCGTGTCCGACTCTTTCTGACCCCCAGGCTTCCCTGTCCCTCACAATCTCTGAGAGTTTTCCCAAGTTCATGTCCACTGAATGGGTGATGCCATCCAACCATCTCATCTCAGGTCTATTGGCCCTGATCAACGTTCTCCCCACATCTCACCTGCCTGGAAACCGTTATGGGGAGACTGTGCCAAGTGGTGGGAAAAAATTCACTCAAGATCCCAGTTCCCTTCAGATCTGCCCCCGGACAAAGGCAGGCAAAGCCGCTGCCAATCTCTTGAGAGCCTTTCTTCCTTTCTGTGTTCCAGGGCCCCATCCCGTTCCCACCTTCTCCGGCCTTGATCTGCCTTGTTTCTGATTCTCTGAGTGCAGGCCGTTCGTTTAATATTCACTTTCCTGACTTGGGCTGTTCTGATCTTCCCCCCTGGGAAAAGGTATCCTTTTGGGAACTCACTCTTATTCCTTTATCCAAGGTTGAGGTGCTTCCATTCATTCCCAAATGCACCTCATTGTATTTTCCCTTCCAAAGCAGCAGACAGCCCTGCCAAGGAGCTAATGTTTCTTATGCAGCAAGTAGAGGGGCTGGGAAAACCAACATCCCTTCATTGTCAAGCCTGTGGGGCCCCATGAGGGCCTCAGCTCCATCTCACCAATCAGGATGGACAAAGGGCACTGTGACCTCACTGAGTGGGACTAGTTCCAGCCTCAGGCAGACACTTGGCATTTATTTGCCTGTGCATTTTGATTGTGGATAAGTGCAGTTTCTTTTAGGCCCTTTGAAGTATTGAAAATAGCTCACAAACTCTCATTAGTGCCTTTGAAGACTCGTAGGGGTCTGAGAACCCCGGCAGGGCCCTGATCTTGTCCAATTCCCCCTCTGCGTGCTCCTTGCCACACCTTTCTTTCCTTCTCAAGTTTGGAACCAATCAAGTGAAAAACACAAGAGGAGTCAAATGGAGAGATCAAAATGTCAGCACATTACTGATGGAGCTGGCTGGAGAATGTGACTTCAGATAGGTGGCCAGATCGGCTTTTTAATATATCATTCTTGAGTGGGAGAAACTTACCCACCCATTCAGGAGCACAAAGGGACAACCTGGAGCCTCCCTCATCGGGGCCAGGCCTGTTGGACTAAATTTAGGGAGCTGCAAGGTGGGTAAGGCTGAGCTGGTCTTGCCAAGTTCTCCCTTCAAACTCACTATTTAGACAAGTCATTCCCCTCCTGCATGGGGAGAGGGTGAGGGGTCAGGGAAACCAGAGGAATACATGTGTCTGCAGTACTTTGTCCTCTGGGGCATGGAGTGTGAATGCTCTCCCTTCTATGGAGATGGGGGCGGGGCCAGCCCATGTTCTCCTTCCTGGCCGAGGTGGATCTGGGTCAGAGCCAGTCAGCATCACCTGCAGTTGAAGGGAGCAGGTGTGACCTGTACCCTCCCCCAAGCAGGGAGGGATGGTCAGAGCCCCACCCACCTCGGCAGCAGCTGTGGATGCCAGCCAGCCCTGGAGACTTTTCAAAGCCCTTCCCCAGACCCAGAGGAGGTGTTGACTAAGACATTGATCGTCTGGCCTGCTTATCTCTGTGATACATTAAATAAGAAATAAATTGTTCATTTTTCTTTTCCCTTCATTGTCCCCTGGAAGAGTAGATGGAGAATGTGCTTCATTCAAGTGAATTGTTAGGAAATAAGGCTGCTGTTTAAAATGCCAGTGCTCTGGAGTCAGACCTGATTCTCCTTGGTTAACTCCTTGATAGGAACTGATGTCAGATTAGGGCCGGGCACCATACGTTTGCTTTGCAGATGAAGAACCACAATTGACTGGAATCACAAGGCAAGGCAAGAAGAGCAGGTGGGGGATGATGGGACAATTTCTTAGCCTAACAGTAGCAATGCCAAGACTTTTTCCTGTTTGCATATCCCCTCCTTCCACCTTCCTTCCCTGCCTTCTTTCTTTTTTTTCTTCCTTCCAGGTGTCCAGCCATCTGTGCATCCATTCAACCATGTTGTGTTGAACTCGCACCCTGTGCTGAGTGGACTCTGTGTACGAGTCTGGTACCTAGAGGTGATGGCATGTGTGACTTTTTCTCCCCAGTCCCACCTACTAAGCTTTCATTCTCTGTACTGTATCACCACTGGGGTGGACACATAACTAAACATAACTTAAATGCACATGATGCGTTCCGCAATAGAGTTTAGCATGGGACAGGGATGGGAGTTATGGGAGCACAGAGGAAGGGAAGAAATTCAGCCAGGGGCCACCAGGAATGACTTCCTGGATAGAGTTTGAAGGTAGACCCAATAGGGCCCAGTGGGGATCAGTCTAGGGAAGACAGAGAAGCGTAACCCGCGGCTTCTTGAGCTGGTAGCTCTGCTGGTGATGGGCGGGAGGACACTTCTTGGGGTGAATGTATGTAGCCGGGGTGGGACCCTTGTGTGATTCTGACTCTGTGTTGGGCACATCACTGCACCCAGTCACTGGGCCACAAGGCCCCACTGAGCTAAGTCATATAGTTATTCCCGTTTTATAGAAATAGAGACTGAGGCTTGGAGGAATGAAATTGCTTGTTCAAAAATCACATAGCAGGTACTATGGGGCTGGGACTGTTGCTACCACATGTTACCACCCACACAGAGTCTCTTGACACTTTCTACAGCTGTTTCCACCCTGGCACACAACTTAGGATCCCTAGAGAGAGTCCGGATGGGCACTAATTACAAACTGTTTTTATAATAATGATGATGATGATGTTATCTTTATGTCTTCAGTTTCTACTTTGAGCCATTGTGCCAGAGCTTCCCAGGTGGCGCTAGTGGTAAAGAACCTGCCTGCCAATGCAGGAGACATAAAAGACTTGGGTTCGATCCCTGGGTTGGGAAAATCCCCTGGAGAAGGAAATGGCAACTCACTCCAGTATTCTTGCCTGGAGAATTCCATGGACAGAGGAGCCTGGCGGGCTACAGTCCATGGGATCGCAAAGAGTCGGACACAACTAAAGTGACTGAGCACGCACTGTGCCAAACATTTTATATTCACCATTTAATAGAAGTCTAACAACTGGCTTGTAAGACAGATGGCATTATTACCCCCATTTTGCAGGTGGGCAAACTGAGGTTCAGAACTAGATGAAAATGTGAAGCTACAGGACCCCAGAGCTCATGGTGCTAAGCAGCTCATTATTCCCTTCCTCCTCTATGATTTCACACATGAATGGAGGGAAGGGGCTGTTCTTTTCTTGTTCACACCCTGCACATGTTCCTGCTACTTTCTAAGCCTCAGTTTTCTCATCTGTATTAAGGGCCCAGTCACTCCTGCCTGCCTTGAACAGAGATGGTGGCAGGCTCACCAGGGCCTTGTAAAGGCCAATATCACTGGGCTCGTAAGACACTTGTAGCTGAAATTCAGGGCTCTCATCTCAGGGAGGCCTGGCGTGCTGCAGTCCTTGGGGTCGCAAACAGTCAAACACGACTGAGTGAACTGAACATCTTCCCAGGGCTGGGTGTCTGTCTGGGAAGAGACTGAGGGATTGGAGATGAGCCACTGCGGGCCTCGGCTCCAGGGATGAGTCGTCTGATTGATCTGTCTGATCTGATCATTCAGATTCATCGTTTCTTGGATGTGGACACCCAGTGCGGGAGGATTAGAGCATCTTCAGAGGCAGACGGGGGAGGTGTGACAGGATGACCCCTGGCTCTTCCCCAAAGGCCAGGGCAGCCCCGGAAGGGGCAGAGAGGCTTCTTGGGGATGCTTCAGGGCTCACGCCAGTGGACCTGGCTCCTCTCAGCGTCCCTGAGGTGACCAGATGCCGTTCCTGCCTTGAGGAGCTCACATCGCCATGGGGAGGTGTGAATGGAGCATACTTCCCTTTCTCCTTTCCTTACCTTGCCACTGTCAACCTTCAAAATACATTCCAGATCCACCCCCTCTTCCCATCTCCATCACCGCCTGGAGTTCCAGCCGGCCATCCCCTTTGCCCTGGCTCCTGCAGACGCCCCTCTGCAGGTTCCCTCCTCCCACTCTTGCCAGCCCAGCAGCTGGAGGGAGCCCTATGAGCAGCCATCAGATCATTCATTCCTCTGCACGGAACCCTCCAGTGGTGCCCATCACACTCACAAATAAGTCAAAGTTCTTTCCTCGTTCTTGCTGCTGGCTTCTTCGCTGACCTCATCTCCCCTGAGAATTGCCTGGCTTATTTTACTCTGGCCAGCAGCTCCCCTGCTGTTTGTTAGACAAACAGGCTGTGGGTCAGTGGTCTTGGGCTCAACATTCCCAGAATAGCCACAGGGCTCAGTTCATCACTTTCATCAATCCTGCTCAGATGTCGCCTCCTTGGAGAGGCCTCCCCGAATCCTTTATCCACAGTTACACCCTCCTTTGCTTATGCTGGCTCAGGATTCTTCATCGTCCTTTCAATTGCCTGGCGTATTGTGTGTGCATTTCCCCCCATTCACTGTCTGCCTCCTCAAGTAAGTTCCAGGAGATCAAGGAACGTGTTGGTTTTGCCCAACTCTAGAATAGGGTTTTGGGCTTCCCTAGTGGCTCAGTGGTAAAGAATCCACCTGCCTGTGCAGGAGATATGCGTTCAGTCTGAGTCAGGAAGATCCCCTGGAGAAGGAAATGGCAATCCACATCCAAGTATTCCTGCCTGGGAAATCCCATGGACAGAGGAGCCTGGTGGGCTGCAGTCCAGGGGGATGAAAAGAGTTGGGGATGACTTGGCGACTGACAACAACAAAGAATAATGTCTTAACATTGTCAGGACTCGGTGACTCCTGGTCATTGAGTGAATGGATATATAGAGAGAACCAAGGCTGATGGAAAGATGGAGCCAACAGCTCCACGTGCGAGTGGGTGAGGAAGGGGTCACTGGGTCGGGAGGTAAGGGTTACTGGGTCAGGTGACATGGGAAGTGGGACATACAGGAGGAACAGGCAGTTTTCAGGGGAAGAAAGAGGGAATGTAGTCCCAGGAAGAGCACCTAGACCTTCAGGGGCCCACTTTTGATGGCAGTGGAGGAGAAATTCTGTGCAGAGGGAGAGTGCCCTGTGCTGTGACTGGGAGCTGGGAGCTGGGAGAGAAGCAGGTGGTGGTGGAGGGGGAGAGCGGGCCACTCCCTGTGAAGCAATTATGAGCCTGGACTCTGGAGCCAGCCCAGCTGGGTTCACATCCCAGCCCTGACAGCACCATTCGAGGTGCTGTAAAACCATCACACAGGACCTCAGAGCATGGTGTGGGGGTGTTTTCAGAATACAAGTTGGCGCTCCAGAGAGACTTGGGCTTCAATCCTGGTCCTCCCGGGTCCCAGCCTGCATAAGACATAATCTCTTTTGGCCTCAGTTCCCATCTCTAAAATGAGAACAATAATCCCTAATTCACAATATCTTTGTAACTATGTGGTGAGATGATGTACGTGAAGCACTTACCTAGGTCTGGCCTGGTACTCGGTCATGGTTGTCAAGGCAACGAGCCTGCTGAATCCATTGGCATCAGGAGGGTTGGGAAGGAACTTGCTCTTTAAGCGCTTGGTGGGCCGCAGGGGTTCTCCAGACATCTGCTGGCCTGCCAGGACCCATGCCTCTGCTCAGAGACTCTTCCTCCAGCTGGCTCCTTCCTTTAGGTCTTTAGAGGGCCATGCCCCCTCCTGCCTCTGGGCCTTTGCACATATCATCTCCTCTGTCTGGACTATTCCTGCCTCTTTTCACCTCATTAACTGAGACTCATCCTGGCTCAAGGTTCACTTCCTCCTTCTGGACCCTCCCTCTAGATCATTTTCAAACAAGTGTGTTCCTTGACCTTGAATAGTTTATCTCATGTGTGTGTGCTTAGTTGCTCAGCCCTGTCTTACTCTTTGTGACCCCATGGATGGTAGCCTGCCAGGCTCTTCTGTCCACGGGATTTTCCAGGCAATAAATACTGGAGTGGGTTGCCATTTCCTCCAGGGGATCTTCCTGACCCAGGGATTGAACCCACATCTCCTGCATTGGGTTCTACTGCATTGGCAGGCAGATTCTTTACCACTGAGCCACCTGGGAAACCTTAGCTTATCTCAGGTAATGGCTGTGCATCGATCATAGTCATTAACTTATTATTATAGCTCTCCTTATAGATTGTAAGCTTCAGGAGGATAGGGACTGCGTCTGCCTTGTCTCTGGACTGCAGAGTCCCTGGCAAATAGCAAGGTCTCTGTTCATAGGAAGAATGACTCAGTGAAGGTAGAGGAGACATATACAACCGTAGTGACCTTTTCTTATTCTTATCCTATCTCTCCTTAAACAAGACTGGGAAGACTGAGAGAGGCGCCTTAACTGTGACCCTCACAGCATTAGGAGGGATGCCAGTTCTTTTTAAATTTACAACAGCAACAGCAACAATAAATAACACATACTCAGTGCTCTAGTTGCTATGCTAAGTACTATGTAGACATTACTTCATTTAATTGAAACGTCATTATTATTGAGTGAGAAAAGCAAGATGCCGAGAAATGTGTATAATATAATCCAATTTAAAAAAGATAAACAATGTCAACCCCCCACTCTATATGTAAATGCGTATGTATCAGTTCAGTTCACTTCAGTCGCTCAGTTGTGTCCGACTCTTGGCGACCCCATGAATCGCAGCACGCCAGGCCTCCCTGTCCATCACCAACTCCCGGAGTTCACTCAGACTCATGTCCATCGAGTCGGTGATGCCATCCAGCCATCTCATCCTCTGTTGTCCCCTTCTCCTCCTGCCCCCAATCCCTCCCAGCATCAGTCTTTTCCAGTGAGTCAACTCTTCGCATGAGGTGGCCAAAGTACTGGAGTTTCAGCTTTAGCATCATTCCTTCCAAAGAAATCCCAGGGCTGATCTCCTTCAGAATGGACTGGTTGGATCTCCTTGCTGTCCAAGGGACACTCAAGAGTCTTCTCCAATACCACAGTTCAAAAGCATCAATTCTTAGGCGCTCAGCTTTCTTCACAGTCCAACTCTCACATCCATACATGACCACTGGAAAAACCATAGCCTTGACTAGACGGACCTTTGTTGGCAAAGTAACGTCTCTGCTTTTGAATATGCTATCTAGGTTGGTCATAACTTTCCTTGCAAGGAGTAAGCGTCTCTTAATTTCATGGCTGCAGTCACCATCTGTAGTGATTTTGGAGCCCCCCAAAATAAACTCTGACACTGTTTCCACTGTTTCCCCATCTATTTCCCATGAAGTGATGGGACCAGATGCCATGATCTTCGTTTTCTGAATGTTGAGCTTTAAGCCAACTTTTTCACTCTTCTCTTTCACTTTCATCAAGAGACTTTTTAGTTCCTCTTCACTTTCTGCCATAAGGGTGGTGTCATCTGCATATCTGAGGTTATTGATATTTCTGGGAGTATATAATTTTATGTTTACATATGGTTTATGAGCAAGAATAAAGATATGGAAAGATATAAATTAGATTGTTAATATGGGTTACCTAGGGGTCTGTGTCGGCTAGTGGGAAGTTTGAGTAGGTGAGGTGGTAAAGTGAAGGAGAATAAAGGCAAGTGAAAAGGGGGAAAGTAGAAAGTAAAATTGCACTTTAAAACTCGGCATGCATAATAAGATTGTACTTTACGTATTCATGCAAGATGGTATATGAATGTGTATGTAAAAGGAAATTTAAAAATTGTTCCAGGAAAAAGTACTAGATGCTAGCAAGGGTGCAGTGTGATGGGCACTTTTGTAAACTGCCGGTGGGAGTGTAAATTGTTACAAACTCTCTGGAAAGCAACTCGGCAATACATTATCAACAGCCTTAAAAATATTCATGTGTTTGGACTCAAATACTCACTTCAAAGAATTTACCCTGAAGAAACAACCAGAGTTGCAGTCAACCATTTATGTATAAGATGCATAGCATTCTTGATAACAGAGGGGAAAATGGGGATAAACTAAATAGCCAGCAATAAGAGAGAGCTGAAACAAAACATTATATCAAAAACTAAATTGCAGTCTCATGACAGTTCTGTAGACAGGATGACTCCTAGCGTCTCCATTTTACAGATGGAGGAAGCAGAAGCTTAAAACGGAAAGCAGGGACTTCACTGGTGATCCAGTGGCTAAGGCTCCGCACCGGCAGTGCAGTGGCCTGAGTTCGATCCACGGTCAGGGCACTGTTGATAGATCCCACATGCCACAACTAGAGATCTCGCATGCTGCGACTAAGATCGAAGATCCCGTGTGGTGCAACTAAGACCCAAATAAAGAAATAAAATCAAGATATTTAAAAAAAAAAAGAAGAGGAAGCAAGTTGGCCATAGTCACCTCACCAGTAAGTGGTGCAGCAGGATTCGAACCACTATGCACTCGCAAAAACGTGAGAGTTCCTGCCTTATGGGTATACTTGCCAACAGGGTGCGTATCTGCTGTTCAGATTCTTCTGGAGGAAGTTGTACAGTGCATGCTCCGAACCCTTGACACCTTGAGTTGGGACCTGATGAACCACAGAGAGTGGAGGGGCCCCTGAAGGATCATCACAATGATTTCACTTTCTTTTTAACAAAATAATATACAGGAAGCCTTAAGCCAGCACCTGATGGCACAGAGTTAGCACTCACAATAAATTATAGCTTGTAATTCACATCATCATTTTTACTTAGTTAGAGAAGCAGTTAGAAAATTAGGTCTTTTTCTTCTTTGTCATTCCAATATCTTCTCTCTGGGTTAGCTTGGAAATTGCCCTGCTAGTGGCAGCGTATGGGAGCATAAAGAGCCAAAGCTTTGGAGTCAGATCTGAGTTTGAATTCTGGTATTGCCTCTCAGCAGCTCTGTGATTTCAGATAAATTATTATCCTCTCTCTGAGCCTCGGTTTCTCCTCTGGGCGTCTTTGCCTGAGTCGGAGCATTGCAGTGAAGATGAAGCTAGATGTCAAGTGACAAGTGCTTAACATGGTTCTTGTGTTGCAGAAGGTATTTATTAAGTGTTGGGTGCTTGCTTTTCCAGTTGGAAGGTATATTCTTTAGTTGAAACCTTGCTGAGTGACACTATTTGGTGAGTGGTTTTAGGCCAGGTTGGACCAGGCCAGACCAAGCTGTAAACTGGGCTGGGGTACAGACATCATGGCTGGGACCTCACCCCAGGTTAGAATTTAAAGTGCCATGTAGGGTGGCTGGCAAAGGAATGTGGGCCCAGGTTGGGCACTGAAGATTGCAGGCAGGTTTTGAGGCTGATGTTTTGATTTTGGTGGTGCCTAGAGGTCATAGCTGATAAAAGACCAGTAAGAGAATCTGGGCATGAAAGATAAAAGGGAGAGATGTGAGGTTTGGATAAAGACTTGCTGTTGAGAATGCTCAGATACCTCCCAGGTGAAAGGCGCTTAGCAGGCCTTGAGGAAAGTAGCATGGTTTCATCACTTTTTTTTCTTATAAAGTCATTTGACCTTGGTTGCCCCAGTGTCTCTACTTCCAGAGGTATAACCAGGTCCAGGCTGTGGAGTGGGATGAAGAGATACAATTGATGAGTGGATGAGAGGATGGGTGAATAGGATAGTAGGTGATGGTTGGTGGATGGGTGGGTGAGATGGAAAGCTAGATGGGATGGGTAGGCATTTGGGATGGATGAACAGAGGGATGGGCTATTATATGGCAGTAGTGATGAATGCACAGATGGCTAGGATAGAAAGATGGGGATTGTTTGCTAGACTGGTAAAGTGGAAGGAGAGATGGGGCAGATAGGGTAGGTGAATGGACTGGATGAATAAATGGAAAGATGGTTGAATAAATGGAAGGATTGACTTGGTAGATTATACAGATGAAGTGTGATGGTTGAATGAAAAGACTGAGGGATTTGGTGATGAGGAGATTTGTCAAATGGGTAGATTTAAGAGTGTTTGGGTTGGAGAAGGAAATGGCAACCCACTCCAGTATTCTTGCCTGGAGAATCCCATGGGCGTAGGAGCCTGGCTAGCTACAGTCCATGGGGTCGCAAAAGTTGGACACAACTAAGTGACTAAATCAAGAGTGTTTGGATAGATGAATGGATACAAGAGCGCACCCAAGGATGTATGGATAGAAGGATGATTAGATAATGGATGGATCAGGGTTTTTGTAATTTACTGTTCAAGCAAACCCATGTGGAGACTGTGTGGTCAGAAATGGAGATACAGGCTGAATGGGGAGAATCAAATATCTTGGCTTCTTAGAGGGAATGTCTGGGGATAGGAACCTGGTCTCCTCGGCATCATTCTCTTTGTCAATTCCCATGATGTCCTTCGTGAAAACTCTATGTCAGGTCTAGACACCGATACTGACCACTTCACATGCCTCTGTGTCTCTTCTAAAGACACAGAGTCTTTATTGACTCTGACATACAAATACGAGATATGTCCACACTGGGGTTTACACTGCTTTGTAATTTGTAATGGAGATGGTCTGTTTGTTCTCTGCCAGAAGCTGAATGAGATTCAGTGACTAATGTCCACAGCACACCCAGTTGGGTGGGATGGACCAGCAGGAAGGAAGATCAAGTGGCCCAGGGACCCTTGCCTTGTTCACTGGATGTGGGGTTTTGTCCTTTATTAAATGAGTAGTTTATTTTGAGGGCCACCAGTTCAGTGCAACAGAGTTTTTAGTTGTTCTTTATCAAAGCAACCTGGGGGGCTGAAGATAAAACCCAGAAGACACCTCCTGGGATCTCAGGTGGGGATTGAGTAGTCCCCAGGATACAGTTACTCGGGTGGTCTACATTTTTTCTTCTCTCAACCAGTCTGCTTACTCGCTCTGTTTGCCGTAATTTAATTAGTTATAACTACTTTCAAGTACTATGAAAGTGGTATATCCTCAGGGCAGAAACTCAAACAACATAGAAAGGCAGCTGGTGAGAAAGGTCTTCTGCCCACTGTGGGTCCCCAGTCCCACTTATTCTAGGGATTTTCAAATTCATGGGATCATTCTGTGTATCAACTATACTATCCTGTAGTATGTTTTTTCTCTTGACGGTATCTCTTTATACATCTTTTTAGGTAGGCATGTATTGATTCATCTCATTCTTATTAATCATTGCATAGATTTTCACGAATTACCAGAAATGACTCCATCAGTCCCATATTACTTGGGCTTTTTCTAGCTTTTGGCTCCCCCAAATTATACCACGGTAAAGTAGTTGTGTGTGTGCAGGAGAGAAAGTGGTTTCAAAATGAATGAACTAGTCTATATAGAATGGGTTTGGGCCTCAACAGATATATAAATTTATGCTCATAAAAGTGCCAGATGACATTAAAGCTACCAATAGTACTGGAGAGGTTTTAGTTTCTCTACAGATTAGAGCGCACCAGAATCACCTAGAGGGCTTGTAAAAGTACGGATTTCTGGGTCCAGGAGTTTTCTGATTCAGTAGATCTAAGATGGAGTATGTCTGGTACAGGATAGAGAATTTGCATTTCTAACAAGTTCACAGGTGAGGCTAGTGTGCTGGTCCAAGAACTACTGCTGTATACCTTTTCAACAACTTTTTAAAAATTGCCATTCTGATGTATATCAGGTATCTCATTATAACATTAATTATAAATGAAATTGATCATTTTTCATGTTTCTTAGTTACTTTATCTCTTCTCATTCAAATTGTCTGTTCACGAACTTTACTCATCTTGCTTGTTTTTTATGGCATTGTTTGTATTTTTTTTTTTAATGTATAAGAACTTTTTGCATATAAAGGACATTGGCTCTTTATTTGTAGTGGTATGCCAAATCTTTTTCTCAGTTCGGAGTTTGTCTTTAAGCTCTGTGATTCCTTCCTTCCTCCCTCCCTACTTCCCCACCCCTTCCTTCCTTCCTTTCTTTCCTTGTGCATACAGAGGTTCTACATTTTAATGCAATCAGATTTGTCAATTTGTTTTGCCTTCTAATTTTGTGTTATACTTAGAGAAAGATCTTTCCCACTCAAAATTATGTAGAAGTTAACAATGAGTATGTGTTAATGTTTGGTTTTTTTTTTTTTTACTTCTAATCTAAAATAGGGCAGCAAGTGCGACTATGGCAGTGTAGTAATTACTTAATTGAAAATGAAAATGTGAAGTCTTCACATTTCTGAATTAACCTGAAGGGATCTTTTCAGCCTCTTCATCCCTTGGGTCTGTAAGAGGGAAGAGAAACTCCCATTTGATGATTTCCTCCTCTTCAGGCTATTGCTGTGATGAGTTGAGATTAAAAAAAAAAAGAGTTTGAAGTTTGAGGGCAGCATGTGTAGGCTGTTTTCAGACAAACAGATGCTTCCAAAGTGAGGGAGGTACAGGGAGAACTGTAGAGGCCACAGGCATGAGGCACCAGAGCGAGCACATCTCCCTCCCGAACTGGCATCTGACTGCCAGAGCTACCCAGGCTTCCTGTGCCCACTCACGCCCCTGGACATGCCGTCTTCCACTGATCCGCTTCCCATTGGAAAAGAGGGCTGGGAATGAGGAATACTGAAGCAGCCTTTTTATACAACCTGTAATAAAGTATGCATCGATAAACGTGGGCTGACTGAATTAATGGAGCCATTATGATTTTGAAAGGCTTGCCTTTTCTATTATTCCACTTCATGCACAGGGTTTTGGAGCAAGGTCCTGGATGCTGAGACAGCATCCTTAAACCAGCCATTGTACCAGCTTCAGAGGAACTGTCAGTCTAGTGGACAGCTTGATATGGTCACGAGTGGTACGTGTATAAAGGGAGAGAGGTGCTAAAGGAAGATGCTAGGCTGTAAAGAGCAAGGACCGCATCATATCTATCATTCTGTTCCAGGACCTAGCACACAGAATCTGACATGTAGGGGCTCAAACAATGTCTGATGATTGAATGAGTGAATTTGAGGGAGAAGAGGAGGGAGCAAGTACTGGAGCTCAGGGAGGTAAAAGAGGAAGAGATATTTGAGTCTTAACAGAAAGAAGTATTACAGAAAAAAGTGGGCAATAAGCAAGGTGAGTCTCTGTGGGTGTCACCCACTGCTCACTGGGGCTCAGGATGAATTCCATAATGTCACTTGGCAGGGGTGAACGTGTAGACTGTATTGGGGAAAGAGAACAAAGTCAGGGTCAGCAAGAGGGGCCGTGTCTAATTTTGGTGCTGGGTCTGACATCAGTCGGGATCCGTATTCCAGAAGTGGGGCACCCCTGTCTGTTTCTCTTCTTTCTTACAGGCCAAGCACATGAGCCGCCTTTTCAGTGAAGGGACAAGCTGCTTGGGAGTGGGCTGTTTATAAGATTTGTCTGGAAAGGTCAACTGTCCCATACCTGGGGAATTTGCAGCCTATGGGAAGTTGGAGTGTCCCTTGTCCCTTGGGAAGCCAAGCTTGAGTGCTTCTGGCCCCTGCTAGCTCATGGTTCAGAGGACCTTGAATGAGCACCCAGAGCTATTGTCAGAAAGTCCTGATGCATGCATATGTGCTAAGTCTCTTCAATCATGTCCTACTCTTTGTGGACAGGATCCTCTATCCTTGGGATTCTATAGTGGAGTGGGTTGCAGTGCCCTCCTCCAGGGGATCTTCCCGACCCAGGGATTGAACCCGTGTCTCTCATGTCTCCTGCATTGACAGGCGGGTTCTGTACCACTAGCTGCAGCTGGGAAGCCCCGAAAATCTTGATGCTTGTGTCATATTGGTGAAAGGTACTGTAGACTGAGAGATGAGCTTGTACAAAGACTGAGAAGTGCACCCTGGCCCATCTAAAACTCAGAAGGATGTTTTAGGACTGGAAGGGAATGAGCAGCTTGGTGACGGTGGGCTCTCTGAGGACATCTTTCCCCACTCTGTGCTCACTCACAAGGAGGCCTGGGCTGGACAGCTATGAGTAGGAGCAGGGTGAGTCTGCCATTTCAACCTGCTCTTCACTTCCTGCCATTCCTGGAGGTGGGCAGCTGGATGCTGGGGTGGAGTTGAGGGAGAAGGTTCAGGATGCTGAGGCTCTGTCTAGTCTATACTCAGTTTCAAAGAAGACAGGATGGAGACAACCCCAGGCCAGGTTGGCCTGTGTAAATACCTTGCAAGATGTATTCACCCATTCGTTTATTTGAAAGTTTAAGACATGCTCTCCACCACTCCCCTGCCCCAGTGGAGCAGGTAGAGAAGGGCAAGTACAACTGTGGGCTTCCTCCTCCGGTGGCTCAGTGGTGAAGAATATGCTTGCAGTGCAGGAGACACGGGAGACAGGGGTTCGATCCCTGGGTCGGGAAGATCCCCTGGAGGAGGGCAAGGCAACCCACTCCAGTATTCTTGCCTGGAGAATCCCGTGGATAGAGGAGCCTGAAGGGCTACAGTCCATGGGGTCACAAAGAGTTGGACACGACTGAAGCGACTGAACACACGCACAAGTACAACTTGGCTCTCATCCGGTCTTGCCACTAGCTGGCTGTGCCACCTGGGGCAAGTTACTGACTTTCTGCATCTCAGTTTCCTCATCTGTAAAGTGGGGTTATAACAGCCCTTGTGTCATAAGATGGTCAGGAAGGTGAAACGAAAACATGTGCTTGGAAAGACTTAGCACATCCAAAGGCTTAAAATGTTTGCTAACATGAAGCATCCATTGGTGATGTCAGAGGTAGGGAGACACGGGGGAAGGGGTGCAAAACTGGGCAGAAAGGCACAGGCTCCATCTTTCAGGTATACATTTATTGAACACCTACTATGTGCTGTATCTAGTGGGTAGGTACCTAAAGGAGAATCAAACCACACCGGTTCTTGAGTCTTAGGTAGGATGCTTTGTCCTTTAAACCAGGAATCTAGTGCTGTGGATTCACAGAGGTGGGGCCCAGGGAGGGTCTCCTGGGGCGGTGGCCTTCGGAAACATTGCTCACAAAGAGTTGAAACGTGGCCTCTGTAGTCTGGAGTCATCAGAGAGTGCTTCTTGAGAGAGGATTCCATGGATGGGTGAGGGGTAGGAGGTAGTTAGACAGCAGAGAGGGCTTTAGGGTAGAGGTGGAGCAGGGTGAGTCCTTAAAACCCTCTTTGTCTCTCCTTGGTGCAGACAGCTCCCTGGTTACTCTGCCAACTTCTCCCCTGTGCTCACCAGTGTTCCTTCTTCACGCAGAACCCAGAGAGAGAGCCCGAAATATGCAGATCCGATCAGACGAGGTCACCCCTCCCCCCACGCGCACACAGTTCAAACCATCCCAATTTGATCTGGTAGACGAGATCTACCCCAGCTCGTCTCCCACCGCTCTGGATGGCTTCTCTCCACCAGGAGTGCTGGCCTTCTTGCTGTTACCTTGAAAAACAACAAGCTTGTTCCTGTCTCCAGGCATTTCTCCTGGGAGGGTCTCCCAGACCCTCCCTGGGCCCCACCTCTGTGAATCCACAGCACTAGATTCCTGGTTTAAAGGACAAACCCTGTTCTTCTCCCTGCCTGGAATGCTCTCCCCGGAGATGTGCCATGGCTGACTCTTACTCGACGATTAGGTTGCTGCTCTGGAGTGATGCCCTCAGAGGTGGAGCACTCCAGATGAAGCTCCGCCCCGTCACCTTCCTAACTCTGATCACGCTCCCTCCATCATTTGCTTATCGTTTACTTGTCTCCATCTGTCCCAGCACTAGAAAACGAGTTGTGTGAGGATGTCATAGGCAGTTTGCACAGCCAGTGCCTACAGCAGACTTGCCTCACAGTGCTTAGTAAATACTTAGCCACTGCGTGAATGAAAGGCACAAGGGTGAGTGGAAGGGAAGGAGTGGAGGTGATTGATGTTTATTGAGTCCCTTGTGCCTGGTGTTGTACATCTATAATCTCATTTCACCTTCGCAGCAGGCCTGTGAGGGAGCTATTATTATCCTTCCTTACAGATGAGGGAGCTGAGGCTCAGAGAGGGTGAGCAAAAGTGCCCAGTGTCCCACAGCCAGCAAGTCCAGGGTGGGGTAGTGAATTCAGGTCTTTTTGACTTCCTGGGCTGAGCTTGTCCTCACCCCTGTGCTACGGGATGCTTGGTGTCTGTGTGCTGGGAACAGGGAGTGGGTCTGAGTGGCCTTGGAAAGGGTGTGTCTGCAGTGGTCGGAGTGGGGCAGCACAAATTACATCATAGCTCTCGTTGTTCTGTGACTAAGTTGCATCTGACTCTCTGCGACCCCTTAAGCTGTAGCACTCCAGGCTTCCCTGTCCTTCTCTATCTCCTGGAGTCCACCCAAACTCGTGTCCATTGAGTCGGTGATGCCATCCAACCATCTCATCCTCTGTCACCACCTTCTCCTCCTGCCCTCAATCTTTCCCAGAGTCAGGGCCTTTTCCAGTGAGTTGCCTCTTCACATCAGGTGGCCGAAGAATTGGAGCTTCAGTTCAGCATCAGTCCTTCCAGTGAATATTCAGGACTGATTTCCTTTAGGACTGACTGATTTGATCTCCTTGCATTCCAAGGGACTCTTAAGAGTCTTCTCCAACACCTCAGTTAAAAGCATCAATTCTGTGGCACTCAGCCTTCTTTATGGTCCAGTTCTCACATCTATACATGACTACTGGAAACACCAGAGCTTTGGCTTTTCGGTGGAGCCCCTGCCTAACCTGCTGGCTTGGAGCCCACACTGTGGGTGCTTTCTGGGGGAGGAGGGGGCAGGGAATACCCTCAGACCCCCGCAAAGCAACCCTGCCTGTGGGTCCAGGCTTCAGAGGACATGATGCCCTAGTTTTCATGAGCCTCAAAAGCTTTTCAGACCTCAGATTCTTCACTCTCAGAAGCTTCCAGAGCTTCTGGCAGGGGTCTGCTGCCTGGACTTTATTTCTGCCTCTGAGTTATCACTGCTGAATCTCGAGCAGAGAAGCCCTTGAGCCAGTCTAGACTGAGCTCCAAGTCCAAAGAGAACTTGGGAGAAAGGTTGTCCGTGCCCTGGTGTGGAGCAAACGTGGAGCCAGGCAGCAGCTGAGGAGGTGGTGGGACACGCTGTTTCTCCAGAGAGACGAATCAAGAATGCAGCCAAGGGCAAGCTGAGGTCATGGCTGGCCAGTGCCGGCAGAGGAGAGCCTGGGAACCAGAAGGTGGAGGAGGCTGATGGTGGAGCAATAGCAATGCCCAGCCAGGTGAGTCCTCTTTAGAAACTGGAGACTTCCCATTCCAGCAGCCCCTTCCTTCTGGGTCCACCCCTTGAATGACTGTCCCCCGGGACCCTCTACCTTTAGTCCTCTGCTGCCCCAGCTCCCCACAGTCGGCCCAGGGGGAGCTGCCCACTTCCTTTCTCGGGCTGTAAATCCTGCGGCCACTGTGGCCTGAGCCCTGCCCAGCTTCACTGTCCTTTCGACTGCCAGGTCAGCCCCTGACTTCATCCTGAGAGTGGCCATTCCAAGACACAAATTCCCAGGTGTGTCACGTTGATGACCCGACCGGAGCCCCACTGAGAACATCCAGATGCCAAGAATGGGCCTCTCCCAAGTCCTGCCGCCCTTCCTGCCTGTCACCTGCCTTGGCGGCCACTCCTCCCCTCCCCCTGCTCCCTGGGGGAGCAGACGGGGGTCACTCCGGGGGTCCCCAGTTCCCAGGCCTCTGATCCCGCCCCGCCTCTCTCTCTGTCACCCACAGAGTCGGTTCTTCTCTCCCCTCCATTGCTCCCACGTTCTTTTTCTTCTCCACTGACTTTACTCTTTAAACTGTGTCCCAAATAAAAAAGGGGCTCTTGAACGCCTCTGGCTCCTGCCCTCTCCTTCTTCCATTTAAGTCTGAGCTGCTCCCAATAGCCACACTCAGTCTCCAGTTCTTCCCAGTTAACTTGCACGGGGCCTGGGTGATAGTGACACCGACAGCCTTCGTCATGAGGCTGGGCATGCGTGGCTCCTCTAGGCTCCCAGGCCACGTCCCTCTCTTTATTGGTGCCTTTCCTGCCGCTGAGCTGGTCTCTGTTCGCGTGTCTGCCTCTGTCCCTGCCGTCCCTTTTTGTCTCTTTCCTTCTTTTCTGTCTGCCTCTCTTGAGCTCTCTCACCGGGACTGCCTGTGTGTGTGTGTGTGTGTGTGTGTGTGTGTTTCTATCTGCCCGTCTCTCTTCTGCCCATTTTCCCTTTGAGTCTCTGCTTTTCTCTTTGTCTTTCTGTCTTTCTACCTTCCCCTGGGGTATTGGCCATAGATGGTGTGATGCCAAGGGGCCCAGTGGGTCCCGAGATGCCCCCTCAAGAGCCTCTCCTGGGGTCTGGACGGGAGCAGCGTAGGTCTGGCTGTTCCGGGACCTGGCACGGTGTGTTCCGCTCCCGCCGGAGGCAGTGCCCTCCAGGCATCAGTGGGGCTGGGAGAAAGCCCATCTCCGTGTGGCTCTGTGGAGGTGTGCAAACAGCAGGGGACTGGAGTGCCTCCAGTTAGTGTAATTACATTCTTCCTGCTGACAGTTCCCACCATGGTCTCAATTGGATGTGACATTCTTATTAAATAACTTCACCCGTAACTAGTAATAATAACACAGTCCTTACTTCCTGACCTAAATTGCTCGATGCTATTTTGGTGAGCAGCTTCGGTGCTGCAGGGCTTCTGCAGCATGGCCTGCCAGATCGCCACCATCACATATACACACACACGCACACACACGCGTGCATGGCTGGGGGCTGATGGGAAGTATGTGTGCACCTGTGCACACATGCCTGTGCACAGCCTTTATGCATGAGCCTGGGAGCAGCTGGGAGGGCTGCCCCCGCTTGCCAGAGCAGGGCACCCTGGATGCCCAATGGCCCAGCATCCCTGGCAGGAGTGACTCTTCCTAGCCTCGTCACAGAGTGGAGAGGCTTCCAAAGGACTGCCTGGTTCTCTGTCCCTTTCTCCACCTTGTTCCAGCCTCTGTGCATTCACAGCTTCCTTCCCCTGCCTCTGGAGTCTCCTTCCCTCCCTTTTCCTCCAGGTGGAGTTGGTGGAACTGTGTTCATCTCTTAAGGCTCAGTGTTGCTGTTACCTCTTCCAAGACGCCATCTCTGATTCCAACATAGCGCCATTAATCGCCCGCTGAGTTGTTCTGCTTTGTTCTGGTTTGGCACTCTGTTCTAATTTTGTTAGCTGGAGATGGGCTTGTCTTTTTTTTGGGGGGGGGGGCTTGTCTTTTGAGCAACTTGCTGTTGTTTAGTCGCTAAGCCGCGTCTGACTCGTTTGTGATCCCGTGGACTGTACCCACCAGGCTTCTCTGTTCATGGGATTTCCCAGGCAGGAATAGTGGAGTAGGTTGGCATTTCCTTCCCCAGGGGATCTTCCCGACCCAGGGATCGAACCTGCATCTCCTGTATTGGCAGGTGGATGCTTTACCACTGAGCCACCAAGGAAGCCCATTCATTTAAAGGCAGGGACGCAGTCATAAGCATTTCTGATGATGTACACGTCCATTCCCATAACAAGGCTCCCTGAGTATTTACTGAAAGGAAGTAGACTTAGGCTTATGAGGAGGGGGCTGTGGCTGGGAACCGAGAGCTGGTGGTGGTAGGTTTTCCCACAAAGATGAAACACTTGCTGGGCTCCTAGTCTTTGTTTTTATTTTCCATCTTGACAAAAAAATGTGAGGTGTTCACTCTCGCAGAACAAATAGAACCGTGACTTCGGTTTCACAGTTTATGGGGCTGATTCTGTCTGCTTTTGACGGTTCTGTCGTGTTCCTGACAGTTACAGTCTGGTTTCTCTCTGGGACCTCAAGATGATAAGTGGGATGCCAAGCCTGCATTGATCCGTGGGGGGAGCATATAGCCCCTTTGGGTTTCTCCCTCTGGTGTGCTTATGAATTTGGAGTCCTAAACAAGCCCAGGGAGGAAGGATGGGGAGGCCATGCAGACATGTGAGTGTGTGTGGGTGACTGTGCTGGGAGAGGGGTGTCACCTGGATCGCCTGACCAGGTGGCATCGGAGGACAGAAGCAGTGCCCACCTAGACGTCCCCATACCTCCTCCCCACAGCTGCCTAGTCTTCTAGAGGACTCCCCTGCCCTTCTGTGTCCTCTCCATCCTCCCCAGTCCACCCATAAGTCTGCAGCACGTCTTCCAAGCTTGATGTGAGCTTTCGAACAGAGGGATCATGACTGATTTCTCTCTGGATCCTTAACATGCAACCTGTGACCTCAAGAAGCATCAGTGCGTGTGTAGTGAGTGCATGATGAATGGGTGAATGAATGAATGGTTCTGTCTTCTGTAGTCTGTTGTTTTCTTCCCTGACCTCAGCATGGACTGTTGAGTCTATCTTAGATTTGAATCCGAGGTCCCCCACTGACTAGCTGAGTGATTTTTGAAGGTTCTTTTGAGAAACTAGTTTCCATCTATAGTATCAAGAACAGAATCCAAGCCTGCCTGCATTGTTGTTGAGGTGAAATGCACGAGGGGCCATATAGTATGGAGTAGTTAAACGCATGGACTCTGGACTCAAAGTGCCTGGGTTCACATTCTTACTCGACTACTTCCTAGCTGTGTGACTTTGGGCTACTTAGTCTCCGTATATCAGTCTATGAACCTGTACATGGAGTGACAGTGCTGCCTACTTCTCAGGGCTGTTGGGAGGATTATATGAAACAACGTATCTAAAGCAGGAACCGGCATATAGCAGGTGCCCAGGTCATGTGTGACAGAGCATCTTGGCTGAATCATAGCTGAGATTCAGACACAAAAGTATTTAGCAGCCAGGCTACACCCTTTCTAATAGGGCATTCTGTCCCCTGCTCAGATGTCTCCTTACATCTCATGGAATTTGGGGAGTTCCTCGCCACATCCTGGTTTGCACGGGTTTAGTAATTTCATGAGGAAGAACTTGAATCCTGAGCACAGATGGGGTTTAGATATATGTAGACCCCAGTCCAGGGGGTGGGGGGACCTTCATGAGTATTAAAGTGCTGGGTGAGATAAAGTGGCACCAGAGAGAAAATTTACCTTGAATGAGTAAGGGGCCAGACAGGGCTCCATAGCTTGAGAGTCAAGAGAAAGCAGGGGTTTTGAATCAAGGACTATCATATACATATCCAGACTTTGTCAATGTCTCCTGGGAGGCAAAACCTCCCACAGCTGAGAATCATTGTTCTACTAGACCTGAAGAGGATGACAGCTCTCTCCCAGTTGCAAAGAAAAGTGAGAAGGGAAATTAGGAGGTGGGGAAAAACAGGAAGGTTCCTTCCAGCTGTCTAGGAGCGTTCACACTCTCGCACATCCCAGAGAAGGGTGGGTCAGTGTCAACACGTGGCTCTCAGCAGACTCTCAGCAGCAGCAGTGAAGTTTCAGTGGCCCAGAGGCAGTCAAGGGAGGGCACCGCGGCTGGGTAAGAGCAGCAGCTCTGCTTCTCTGTGAGTTAGCACCCTTGAAGAGTCCTTGGAGCCCTGATTCTCAGCCTGGGCTGAGCCACTGCTGGGGTCCCACTTCCGGAGTTCTGATTTACATGGTCTGGGTTGCCGGGGTCGGGTCTGGGCATTGACTGGAAGTCCACAAAGCTCCTCAAGTACCATGAAGTTGAGAACCAGCCACCGTAATCTAGGCTTTGCATCAATATCACCCGGCAGCTTATTAGAGATGCAGATTCTCAGGCCACACACAGCCCTGGTGGTTTGTATATACATGAAAGTCTGAGAAGCAGTGATGGAGGATGTGAAAAGTGGAGAACTGAGAACTTTTCAGTCTGGCTGGTAGCGTCTGTTGATTCAGCACCCTTTAGGAAAAACAGTTACATCAAACTGGCAAGAGCTAGTGGACATAGTCTCTATTCTTTCATAAACCAGAAGGGACCAGGGCAGAGACCCTCTAGTGCATAGGTCTTCCCAATCCCTCATACACTGGACGCTGGTCTGGTTGTCCCCACAAGCCTAACCAAAAAGCTTCTGGTCATCCTAGTCTGTTCTTGTCTTCCTTCTTCTCCTTTTCTCTCGTTACCGAGAAGACTGACAGATGCAGGGCAGATGCCCCAGGCTTCAGATGCCCCATCTCGGTGGCCCCCATCTCCACAGTCATTCACTCGTTCATCCATCAAGTACTCGTTTACCTGTGGACCACACACTCTTCTAGACTCTGAAGATCCAGTGATAAACAAGAAAGAAAGGAAAAAATTCCTGCCCACAGGTGCCTTGCATGTCTGGTTATTTGCAGGCAATAAACAGATAAGTTAAGTAAATGTATACCATCATGTTGGGTAGGGATAAGCTCTCTGAAGAAAAATAAAGTATTGAATTGAATCAGTGGATCACTTTGAGTAGTGTGGCCATTTTTAATAATATTGAGTCTTCTAATTCATGAAAATAGGATGTCTTTCTGTTTATTGTGTTTAATTTCTTTCAGCAATGTTTTATAGTTTCCAGTGTGTAAGTTTATTTTTTTGCCTCTTTGGTTAAGTGTATTCCTAAGTATTTTATTCTTTTTGGTCCTATTGTAAATGAGATTGTTTTCTTAATTTCTTTTTTTGGATTGTAATTGTTAATGTATAAAAACAACTTTTGTGTGTTGATTCTGGATCCTGCAACTTTGCTGAGTTTGTTTATTTGCTGTAACAGGTGTGTGTGTGTGTGTGTCTTTGTGTGTGTGTGTATCTGTGTGTGTGTGTATGTGTTCGTAATCTCTGGGCTTTGGTACATAAAAGGCTATGTCATCTGTGAACAGAGATAATTTTATTTCTTCCCTTTCAGTTTGGATGTCTTTTATTTACTTCCTTGCCTAATTTCACTGGCTGGGATTTTCAGTACTATGTTGGACAGAAGCGGTGAGAGAGGCCATTCTTGCCTTGTTCCTGATCTTGGAGGAAAGCTTTCAATTTTTCTTCATTGAATATAATGTTACTGTCAATTTTGCACATGCTTTTTATTATGTTGATGTAATTTCCTTATATTCCTAGTTATCTGTGTGTTTTTCTTATGAAATTTTGAATTTTGTCAATGATTTTTCTGCAGTAACTTAGATTATCAGTTTTTTTAAAACCTTTGTTCTGTTGATGTGGTGCATTATGTGGTCATTTTTTGTATGTTTTTACAGTGATCATTTTTTTTGTATGAGCCATATTTGTGCTCTAGGAATAAATTCCACTTGGTCATGGAATATGATCATTTTACTGTGTTGTTCACTCAGCTTGCTAGTATTTTTTTGAGCATTTTTTCATCAGTACTTGGCAAGAAGATTGGTCTATAGTCCTCCTGTAGTATATTTATCTGATTTTGACATCAAATCAAAATCATAGTGGGTCCTCATAAAATGAGTTTGTAAGAGTTCCTTCTTCAGTTTTTTGTTAGAATTTGAGTAGGATTAATGTTACTTCTTATTTAAATGTTTGATAGAATTCTCCAGTGAAGCTGCTGGGTTGTGGGCTTTTCTTTGATGAAACATCTGCTGATTACTGATTCAACCTCCTTACTAGTTATAGGTCTGTTTAGGTTTTTTAATTTATGATTCAGTCTTGGTAGCTGTATATTTCTAGAAATCATTCCTCTTTTCTAAGCTATCCAGTTTGCTGACATATAATTATTAATAGAAGTCTCTTTAATCCTTTTTTATTTCTGTGTCATCAGTTGTGAGGGCTCCTCTTTCATTTTGGATTTTTATATGAGTCTTCTCCCTATTTTCTTAGTCTGTTTTGTCAATTTCTTCTATTGTTTTTCTATTCTCTATTTTCTTTAATTACCTTTTAATCTTCATTATTTCCTCCTTCTGCTAACCTTTGGTTTAACATGTTCTTCTTTTTCTGTTGCCTTCTGGTATAAAGTTATGTTGTTGATTTGAAATCTTCTTTTTCACTGTAGGCATTTCCTCCTCAAAACTTCCCTCTTAGTGCTGCTTTTGCTGCATCCCACAGCTTTGGTATGTTGTGTTTTCATTCTCATTTATTTCAGGATGCTTTATAATTTCCCTTGTGATTCTTATTTGACCTGTTGGTTGTTCGGTGGTATATTATTTAATTTCCACACATTTGTGAATTTTTCAGTTTCCATTTGCTGTTGATTTCTAATTTCATTTCACTGTGGTCAGAAAAGATACTCAGTATGATTTCAGGTTTCTTAAATTTGTTAAGACTTGCTTTGTGCCCAACATGTGATCTATCCTGGAAAATGATCTGTGTGTGCTTGTGAAGAATATTTATTCTGCTTTTGTTGGGTAGGGTGTTCTGTATATGTTTCCCAGGCTTAATTCATCTATAGCATTGTAATTAAATACTTTCTTGGTTGGACTTCTTTCTGGTTGATCTATCCACTATTGAAAGTGAATATTGAAATCTCCTACTATTACTGTATTATTGTCTGTTTCTCTCTTCAGTTCTTTCAATGTTTGCTTCATATATTTGAGTGCTCTGCTGGTAGGTACATATTATGTATATATTTAATTATTATATATCTTCCTGGTGAATTGACCCCTGTATCATTACATAATGTCATTTTTTTGTGTGTCTTGTGATGGTTTTTGACTTGAGGTTTATTCTGTCTGTATAAGTATGGTCATCCCTGATCTTCTTGGTTACCATTTGCATAGAATATATTTTCCCATGCTTTTAGCATATATATGTCCTTATATCTCAAATGCATCTCCTAGACAGCATATAGTTGGATATTGTTGTTTTTTCTATTCAGCCACTTTCTATCTTTCAACTAGGGAATTTAATCCATTTACATTTAAAGTAATTGCTGATAGGGGAATGGCTTGCTATTGCCATTTTTTAAATTGTTTTCTGTGTGTGCCTGCAGTTACTTTGTCCTTTTCTTTTCTCACTGTCTTGTTTTTCATTGATTTGTTTGTAGTGACATATTTTCATTCCTTTCTCATTTTATTTTGTTAATCTTCTGTAGTTACAGTAGGGATAACAAAATATCTTATAGTTAACACAAGCTATTTTAAATTGATAAACCTCAATCACACACAAAACTCTACTCTTTTACATCTCTCCTCCCAACTTCATCATCAATGTCTCAAATTATATTTATTTATATTTTGTATCCATTAACTCATTTTTATAGTCATAGTTATTTTTATGTTTATCTTTTAAATTCTATACCAGAATTAAAACTTATTTTTTAATACTGCCATTATGGTAATGCAGGATTCTTTATTTTCTTTATATTACAGTATTCTTTATTTTGTATATATTTACCTTTACTGGGGAGCCTTATAATTTTGTACTTCTGTGTAGCATTGCTTTCTACTGTCCTTTTGCGTGTGTGTGTGTAGTGCCTTTTCATTCAATTTTAAGGGCTCCCTTTAGCAATTCTTATAAAGCTGTGAAGATGATCTCTTTCAGCCTTTGTTTATCTGGGATGGTTCTTACTTCTCTTTCATTTTTGAAGGACAGTTTTGCCAGAAATGTCTTGGTTGGCAAGTTTTTTTTTTTTTTTTCTTTCAGCACATTAATTTCTTCTCATTGCTTTTGGGCCTGTGACATTTCTGCTGAGAAATCTGCTGATAATTTTATGAACACTGATAATCTAATGAACTCCATTGTATGTAACAAGTTGATTTTTGTGTTGTTGCTTTCAAGATTGTTTCCTTCTTTGACTTTTGACAGCTGGATCATTATCTTTGTGTGGGCTTTTTTGGGTTCATTCTAGCTGGAATCTTTTGAGCTTCTTGAATTTGGATGTCCATCTCCTTCCTCAGATTTGGAAACTTTTGGTCATTATTTCTTAAGATAAGCTGTATGCCCCCTTTCTCTCTTCTCCTTCTGGGACTCTTATGATGTATATATTGGTCCAGTTGATAACATCCCCTAAGTCCCCTAGGTTTTCTTCATTTTATTCTTTTTTGTTCCTCTGACTTGATAATTTCAAATGACTTATCAAGTTCACTGATTATTTCTTCTGCTTGATCAAGTCTGATGCTGGACCCCTCTAGTGAATTTTTCAATTGATTTATTGTATCCTTTAGCCTTTACAACAGAAATTTTATTTAATACTTTCTGTCTCTTTGCCAATATTATCATTTGATTCATTCATTGTTTTCCTGAGTTCATTTAGTTGTCTATGTTCTCTTATAGTGCACTGAACTTCTTTAACATGATTATTTTGAATTCCCTATTAGTAGAAAATGGATCTCCATTTCTTTAAGTCCAGTTTTTGGAGATTTATTTTGACCCTTTGAACCATATTTCCCTATTTCTCCATGTACCTGTTTATTTTTTGCTATGATTTGTTCATTTGAAAAAATAGCTACTCCTTCTCATCTTTATGGATTGGTTTCATATAGGGGAAGACCATCAGTTAGTCTGGCTATATCCTCTGGAGGCAACTCAAACCTTTTCCAAGGATACGTCTCCTCTGGGCTTGTGCATATGCTTTCTTAGAGAAGTTTGCGTTTCCTTTTCCAAGAGTGTATAGTTTCTTGCGCCCTCTGGTGTCTGTCTGTGTCACTGCAGGTTCCCTGGTACTTCAAGCACTGAGCTCTCTTTTACTCTCTGTGGCTCTCAGGCATCTAAAGTATGCTGATTCCCTGCTTGCACTTCAGATTCAACAAGATAGAAACCAGTTCCTTGGGCAGGTCTCTGAAAGCCTGGAACACTGGACTTATGCTCCCTTCTTCTCTTTCCTCCCAAGAGAGAAGCTGCTAGTTGGGCTATTCGTCTTAGTCTTGCTGAGGTTTGCTGGGTTGGAGCTATTGTGGTTGGCGTGAAATGGCTTTCCTCACCTGTTTCAATGTGACTCTTCTTGAGTTTGAACTTGCTTGGGCTACTGTGACTTCTTAGTAGGCTCCTGGAGTTCTCATAAAGACTCTTGGGGCCATATATTGTTAACTTGGCATCTCTGTGGGGAGATGAAGTCAGAGCTTCTTATTTTGCCATCTGGCTAATGTCATTCCTCAAGCCTTTTCTTAAGGGCACCTCATCCAGGCAACCTTCCTCACTGTCCCTCAGCAGAGGCTATTGGACTATAAAGCATGTGGGGACACCACAGACTTTCCCCTGTAAAAGGGGAAAGTCTTTGCTGAGCCGCAGTAAACATTCTCCCATCCAACAACTGACCACGAGGCATGCGATGTTGAATACAAGTGTATTTCTGCTTTGTCTGATCAAGTGCACTCTGCACAGTCTTCATGCTGCAGGTGAACATGTGCTCTTAGCCATTTCAGGGACAGATGTGTTTTGAGAGGATGCTGTATTTGTGGGATCTGTCTGGAGTCAGAGGTCCTAGGCATCATCAGCTCTGCCTCCCCTGGCACATGTGACACTTCTGGATTCTCTCTAGTCACACATGATCAGACCCACACTTCCCTCTTGGGAGGCACAGGAGATGGATACCTCTAGATCCTAAGAATCCGCATGGGAAGTGTCACCAAGAGGGCTTAGGAAACAAGGACAAAGCAGGTTCCCAACCTATGTGAAGAGACTGGAGCGCAGGGGTGGCCCTGCCAGAGCAGAGCTTAGCTCACAGCAGTGAGGGTGAAGCTGGCTCCTACCTCTCCCTCCACGTCCATCTCTTTCTCCTTTCTGCAAATTCTCCATCTTTCCCTGTTAAACATCTGCTTGTCAGCTGCTGCTCAACCAAGGAGTGTTGTCAAGGAAGGATCGGACTGCTTTGTAGAAGGCCCTAGTAAATATCCACTGAATTGGGCTTGAATTCTGTTCTTTCCATAGCCCCAGCCAGTGTGTTTCCTCCCACATATCCCCAGCACTGGGGCCAAGTAGATTTGCAAGACCCCTACTAGACTCTCCATTTATTCAACATATACTTAGTTGAATTTTGGCCACTAAGTAGATGGCCCTGGGAATTCCTAACACTATTTTGTGTGCCTATAGGAGAAGGGAGCCACACTGGCAGCATTTCTGGAGGCCCTACTGTGTTTCCAGGATTCTCATCCATAAAACTCTGCAGAGAAGTCCTTTGGGAAGCCCTTTGAGAGACCTTGGGTGCTGAGTGTTTGTGGATGCTCCTGGGACAGCAGGCAGGTGTATAGGCCAGGGCTGTGGGTGACCAGGTCGGAGGAGGCCCAGGGTGAGTGAAGACCTCTAAGGTCAACACTGGGCATCTTGGAGAACAGCTATAGGGATGTCTTCCAAGCAGAAGTCTGAGATCACCAGCCCAGCCTCATCATGCGGTTGATCGTTGCTTGCATATGTATGGGTGAGGAGCAACAATGTAGCTGTGACTTCCTTTTATAGAGATTCTAAGAGGAAGTACATTTCTCTGTTACTCCCTAACACAATTTTTAGATTATCTGTCTCCCACTAAGATATATTTACCCTTCAGTTTATTTAAGTTCAGAGAGACAAAAAGAGAGAGAGAGGATATAAAAGAATTAATTAAAATGAAGTCTCTTCTAGGACAGATGTGTCATCTCTGTTTTCTCTGGGTATGGTGATGGGGGACAGGGCTGTAGAGGAGTCATGTCCAGCCAAGACGGAAAGTTCCTTAGCTCTGGTCAGCTCTTTTAGACTGCCATGCTACATCTGGCATATGGCCTGTCCACATCGTTCCTTCTTCCTCCTTCCGTCCCTCTCTCCCTTCCTCATTCTCTCTCTTCTCTCTATTTCCCTCCCTTCCACTTTTTCATCCCAATACAGTGGTAGAACATATACTTTCAGATCTTAACCTCAGGAGTCAGACAAGCCTGTGTTTGAAAATCTGCTTTGCCATCTATTACTGTATATGTGAACTTGGGTGAGTTACTTAGTCTAAACCTCATTTGTTAAACAGGGTTAAAAAAAGAATACCTACCTCTTTGGTCTACGTTGAGGTTTGTAAGAAGTAATGTGAGTAAGGAGCTCAGTATTGTGTGGGCTATGTAGTCAGTGCTTGATCAATGATGACTGAAATTCCTTCAACCTTGTGGTTACTAACATTTACTTACTCACAGCTCTGGGCTGGGTCTTCAAGGATGTATTGGTGAAAAAGGCAGACTATGTTCTCAACCCTCATGCAGCTCAGTCAGGTGGGGAGGTGGCCATGGAAGCAGTGGGCAATGGCCCCTGGTGGGGGGCCTGGGGGGGCAACGGCATTCCCTCCCCAGTTCTAATTCCACCTTGGGCTGGATCTGTAGGCTCTTTCACCCCTAACTGCTTTAAGACAGAGCCACACCAGCTGGTTTGACTTCCTGAGCCTTTAGGGGAA
Organism: Bison bison bison; assembly: GCF_000754665.1. Taxonomy (NCBI): domain Eukaryota; kingdom Metazoa; phylum Chordata; class Mammalia; order Artiodactyla; family Bovidae; genus Bison; species Bison bison. Next base: position 2,878,752 of record NW_011494730.1, read on the forward strand.
TGGGGTTTGTATGAGCTGTGCATTTGTGAGTGTCCTGGAAGGTCATCGATTCATTCACTGAACATTTATTGCCCTACTTTGCGCCAGGCATTGTTCCAGGTACTCAGGACCATCAATGAATAAAACAGGGATTTTGCTCTTGTGACGTGATCAATGTTCTAGCAGGAAGAAGTGGACAATAAACACAGTATATAAGTAAACTCGTAGGATGCTGTGGAGTGATGCATGCTACGGGAGGAAGGCGGTACGAACAGATGAGGGAGCTTGGAGGTGCCAAGGTGGAGGTGGGGAAGTGGGATGTGATCTTCTGAAGAGTAGTCAGGGTAGACTCACTGAGAAGGGAATGTCGAGCAAAGACTTAAAGGAAGAGAAGAGGTTTGCCTTATCTGGGGTAAAGAACTTTGCAAGAAGGAAAAGTAAATGCAAAGGTCGTGACACAAGAGCATGCCAACTTTGTGGGAGGAACAGGAGGGAGACAAACGTGGCTGGGGAGGGATGAACCAGACAGGGAATCTCTATGAAAACAGAGACGTTGTCTACCCTGTGTCTGGCAGGTGGTACGGGTACAGTGAGTATTGGTTGAATGGATTTTTACTGGCATCTAGGCTGGTCTGAGCCGGGCCAGGCCAGAACTAACCCATCACTAGTTTTTTTTGAACAAAGAGGGCTGACATAAACTCCTGATAGGAATAATTTTCAAATCACCAACAGAGCTCATATAAAATTCAAATGTGCAGTTGGGGGCATCAAACCACAATGGCCTTTCCTTAGTGTGTATAAAGAACAGCACATCTGCTGAAGAGTGGGGAAAACAGAATGAAATTACAGATGACCTGTGAGTGCCTAATTTAAAGAAAAGTCTGGAATGAACTTACCCTGTCACTGCTGTGAAAATCTCCATGAAGGAGCCTTTTGGATCCCTGATAGATGTCTGGTCTGAAGCTGCTGGAGGAATGAGGAGGGTAGACCATCTACAGAGGAGGAAGAAGAGCCTGCACTCAGTTGCCAGTGACCACACAGCACATCTTCCCGTACTCTGGCATTTGTCTGGTCTGATTTTCTTTCTTGCTCTGTAGCTCAAGCCTTCCTGCCCTTCATCTCCAGAGAGCTACTTGTCCTACTCCTTATTGGTTGCTGAGGATTCAGTGTTAAGAACATCTCAGGAATATACTCCTAAGGGACCACCCCACCTCACCCCAGGCAACCTGTAGCAGACCATCTCTAGTGTGGCATCTAGCTCTCTCTGGCTTAAGGCTGGAGGATGTTGTGTCAGGCACTCAGGACTTGAGTGGTGCTCCAGGGCTCTCTGCCCTCACCTCTGTGCTATCGGCCCCTTACCCCAGCTCTTCCTCTCTCCCTCTGATTCTCCATTTTGCCAACTCCCTTCTTCCTTTCTCACCTTGAGCCGAAATCCTGGGAAAGGCTGGACAGGCACCTCAGTGGTCCAGAGTCAGGAGAAAAAACAGTTTACAGTTTCTGAGAGCAGTAATGGTTCAGGACCATGGATAGGGCTCTTTTGCTCCACTCAGCACCAATCATTCATTTGGGTCAGCTGACTCAGGACATCTACATGAAGGTGACCTTGAGACCCCTTTTATAAGGAGGGGTGGGGGACCTTAGTGACTAAGGGGCTTGACCATATTCTTTGCTATGAAGTGACAGAAAAAACTGAGAACCTCGGATTTCAGATTCTTTCCATTGCACCATGTTAGGTTCCCCCGCCACCACCACTTTTAATTAATTTTCAAATATGTATTACTTGAGACCAAAGGATTTGAAGTTGCCTCTCCCTTGGAGATGAGGCCAGGTCTACCATGAGTATGAGTAGTAGAAAAAATAGCGGCCATGAGCTTTTGATGGATAAAGGAACAAATGAAACGCAAAACAAAACAAAGAAGCACAAATGACAACTGGACATGTTAGTCTGTTTACTCAACGAGTATCAACCGAGTGTCTGTGAAATGCCAAATTCTGTGCTGGGGATTTAATAGTAAATCAGATGTGGTCCTTGCCATCATGAGGCACTCAGGCTGGTGGGAGACACAGAGATGTAACCTTGGTTTTACAGTCTCTCAGAACAAGCTTAGTTTTGAGCATCACTCCCATTTTTCAAGCTATTTTTTTTTCCTACTGGGAAGCCCAGTGTATGAAGAATTCGGCATGTGACCTCCGTTCTGATGCTACACTGAGACTCACCATAGTGGTGCCTCCAAAAGGCAGGCAACAGGGCGAAAACCTAGGAGTTTGAGCTGAGATGATTGACACTTAGGAAAGGAGCATCCCAAGGCAAAGTTCTTTGTCTATCAGAGTGCTCTAGAAAGAGATATGGCTTATTACCTTGGCCAAAATAGGTCACCCCCTGACCCCCAATCCATCGACCCATCCATGGAGTAGTGGTTAAGAAGGCACGATTTGTCACCAGATGCCTGGAGCTGAATCTTGTTTCTACCATTTATCAGCTGTCTGACCTTGGGCAGGTTATAATACTTAACCTTCCTGAGCCTCAGTTGCCTTGCCTGTGAAAAAGGAATTATAATACCAACCTAGATAGAATATTGAAAAGCAGAGACATTACTTTGCCAACAAAGGTTCATCTAGTCAAGGCTATGGTTTTTCCAGTGGTCATGTATGGATGTGAGAGTTGGACTGTGAAGAAAGCTGAGTGCCGAAGAATTGATGCTTTTGAACTGTGGTGTTGGAGAAGACTCTTGAGAGTCCCTTGGACTGCAAGGAGATCCAACCAGTCTATTCTGACGGAGATCAGCCCTGGGTGTTCTTTGGAAGGAATGATGCTAAAGCTGAAACTCCAGTACTTTGGCCACCTCATGAGAAGAGCTGACTCATTGGAAAAGACTCTGATGCTGGGAGGGATTGGGGGCAGGAGGAGAAGGGGACAACAGAGGATGAGATGGCTGGATGGCATCACCAACTCGATGGACGTGAGTCTGGGTGAACTCCGGGAGTTGGGGATGGACAGGGAGGCCTGGCGTGCTGCGATTCATGGGGTCGCAAAGAGTCGGACATGACTGAGTGACTGAACTGAACTGAACTGAATAGTACTTATCTAATACAGTTGTAAGGATAGAATGAGTTATTAGATGTCAAGTGCATAAAACAGCCCTTTGCATGGAAAAATGTTTAGTGATCTTATTAGACTAAGCTCCATGAGGGCAAAGATAGTGCCTGGGACACAGTGAGTGCTCAATACCATTTGTTTGTTTGTTTCATTTTGGTTTTTCTTTATTTTTAATTTCTTTGTTTATTTTTGGCTGTACTGGGTCTTTGTTGCTGCCTGTGAGCTTTCTGTAGTTGCAGCGAGCAGGGGCTACTCTTCATTGCAGTGCGCAGGCTTTTCACTGCAGTGGCTTTTCTTGTTGCGGGGCACAGGCTGTAGGTGTTCGGACTTGAGTAGTTACGTCTCTTGGGGTCTAGAGCATTAATAGTTGTGGCATACGGGCTTAGTTGCTCTGCAGTATGTGGGATCTTCCCACACCAGGGGTGTGAGCCTGTGTCCCCTGCATTGGGTGGATTCTCAATCACTGGCCCACCAGGGAAGCCCCTTAGTCCTGTTTTCTAAGTAAATTAATGAATTTGCTAAGACCTGAACTTCTGTGTGTTAGCCCCTGTGCTCAGCCACTGTCTATTGATCCAAAGCCACAGCTCAAGGGTGTTCTCAGCTGAGAGGACTGAGTGGTAGCTCCCTGTGTTCGCTCTGAAACACCCAGAATGAGTAGTACTAGCCCAGAATAGGCGTCTGTCCCCAGCTCCACCGGGTCCTTTCTGTTGGTGATGATCTAGGGATGTAGCACATCCTGAGAATGAGAGGCTCTGCGTCAGCAATGCAGAGGTACGTCTGCTGGTCCAGGATTCCCTGTCAACATAATAAACAGCCCCTGGCCGGTATTGCCCGAAAATGATGACAAACGAGCGACGTTTGTATCGCCAGGCAAGGAAAATCATATTTGGTCCACTGTGGTGGCTTCTGTGTTCAGCATGTCCTGGAGAATCAGAGAGCCTGGAGTTAGAGTTAGGAAGCTGAACGGCATGGGATTATTCCCACAGAGCGATTGGATGTGGTCCAGGGACAGGCTTGCTGCCTGAGCCCGTCTGCCACGCATTGTTTCGTGCCTTTGCTGCATGCTTCCCCAGCTTGAGAGGAAGAAGGAGACCCTGCTTTGTTTCCATGTCCCTGCGGCACAGCAACTGCACTAAGCTCTTTTCAATAAATCCCAGGCTTTTCCGGGAGAGCTGGGGGCAGAGTGGAAACAGGACCGGTGCTTTGGAAGTGTGTCCCCAGATGATGTGTGAATCTTTGCAGCCTGACAGAGGGAGGGGCCTGAACTTTGCTTTCACACAGATC
>NW_011494730.1:2883211-2913054 GCF_000754665.1 Bison bison bison
TCACACAGATCTGGGTGTGAACCCCGGCCCTTCCACTGCTACCTGTTTGACCTTGAGCATGTTCTTAAGCCTTGAGGAGCTTCAGTTCTTCACCTGTAAAGTGGTGAGGGTTGGGGCACGACAGCCATCTTCAGAGTCGCTGCTGATGTTAGGGAGATCATCTTAGGGGAAGCATGCGGATAATGTTAGTGCCCTTCTTTGCACACGTGCATGCTCAGTCACTCAGTCGTGTCCAACTCTTTGCTTAGACCTGTGCAAAAGCACCCCACAAAGGTGTTTCAGGGTGTGTTTGCGTGTGTGTGCGCGTGCGCTCTGCTATTCCCCTGGGATTCAACAGTCAAGTGAAGTCGTGCTTAGTAAGATGGATCTGTCTTTCCATACTCCCCTGTGAACTCCTTGAGGGCATGGATCATATTATACACGATCCATCCCTCCCATTTCCTCACCCCCACCCCCTGAGACTCCCACACACATGTACAGCCTGACCTCCCCAGACTTGCTGAATGAAAGCTTGAATTTGGCGTGGACCTCTGGGGTTCTGGATAGAATCCAGGGCATTTCTAACTTGGATGGAGAAAGTTGCATCTTTATTTTCATTAATTTCCTACTGGAACCCAGCATTTCTATTGATCACGAATGTAGGCAACAAAGCACAGCAGTATTAGCAGTATCTGTGAATTTGTCACTGATAAGATCACAGGTATTTTCATAAGAACACTACAGTAGTTGCAGGTATCTAGAAAGATCATTTATGCTTTGAACTACAATATTTCTCAGGCCCACTGCTGGATCTTGTTAATAATGCATTAATGAAGGGACACCTATATTACTTCATGACAAATTTTTGAAATATTTTGAAAACTATATCTCGGTATAATTTGTTTCTTTCGTAATTCTGTGTATTTTGTTGTATGCATTTATAAATAAAATTTGAGACGACCTCACCAGGCTGCCAGAGGTGGCCATGGCATGGGAAAGGTGAAGAGCCTCTGGTCTATGAAGTCCATGAATGGGCTTCTTTGGCCTGAAAATCCCTTAAAATGAATGAAAAGAAGTGGGAGGCTAGGTTCTTATGTATATGTGACTTTCCTCCCATAGCGGACTTTTGGCAATGTCTGGAGACAGTTTTGGGCTTCCCTGGTGGCTCAAGCAGTAAAGAATGTGCATGCAATGCAAGAGACTGGGGTTTGATCCCTGAGTCAGGAAGATCCCCTGGAGAAGGAAATGGCAACCCACTCCAGTATTCTTGCCTAGAGAATTCCATGGACAGAGGAGCCTGGCAGGCTATGCAGTCCATGGGGTCACCCAGTTTTGGTTGTCACAACTGGGAGATGCGGCTTTGCATCCAGAGGGTAGAGGCCTAGGATGCTCCTAAACATCCTGCATCCATAGCACAGCCCTCCCAACAAAGAACTGTCCCTCCCCAAATGTCAACAGTACTGAGGTTGAGAAACCTTGGACTGGATGAGCACACGTGGATGGAAGTAGCTCAGATTGTTAAGACTTCTAGGGAAAGAAATCAATGCACAACTTCATTAGAAAGATCTGTGATAATTCTCTCATCCAACATCGAATGTGCATCTACGGTATATACCAGGCATCGGGCACGAAGATTACAGGGAGGAGTACGACCCTGGAAAAGCTCTGGGTCTGCTGTTCAGTAGGACGTGTGACCCAGGAGAGTTTTGTGCGAGGTGCAGCTATTATGTGGATCTCTATGGGGTGCCTGTTGTTCAGGCACCGTGCTGGGTGCTACGGATCTGTGTGAATGTGACCGATCAGTCTCTTCCCTATGGAATCCACACATCTCAGGGAACACAGATGCTAAATGGTGCCATGACGTGTGCTGGGAGTGATGACAGAGATCACGGGACAGGCAGCGGAACCTGTGCTTGGGCGTGTGTTGGGTGTGGGGATCACACCTTAGTGCAGTGGTAAGTAAGGTCTCCTGGGGGTGCTGAAGTTTCATCTGAGGCCTGAAAGAGGAATAGGAGTTGGCCAGACCAGGGAAAGTGGGAAGGATGCTTCAATCAGAGATAGCAGCAAGTTTGAAGATAGAGGGAAAAAGAACACAGAGCATCAAAGGAACCAAGCAGAGAGAGCCTGGCGTGCCACTTAAGGGAAAGAGTGGCAAGAGGAGAAGCTGGGGGCGAGCAGGGCTGGCTTAGGGCGCATCTTGTGTGCTATATTTAGGACTGTGGGCTTTTCCCAGAGGAGCCATTGAAGGGTTTTAAGCAAAAGTGCCAGGCCAAGTTTTTGTTGTTGTTTCATTTTTTTTTTTTTTGAAAGGGATAGATTGGGAGGGAAGAGGCATGGAATTTGGTGGATGGCTATTGCTGTGTGTGTGTGTGTGTGTGTGTGAGTGTGTGTGTATGTGAGTGTGTGAGTGTGTGTGAGTGTGTGTGTGTGTGTGAGTGTGTGTGTATGTGTGAGTGTATGTGTGTGAGAGAGAGGAAGCTTACTAACTGCCCGGGAAACCAGGAGAGGCTCTTCAGAGGAGGTGCTGTATAAGCTGAATTTGGAACAGAGAGTAAGGTTTGCTAGGTCGAGGAGGTAGGGGAAAGGCATCCCAGGCAATGGGCCAAGCATCACACAGGCCTGAAAGATCCTGGGGTGTTTGTAGATGATGAGCTATTTAGTGTGACAAGCATAAAATGTGCATGGAAGAGGGACTAAGGTGAGGCCCAGTGCCAGCATCACTATGACTCTGGCCTCTTGTTTGCAACTAAAGGATGATTGAAGAGTCCAGAGATACTGTTTGGCCCCTGCTTCTCCCATCTGTCCAGACAAGGTGGTCCTGCAGAAGGCAGGCACAGAGATGGTCCAGAGTGCCATCCTCGATGTGAGGTGTACAATGCACTCCCCGTGTGCAGGTGAGACGTCTTCAGTGGATATGATTTAGCTGCATCTGCAACGCTCCTCTGTTTTTCCTCTGTGGGCAGTCTCATTAATTGCATGGCTTCCACAAATCCATATCTCCAGCCCAGATTGCACTCCTAGAGTCCAGTCTACTGCCCTAATTGCCTTCTGGCCATCTCTGGATGTCCCACTGGCTTCTGCAACTAAATTTGTCCAAAATTGACCTTATCAGCCAATAAATATTTACAGAATTCAATTGAATTTCCCTGCCAAACTTCTCGAAAGAGTTATCTCCTCAACATTATCATTATTTGTAGACAACATGATTGTGTACCTAAAACACCCAAGGGAATCAACTGAGAAATCTTTAGAATTAATAAGAGTTCAAAAACCCAGTTGGATACCAGATGAATATATAAAAATCAATAGGTTTTCTGTTTATCAGTAATAACCAGCTAGAAAAAAATAACGGGAAAAAATGTCATTTACTAAAGCAAGAAAAAGTGCATAGAATGTCTAGGAATAACCTTACGATGTGACTAAGACCTATATAAAGAAAACTAGAAACCCTTACTGAAAGATTAGCTGGTATTTTTTGATCACTTATAGTGTGTCAGGCATTGTACTGAGTATTTAGCAAGTTAGCAGATATTATCACATTAATCTATACAGCCACCCTAGAAGCAGGTATTCATTTTAAAGATGTCAAAATGAGGGTTTAAAGAGTGTACATAAATTGCCACTTAAGTATTAAGTGACAATTAAGTATTAATGCAAAGTATTAAGTGACAAAACTGAAATTTGAACCCCAGGCTTTTTGTTTCCAAAACCCAAGCTTTTAACCTTTTCACGAAGCCACCTTCAGAATACACCATGCATCACAAATGGTAGGTTGGTAGGTGTTGTCTGGGTGTTACAAAAGATAAATCCGTTTTACTCATCCATTCATTCAAAAAAAATATGAAGGTCTTCTAGGGTCAATTATTGAGCTAGGTCCTAGAGATAAAAGTGTGAATAAGACCTTGAGGAGTCTATGGCTGGAGAAGCCACATTTACGTATTATTATATCACCATTAGAGAAGGCAGTGATATTCACTAACTCAGGGATCCCCAACACCCAGGTCACAGACTGGTACAGGGCTGTGGCCTGTTAGGAACCGGGATGCACAGCAGGAGGTGAGCAACAGGTGAGAGAAGGAAGCTTTCTCTCTATTTACAGCAGCTCCCTTCTCTCGCATTACCACCTGAGCTCCACCTCTTGTCAGATCAGTGGCGGCATAATAAATGTAATGCACTTGAGTTGGCCCGAAACCATCTCCCACCTTGGTCTGTGGAAAAATTATCTTCCATGAAACCAGCCCCTGGTGCCAAAAAGGTTGGACACTGTTGTTTTGATTCATTCACTAAGGATAAGCAACCAAAGGAAGAATGCTTGCCATTATCTTGAGAGCTCCAAGAGGGCCTCCTGGAGGAGGTAATGAGTCTTAAAGTGCCTGGAGTCAGCTGGGTGAGAGAAGTAGACAGAGAGCATTCCAAGCACAGAGAGCTGGGTGGACAATTAATTTGCATGAATTGGTCATTCAATCAACAGCTCTTCTTTGAGCATCAGCTGTGTGCCAGGAACAGGTCTGGGAGCCCGAGAGAGAGAGTAGGAACAAAGTCGCTCTGCTCTCTAATAAAGGTGGTGTTTTGTTGGGGTGAGGGGTTACTGAAAATAAACAGGAAATTAGATGCCAGAGTATGCTCAGTGCTATGGGAAAAAATAAAGCAGGAACCCAGAGCACTCATTCGAGAGGAGGAGGGGAGGGTCTGGGAGGTAACACTTGACTGAGGAAGTGAGCGAGTGGGTCCCATTGCTCTTGGGGAAAAGCTTCCTGGGCTGAAGGTCAAGCAGATGCAGGGTCCCAGGGTGGCATGGCATGGGCTTAGGCAGCATGGCCGATCACCAGCATAAAGGGGTGAGAGATGGGAGGGAAGGTCAAGGGGTAACGAGGTGGCCCTTCAGGTAGGGCTTTTGAGTTGTGGCAAGGAATTTGGCTTTTATGCTGCGTAGAAGGAGAAGCCAGAGAGAAATCTTTCTAAATGTCAATAAAGAAAAACACATTACCAAGGAAAAGACAGATAAATGTGACTGCTCATAGAAACGAAACATTTTATTCTACGTGAAAAATCTAAATGAAGCAGAAAAGCACACCACAGGCGCTTTAATTCCTCAAGGGAGGAGCTAAATTTACTGAGGAAAGTTGAGAAGACGTTGAATCTGAATGATAAGGAGATAGATGCTAAATAGGACGAGAGAGCATCTTTTGGCACCTATCAAGTAGGCAAAAACTTTTCGAGAAGATAATACACAGTGTTGGTAAACACACATTAAGATAGGCATGCCTAGACATGGCTGTTAAAAACATCATTGTAGGGGCTTTCTTGGTAGCCCAGCGGTTGTCTCTGTGCTTCCAATGCGGGGGACAAGGGTTGGATCCTTGGCCTGGGAACTAATCCCACATGCTGTCTGTGTGTGTGTGTGTGTGTGAGTGGTCAGTCGTGTTTGACTCTTTGCGGCCCCATGGACTGTAGCCTGCCATGCTCCTCTATCCATGGAATTTCCCAGGCAAGAATATGGGAGAGGGTTGCCATTTCCTTCTCCAGGGGATCTTTCAGACCCAGGGATTGAAGTCGCATCTCTTGGGTCTCCTGCATTGACAGGCAGATGCTTTACCACTAGCGCCGCCTGGGAAGCCCCCACATGCTGTCTAGTGTGGCCAAAAATAAGAATGAAAGGGTTGAATTTAACAGAGCTTGTTATTTGTGATAATATAAATAAATAATTAAAAAAAACAAAACATAATTGGTGGACACTTTCTCGAAAGTGTTGTGATCCAGAGCTAAAGCAGCAGAAATATTCCTACCCTTTGACCCGGGAAGCTACACTTTTGGCAGTCTCTGCATCTATCTAGGGAAGTTGTCCAAAAACAGATGCATGTTCTCCAGGATTGTTCTTGAAGCCCAAGCAGGTCTTGGCTATGTCTGGTAGCTGCGTTGACTAGAAGGAGGGAGGGGTGGGAGAAGGCAACCCACGCTTCTTCCTGAGAAAGAGAAGCATGATTTCCTCGGATGAAAGTCATAGCAGTGTTTCTGTCTCTAGAGCTGGTCCCTGGAAGTGAAGAACAGGTAGTCCTCTCCTTGGGTGAAATTCAGCACCTTCTAGATGTGAAGGAATATTGGGCCCTTTTGCCATGCCCTCCCACTCTACTAGCCTGTCAATCTGGAGTGGCCACTGTGGGTTATAACTTTGTCAACTCACTAACCAACATTTAACTCCAGGGAAACTTCCAAATGAGTCCAGCTTCCAGCCCTGTCTAACGAGCTCCAACAGCACCTGCCACAGAAGTCAGCCAGTCTCCTGTGGATGGTGACCCCCACCCCCGAAACCGAAGCTGGATGCAGTTACCGCATAAGTGAACATTCGTTCTGGGACTCTGGCCATGGAAAAGCATTTTCCACTGCACTGACCAGCATGCTGTCACCAGATTTTACTAAGAGGCCAGGTCTTATTTATAACGGAAAAAATTATCCAGAAACAATTTCAGTGTTTGAGAGTAGGAGAATGGTTGAGTAAATTCTAGTATAACCATATACTGGAATGTGGCACATCCATTTAAAATGCTGTTGGTGAACGGATTCAATATCTTGGGGGAAAAGCTCATGTTATAATGTTTACTGAATTGTTGCAAAAGAAAACCAAGAAATGACCTGAATGCCCATCAGCAGGGGAGTGGTTGAATACATTGAGATACATCCAGGCCGTGGAATATTACACATTTATATAAAAAATCAGTTAGATATGGATCTACTGACCTGGAAGGTGTCCCCAGTGTATTGTTAAATGAGAAAGCAGGTTGTGGAGAATTGAACACAACTACGATTTCATTTTTAAAACAAAATAATAAAAATTCTCTCGGAATGTGTCCATTTGTTTGCATGAGGGATGAGGAGGTTGTACAGGAGAGAGTTACCTGCCTGTTAACTTTGGTAGCTTTGGGGTGGGTAGAAAGGAGAGAGATTGGGGGCCTTTTTGTCTTCATACATCTTGATGTTGCATTTATGCATAGCCATGCATATTACAAGTGACACTGCCTTCTGTAACTAAAGACTGAAGAATAGTTTACTGAAAAAAATAGCCCACAAAATTAAATATACAGTACTATCTCAATGATGTGAAATATGTATGGAAAAATCTAGCAAAAAAAAAGAAGAAAATATTAATAACAGTTGCCTCTGAGAGGAAGGTGAAATGGTGATGTTTCCTCTTTTTAAATTCCTGTCTATATTTTCCAAGTTTTCTATAATGATCAAAAGGTATGGGGCTTCCCTGGTGGCTCAGACAGTAAAGAATCTGCCTGCAGTGCAGGGGACCCGAGTTCGATCTCTGGCGGGGGGAAGATGCTCTGGAGAAGGGAATGGCTCCCCACTCCAATGTTCTTGCCTGGAGAATTCTATGGACAGAGGAGTCTGGTGGGCTATGGTCTATGGGGTCGCAAAGAGTCAGAGATGACTGAGCAACTAACAGGTACACACGTTATTATACATTATTGTTTAAAATATAATGGCCTCTCACCAGCCAATCTTGCCTTTACTTATTATAGTCTGGCCTCTGTCCCCTGTGCCACCTGCCACCTGTCTTTGCTGAAATTCATGTATCCATTCAGCAAATACTTACTGAATTCTAGGCACTAGGGGTGCAGCAGAAACCAAGACAGAGCGCCCACTCTCAGCATCCTTCCTTCCGGAGGGACCATTTAGACATCAAACTGAGTGACCTCCTCCCAGACCCTCACCTCAGTTTCTTGGTGATGCTCAGTGCACTGAGTCACCTTCTCCTATCTAGGCCTGCCCTCCGGTTCTCGTCCACCATTCTGTCTGCCTCGCCGCCTCCTATCACCTCTCGTGTCCCCATGCACGGAGAGTGTTCCCACGGGCTGTGTTCTGAACCTCCCCCTGCTGCTGCTGCTAAATCGCTTTAGTCGTGTCCGACTCTAGCGACCCCATGGACTGCAGCCTAGCAGCCTCCTCCATCCATGGGATTTTCCAGGCAAGAGTACTGGAGTGGGGTGCCATTGCCTGAGTACTGGAGTCGGGTGCCATCACCTTCTCCACCCCTACCAACCCCCAATTTCTTTCTCCGCCACAGGAAGCACTGTTCATACGCAAATTCTGAACTAGAAACTGTAGACCCACACAGGTCTGAGTGGGATGCTGGGGATGGTGGTGAAGGACGGCTCCAGTGGATGTCTGGGACACGAATAGGGCGGTCCTCAACGCATGACCCCTGTGGGGTCTATACTTGAGGATCGTTCTGTGCATCCTAGTAGCACAGTACTGCCGTGTGAAAGTGTTTGCTTATGTTTTTCTGTGATCCGGGTCCCAAGACCCATCACAGGGTCTAACCTAGAGGAATGAATGAATGAGTGCCATGCAATGACGCGACATACAGGTTTTAGAGGGGTGAGCTGAGTAGATCTGGTGCCCGTGGGGTGAAATTCAGGAACGTGAACCAAGGGAAAGTTGTGGAGCTAGGAGCTTTATTTCATTATTATTGGAGCTGAATATTTTTCTGGTTTCTGGGCCGCTTATGTCTTCCTTGTGAAATAACTTATTCAAGACCCTATCCAGCTCTTCAACTATCCTGCTTGCTGTTTTCCTGCTGGTTAGGAATAGTTCTTTTTGTGTTAAATATATTACTTTTTTATCTTTTTCTGTGGCTTTTGCTTTTGTTTCTATTTTTGACCTGCACATACTTTTTGTATAAACTGGCAATCTTGTAGTATTTTCCACAGCTTTTACATTCAGAAAACTCAGTCAGATAATTATTTGTGCATTATTTTCTTCTAATTATTTTTTGACTTTAAAAAAAAAAACTTAGTTTGCTATATGGTGTGAATTGAGATAACTTAATTCTTTTCCCAAACAGTTAATTAGTTGACCTTGTAAAATGATTTTCTTTTCTCATTGATTTTTAATGCTGTCTTGTACATATTTTAATTTTTATGTCTCTTTAAGGCTCTTCCTCTAATCCATTTCATGTTCTGCCTGTCCACTCTTGGGCCACCTTCATGCTATTGTCATGCTATTGTCATAAACATCATTTGGTGATTCTGTTTAGTATCTTGTAGAATGAGAATGCTACTTTTTTATACCTTTTCAAAAAATGTCCATTTTCTGTGACTGTCTATTTCTTCCAGTTAAACTTAGGTATCCTTTTTACTAAATTTAAAGCAGGTCATTGGGCTTTTGATCAGAATTGCATTAAGCTTATAAATTAACTTTTCAATAACTTTTCAAAAGGTTAATATTCCAAATTAACCTTTCGGAAGTTAGTCTTCCACTCAAGATTACATATGTCTCTCCAATTATTCAAAAATTTTTTATCCTTCTCTAAAAGTTATTTTTGTACAGTGACAGCCCATTGTTTATTTCCATTCATTATATGCATTTTGTAGTTATCATAAATAAGACCTTGCTTCTTTATTTTTTATCTGTCACTGACATATGGAAATATCATTGATTTCATTTACTTATTTTGTGTTTGGCTACTTTATTGAAATTTTTTATTAGTTCTAATCGCTTTCTAATGGATTCTCCTGGGTTTTCTGGGTATATTAATACATCATCTGCAAGCCATGTTTTTGCTTGTTCTTTTTTCATTTCTTTTTCTTGCCTCATATGGATTAGCTCTTCTAATAAGAAATGAAATCTCAGAGGTGATAGTAGCATTTGTATCTCATTCCTGATCTTAATCAGATGTTTCACTGTAAGTAGGATGTAGGTTATTATTTTAAAATGGATGCTCTGTCATGCTAAGGAAGTAGTCTTTCTCCTGCTTCCAAATGCTTACTTGAATCAGGGTTACATGTCTAATTTTATTAAATGTTCATTTAGCATTTATTCAGAAAACTTTAGCTTTTTTCCCCTTTTAAAATGGGATACTTTGTGTTATCCCTCTTTTGTATTAAAAGAGATTTTTCAATATTAAAGTCATTTTAGAGATTAACTGCCCTTTGTTAGTTAATCCTTAAAGTGGGCTTTAAAAAAATTAGTGTTGAGTCAATTTATCAGCATTATATTGGATTGGCCAAAAAGTTTGTTTGGCTTTTTCATATTATAGAAAAACCCGAATGAACTTTTTCATCAACTCAGTATTTGAGAGAGTGGACCGGAAGTAGAGTGCTGACATTTAAATCCCATCTCTGAGTAATGGAGAGACTCGGGCTCCCTTCCTTCATTTCTCTTTGCTTTAGTTCTTCATCTGTAAAATGGAGATCATATGTACAGAATCTGCCTTCTAGGGCTGTTGTGAGGATTAAACAAGTTAATATATGTAAAGTTCTTAGAGGAGTGTCTAACCAAGCACTCACTAAATATAGCATCATATTAGACTATTGAGAACCTACCGTGTGTCTGGTACTGAGCTTGGGGTATGGATTCAAATATGGGAAAACTCAAGTATGGTCTGTCTTATGAAGCTTACAGCCTGGCAAGAAGACAGATACTTATGGATGTGTCATCTGGAAGCATGGACATATGCTTCTATGATAAGCACTGCCCGGGAGAAGTGATGGTTTCAGGAAAGCATATAACAAAGGGTTTGAACTAGTCAAGGAAAGACCCTTGACTGGGAGCTGAAAGAAAATGTGCCAGGAAGGAGGGGAAGAGTATTCTAGGAAGAGAGAACAGCATATGCAAAGCTCCTGTGGCTGAGGAGTGAGAGTGTGGTCAGTACAGAGGACTGAGAAGGGTGGGGTGTTTGTTTTCTGCCAGATGTATTGAGAATATAATTGACATATACCTCCAAGCAAATGTAAGGCATATAGCATGATGATTTGATTGATGCATGTTGTGAAATGATTACCACATAAGTTCAGCTAATGTCCATTTTCTCATACAGAAACAATAAGAAGAAAAGAAGAAAGGGAAAACAAAAAGCTGTTCTCTTTGTACTGAGAACCCTTAGGATCTACTCTCTTAACAACTTACCTGTGTATCATACAGCAGTGTCAGCAATAGTGTTCCTGTTGTACATTAGTTCCCTTGTAGTTATTTATTTTATAAGCAGAAGTTTATACCTTTTGACCACCTTCCTACAATTCCCCTTCCCCACCCCCTGCCTCTGATAACCACAAGTCTAATCTGTTTTTCTATGAATTTGTTTTTTGGGGGGTTTGTTTGTTTGTTTGTTTAGATTTCACATATTAGTAATAGCATACAGTATTTATCTTTTTCTCTCTGACTTATTTCATTTAGCATAATGCCTTCAAGGTCCATTCATGTTGTTGAAGATGTTAGCATTTCCTTATTTTAATGGCTGAGTAATATTCCTCTATAGAGGATGAGATGGTTGGATGGCATCACCGACGCAATGGATATGAGTTTGGGTAGACTCTGGGAGTTGGTGATGGACAGGGAGGCCTGGCGTACTGTGGTTCACGGGGTTGCAAAGAGTCGGACATGACTGAGTGACTGAACTGAACTGAATATTCTTCTGCATATATCTTGCAAGTAATTTATCCATTCACCCATCGATGGACACTTAGATTGTTTCCATGTCTTGTTTATTGTAAATAATGCTTCTATGAACATGGAGGTGCAGATATCTTCTTGAGTTAGTGTGTTTGTTACATTTGGATGTATTCCCAGAAGTGGGATTGCTGCATTATCTGGTAGTTCTAATCTTAATTTTTTGAGGATCCTTCGTACTGCTTTCTGTAGTGGCTGTACCAGTTTACATTCCCACCAACAGTGCACACAGATTTTCTTTTCTCTGTGTCCCTGCCAGTATCTGTCATCTCTTATCTTTTTGAGGATGGTCATTCTAACAGGTATGAAGTGATACCTCATTGTGGTTTCAATTTGCATTTCCTTAATGACTGGTGATGTTGAGCATCTTTTCAAGTACCTGTTGGCCTTCTGTATGCATATCTTCTTTGGAGAAATATCTATTCAAGTTTGTTAAAGGGGTGGGGTTTGGCTGGAAAGCTACTGGACACAAGGCTAAGAGGTCATTAAGAGTCAAACCGTGCAGAGACCCTCATAAGTCTACAAGTAATTTTTCCTTGCTGAAGAGCAGTGATGAGCTATGGGAGGTTTGATGTTGGTGAGGGGAAGGGGAGGTGACCTGATTTGATTTCTCTTTTGAAAAGACATCCCCAGCTGTAGTGTAAATGTGGTTGGACCAGGGTACATGTGGTTGACCAGTTAGGAGGTGGTTATTATGGTGGTTTAGGGGAGAGATGCTGTGGGGTCAAGGGAAGTGGAGATAGAGACAGGGTGATAGGTTGTCCATGGGGCTGTGAAGAAGAGGAAAGCGTCAGGAAGGGTGGGTGGAGAACATTCCAGGCCTGCATCTCACAAAGGAGATGTCAGGTCTGGAGCTCAGAGGGAGGTCTGACATGGAGTGTGAAGTTGTGAGTCATCAGTGCACAAGTGGGAAAATTCTCTAGAATAGACAGAAAGGAGGAGAGACCCCAACACGGACCCTGGAAAGGAGCTAGAGAAAGCTCAGTGGGGGGAAAGATGGAAAGTGAGTGATGTGGGCAGAAGCTGGAGA
Source organism: Bison bison bison (assembly GCF_000754665.1). Lineage (NCBI taxonomy): Eukaryota > Metazoa > Chordata > Mammalia > Artiodactyla > Bovidae > Bison > Bison bison. The sequence continues at coordinate 2,895,672 of NW_011494730.1, forward strand.
CCACACTGTTCAAAGCGTCGTTGCATCTCCAGGGCTACAGGTAGATGAGTTCCCCACCCAGGTGCTGTTCATCCAAATCTACGTGAGCCAGGCCCCCACACGGTGCTCATGCTCAGTGTAGTCTGAGATGCTTTGGTGTGAGAGGGGCATTTCCAGATGGGAGGGGTGAGCAACAGTGCTAGAGGCCGCTGAGAGAGAGGTCTGTTGAAATGAGGACTAAACAATATCCGCTGGACCCATCGGTGACCTTAGTGGATCTGTTCGGGTAGATCAATAGGATCAGAAGATGGGAAGCAAATGGAGACAGAAAGAATAGACAGATTGTGTTTTCTGAAAATTAGGCTGTGAAGGAGAAGAGAGAGACAAGGCTGGAGGGAGAAGAGGAGTGGAATGTGGCGTTGCTTTCTTAGCCATAGATTCTTGAGCACATTTAAAACAGGGAAGTTCAGTGGAGAGGAGACAACCTGTAATATACTTGAGAGAGAAACATGCATAAGATTCATGAAGATTAGGGAGGAATAGGATGCAACGGGCATGTGGGAGAAATGTCTTTAGATGGAAGGAGGGTTGGTTCATCTGTAGGAGGCAGGAAGACCAAGTGGGGTGGGCTGGACGGGTGGGGTGGAATTGGGAAGACAACGGGGTCCCCACTGATGGCTTTTATTTTCTGTGGAGATGGGAAGAGAGGGTGGGAGCTGAGCGGAGGGACTGGAGGGTCAAGGGGCCATGGAAAATGGAGAACAATTGCAAACAGCATTCTGGCATCTAGTGTTGTAAAGAGGAAGTTCTGCCCGGTCTGCTGGCTTTTGGTTCAGACTCTCTGCGCCTTGTTTCCTACCTCACAGAATCGTCCTGGGGCTTGAGTCCAGCCATGCTCATTTTATCAGCTGGACAGGGCACAGCACAAGCTAGCTTGCACTTGGGCTCAGTCACCGCGCTCCCCTCCCTCTGTGGCGAGAGGGGGCACCTGGAAAAGGGGCTTCACGATCATCTAACACGTCGCGCCCATCCCTCTGGCAGAGTCTCAGAGTCCTTCTGGCCATAATGAACGGCTCCCTTTCTCTCTCCCAGGCCAGAACTGCACCTTCCAACTGCAGGGTCCCAATGGCACTGTTGAGAGCCCGGGGTTCCCGTATGGCTACCCCAATTACGCCAACTGCACGTGGACCATCACCGCAGAGGACCAGCACCGGATCCAGCTCGTGTTCCAGTCCTTTGCCCTGGAGGAGGACTTTGACGTCCTGTCGGTGTTTGATGGGCCACCCCAGCCAGAGAACCTGCGAACCAGGTACCACCCCCTCCTGCCCGTGGCCAAAAGCTGGGCCTGAGCCAAGCTGACTGGGAGGAAGAACCAGGCAGGGTGAACGATAGTCAAGAAACACCTCTGTCTTTATGAGGCCTGCCCTCAATTGCTCTTTCTTTATATAGCTCTTTTTATAAAGCTCTTTCTCCTACTTAGAGGTTCCTAGTAGGCAGGATGGATGAGTAGGGCATTTGGGAAGACTAGATAGAAAACGTACAGAGCAATTCAAGTCTTTCTGTTGAAACTGATTTTGCATGCATACGCAAGACATACATCCCTTGCACCCAGCAGATATGAGTTGAAGGCTAGTAGCGACTGTGTCTTGCATCCTGTGTTTGAAAACCATCAATACTTTGTTGCAAATGGCCTTGCCTTTGCGTGGCTTTGGCTCTGCGTGTAGAATTGAAAAGTTAAGAAGTCCCCAGTTTTTTAGACCCCAGCACAGGTGATGGAAGAGAAAACCTTGGAGAGGATGAGACTGCTTTCTGGTACTCCTGAACTGGTTCCCGAGGGGAGAGTTCACATCAAGGAGGAAGACAGGGAGGGAGGGTACCACCTCTGCAGAAAGAGCAGACTTTAGTGGGACAAAGGTCAAGGCCCCAGAGTCATAGCTTTCCAGGTTTTGTTGATGTGTTGGCCTGCTGTGCTCCCTTGCAAGACTCCTCCTGGTTCTGCCCAAAGGACTTTGGGCTCCCAGGGAGAAAGAGAATCAATGGCATGCCAGCCAAGCCGTGGGGAGGTCAGAATGCTAATTGGAAGTGCATGGATGAGAGGTTCCCTCCAAGTCCTTAACCTCAAGGTTTTGTTTAAGGTGCTCTTGGAGAGGAGTCACAGACAGCACCCCCAGGACAGTGCCAGCCCTCTTGCTCACTCCCAGCCCTCTCAGGGCAGTGCAGAGGTGAGGCCACCATGCCTGCCACAGGGGTGGGCCTCTGGGGCTCCCCTGACTCAGTGTCCTTCCTGACAAGACCAGGCTTGTCCATCCGCTCTTGACATTCCACAGGGATTAGCACACAGTAGGTGTTCACTGAACTTGGGTGAAGAGACTGGAGTCCTCTCCACTCATTTGTTCCACAGGTATTTCATGAGCATCTACTATGTTCCAGACACTGGTCCGAGTGCTGGGGACACAGCTGTGGGCAAAACAAAGCCACTGTTTTTGTGGAGGTTACACGCTGATCACAGGGGTGGGGGGCAAAGGGTAGGTAGGCCTGGACTTGAATATGTGAGTGTAGAGTTCAAGGACATCGGGTGGGGCTAGAGATATAGAATTAGGAGACTGGGACTGGCCGGAGCTGAAAACCAGGAGCCTGGACTATCGGATATTGAGTTCAGGTGATCCCATCGGTGGGGCACACACATAGCCTCTTGGGGAAGGTTTGAAAGATGGTCAGATCGGGAACTCCCCTGGCAGTTCAGTGGCTAAGACTCTGCACTCCCAATGCAGGAGATCTGGGTTTGATCCCTGGTTGGGGACCAAGATCCCACGTGCCACAACTGGAGATCCTGCCTGCTGCAACTAAGACCCAGTGCAGCCAAACAAATAAATAAAAACAAATATTTAAAAAAAAGAAAATCAGATCAGGCCAGTGGGGTGGCTGGTTGGGGTGCGCTGGAGGCAGATTCTGCATCCTGAAGTTCTTCCAGCTTTCTTTACTCTTAAAGCAGGATGCTTACACGGGTGATCAAAGCTCTCTTTTCTGACATTTGGGTTCTCTGGCTCTGTGAGTGAAGTGTAGAAGACCCCCAGAGGTGGGGATGACTCTGGCAGGGAAGGGTGGGGGTTTCCAGGAGCTAGGGAGGCGGTCCTGGCAAGGGGGGCACCCTGGATTCTGACCAACCAGCGTGGTTGAGGAGGAGGCTGCTGGGGTTGGTACCTTCATGAGGTCATCCCTGCCCTGGCCCCTCATCCCTGTGGTCATCTTCGTGTGCTTGCTTTGGTTCATTTTTGCTGCATATAGTTTTCCTAGACAACTTTTCTACCTCCACACTCTATGGGATCACACCCCCTTTCTTGCATCTGGTTTGTGCATTTGCATTTTCTTCTCTTTTTACTCAATCAGTCTTGCCAGAACTTTGCCTATTTTACTGGTCTTTTTAAAGTTCCAACTCCAGAGCTATCAGTGTTATTCCTTTCCTGTTGCCTAGCTTCCTGAGTTCTGCTTCTTCCTTCCTTTGTCTCTCTCTCCTACTTACCTTAGGCTGCTGCTGCTCGTTTGCTGTTTTCATGCACTGAATTAGTTCCATTACTTCTTGTCTGATATTCAGAACATTAGGAGACACTTTTCCCTAAGCACAACTTTGACCGTATCCCATAAATTTTGATGGATAGTTGTTATTTCAGAAATAGCCTCTAATTGCAGTATTGTTTCTTCCTTGACTCTCAGGGTTTTTTTTTCCCATCAAAATTGCCAAGTAATATTTTTATACTTAAGTTATTATCAAATTGTACTGCTTTATGTTCAGATTATGATTTCTATTTTAGAGAATTTTTTGACTTTTTTTTCTCTCAGTATAAGATCATTTTGGTAAACATTCTGAGTATTTGAAAGAAACATATATTCTATGGTGGAAGGCTGAAGAAATTCATGTTAATATTGCTTAATTTTCCTGATTTCTTATTTGTTGCCTAAGTGCAAGTGATTGTCTTCACATTTTCACTATTTTTTAAATCAATTTCTCCCTTTAATTTCTAAGTTTTTATTTTATATATTTTGATGTATACTCTTTAGCATGTCAGTATTTTTAAGTAGCAGATATTCAGTCAATTATAATTCTCCCAATATAAAAGTTATATTTATCCCCCCCTTTTTGCCTTAAATTCTACTGTGATACAAGTATCGTCACTTTTGTTTTATTTTGGGTTTGCATTTATCAACCATCTGCCAATTCCTCTATTTTAATATTTCTATATCATTGTTTCATGTATCATCTAGATTTTTGTTTTTAAAAATCTTTCATAAGAATTTTTATTCTGTAACAGAAAGGTTTAATCCACTCACACTTTTTGTTGATAACTGTTTTATTTGTTCTTGTATAATATCTAATACTTTCTGTTTTTAAGCTTCCTTACTATTTTTTCCATTTCTCCATCTTTAAGCACAAGTTTTCTTTGCCTCGTCTCTGATTTTTATTCCACTGATGGTTAAAGGAACTTCTTGAGAACACATTTTAAGCTGTATTTCTCTGTCACCATCTTGTCTAGTGAGCTAGAGAGCCTTTTTCTTAGTCAGGTCTTACCGGCACTACATCTTGTAGAAATTCCTTAGAGTTTGTAGCATGTAGGTGTCTGTCTCTTTTTCCTCGTTTCCACGTGGATGTATATAGTCTTTCTTTTCATATACCTTGGACTATTTTCTTGACAATTTAGGAGGTCAGATTGAAGAAGAGTTTAACATATTGTCTTGGCTCTCCATCTTGAACTGGAAATCTCTAAGATTTTTATTCTTTTTGATTTGCTGTTGTGAATAGAATTATTTTCTTTTTGGATGATTCATTGTTTAGAAATACAATTGATGTTTGTATATTGATCTTATATCCTGTGAACTTGCTGATAGTTTTTTTTTTAATAATTGTGGATAAAAACAGTTTCAGTTCTTCCTTTTCAATCTGGATGCTATTTATTTATTTATGCTTAATTGCATTGGATAGAATGTTGAACACATCCAGTATTCAATACAATATTGCATAGAAGTGGTGAGGGTGGACATCCCTACCTTGTTCTTCATCTTAAAATAGTCTACCGTTCACCTTTTAAGTGTGATATTGACTGTAGGTATTTGGTAGATGCCCTTCAAATGAAGGTCTTTAATGGAGGATTTTGGCATGGTCTGGCTTCAGTACGGAAAATGCATTGGTTTGGGGGCCAGACTAGTGACATCCAGGTCGGGCAAGAGACGATGGTAACCTGAGCTAGAATAATGAATAGAAAAGAAGGCACGGGTTTGTATGATGCTACAGAAAAGTGTGGTCCTCGGAGTTAAGGGTGGGTTTGTAGGGATTGTATGGTGGGAGTATGAAAAAGGAAGGGGTAGAGGATGTCTCTGCAGTGTTTGGCTCGGACGCAGAAAGCAAGCCAGATCAGCCTAATGCGAAATCCAGGCTCCAAGAAAATGTGTTCTCGTGGCATCCTGGGAGATGTGAGGATACTCTATGCACTGTCTGTCTTCATTCATCTAGCAGAGCAGTTAGGTCACCTCTCTCACTGCATTTTCCTGGGAGACAGAGGGTACAGTGGTGACAGGCCCAGATTTACACCCAGCTGGCCTCTACATTTATTTGTGCCATGACTTGTGCCAGGTTGGCTTCTCTGAGCCTCACCTACAAAACAGTGGTGACACTGACCCACCTCACAGGGGCGTTGTGTGAGAGTCACCTGCTGTAGACCTCTTAGTGCCCACACACATTATTCGCATCCTTCTCTTAGGAACTCAGACTGCACTAGAGCATTTCGGTGCCTGTCCTGACAGTTCCTCTGTGGCCCACCCATTAGACTGTTTACACTGGGGGGCTGCAGATGTGGAGGACGAACACTGAAGGAGAGACTGGGCTCAAGGGAAGTCACTTGTTGCGGACGGCATTGCTGATCCCACCGTGGCCCGGCAGTGGGCCTGGGGGACTGGCAAGAAGCCTACAGCATGGTTCTCTCTGCACTGCTTGGGGTTTTCTGTCTCAGATTTGACAGGCATGCTGCTGCTGCTGCTGCTGCTGCTAAGTTGCTTCAGTCATGTCCGACTCTGTGCGACCCCATAGACGGCAGCCCACCAGGCTCCCTCGTCCCTGGGATTCTCCAGGCAAGAACACTGGAGTGGGTTGCCATTCCTTCTCCAATGCAGGAAAGTGAAAAGTGAAAGTGAAGTCGCTCAGTCATGTCTGACTCTTAGCCATCCCATGGACTGCAGCCCAATTCTGCCCTTTGTGCATTTTAATGCATTTCTCTTTTCTTCCCTTACTTTCTCTCAATCCTTTTCACTCTGTTTATGGATGCATTCCAGCAAAAGGCTGGAGTCACCTTCCCACCCCAATTCTGAATCCTCTTTATACTCGTCTTTCTCTAGCTGCTAGCTCATGGGTTGTATTGTGAGCAGCAAACTTCCTTCCTGGTTAGAGTCAAGTTCTTGGAGGCTGGGAATCAAGCCTCCTACCACGTTTGGCTGTGGCCGAGCCATGCAGTAAAATATACATCTTGCACAAGCAAGAAGTGAATTCCAGCTCCTTGCTAGCTACTTGGCATAGACAGGTCACTTTGACTCTTATCCTCAGTATTCTCATCCACGAAGTGAGTGTATCATTTTCTACTTTGTAGCTTGGTTGATAAGGATTTCATTAAATAATGTGTGTAAACTGCTTTAAATTGTGATGAGATGTAAACAAAAGAAATAGTTGTATGTTGGTAGAAAAAAATTAGAAAATACAACTAAGCAAACACACACACACACGCAAACCCAATAAATGTATAAGACGCGACGTAGCACAGTGATTCTCAACTGAAGGTGATTTGGACCCCCAGGGAACATTTGGCAATGTCTGGACACATCTTTGGTTGTCACAAGCTGGAGAGGGGCCATCGAGTGGGTCAAGGCCAGGGATGCTGTTAAGTGCTACCACACAAGACAGCCGCAAAGGCCGGTGGTGTTGAGGTTGAGAAATCCCAAGGTAGGCGTTTAAGGAGGAGTTAAGGCTTTTAACATCAGATGTATGTGGGTGCGAATCCTCTTTCTGTGTCAGTGACGTTGGGCAAGTAAGTCAGCCCATCTGGGCCTCAGTTTCCTCGTCTGCAAAATGGGGAACTCTAAAGTGATGCTATTCACTGACGGCTGCACCTAGCATCGCTAATGAAGAGGTGCCGGTAGGCACACCGCACACTGCTTGCTCTATATGCAGATGCCATTCATCTCCCAACCACTCCCTTTCTCCACCAGGAGTTCACAGCCATCTTCTTGAAAGCATCTCACATTTCATCTAGAGCTATTCACAAGCAGCATCCCAGGGTGCCAGAAGGCAGCGTCTGGCTGCTTGAAATTAAATTTACAATAGAAGCTGATCAGATTCTTCTTATAATGGAGCAGGGTGGGAAATGGGAGTGGGAACTGGTCCTGAAGTCTGAGGAGCCTGTAGGAGTTTAGAAATTAGCAAGAAAAGAACCAAGAGCCGCCCAGACAATGCAGTGTCAGCCCTGCCTGGATGAATTACTGAAACAATGCCCACATCTCTGCTTTTGCAAAATTAGGTGGCCTTTCTGTGCTGGCAAACATCCTATTGCATTGCATTTTAATGTGGGATGAAGTTTTCTAATGGAACATGAGCAAACATAATCTATGGAGCTGCTGCTAATAAACGACATCACTGTGTATTGGAGGGTTTATAGGGCACTGGTGATGACTGCACTGGTTAAGCACAGCTAAGCATCCCTTAATTTAGACATCTGGGCTCAGGTTATGGGAAACACTGCAACTGGTTCCCTCCGTTGCTGGCAATACACATTCTGTCATCCGCCTAAGGTGGAATGCAGTTTTAGTCGTCTGGGGCTTGTTGCAGATTTCACTCAACTGGCATTAGACACCTGTTTGGAAGTTGTAAAAAATCCACAAATTTGCCAGATTTACTGTCTTCTTATGACTGTGTATTGCAGCAGAGGCCCCCTAAAGGACTTGCCTACTGGATTTCTTAAACAGTGTGCCTACACACCAATACAGCTGTCCTTGGAGGATCCTCTCCCCAGAATGCCTTGAGAATGTGTTCTTGTGGTCAGGGGGTGGCTGGGAGGACCCATGGGGATGAGGGAGCATTCCTGTTTAAGATTAAAGCAGAGGAAGGATGCTGGGAAGGAGAAAGCAGAAGCAAGGACACCGCGTACCTCTTGTGGGCCAGCAACCATGCTAGACACGTGCATTCACTTGTCATTTCTTCAACATTTATTGCATGCCTACCAGGAATACCAGGTGTCAGAGATACAGCAGCTAACAAGGCAGCCTCTGCTTTCAAGCAACGTACAGTCTCCGAGGAAACAGATAAATAAGCAGCGAAGGTAGTCCAGGAGGCCATGGCTGGGGAACCTGGTGTGCGTAGTCATGGGGAGATACTTGCAGGTCCTGATCTGTGGGCCTGGGATGCCAGCTCTGCTTCTACCCCTTTGCTGAGTTAGCGCTCACTCATTTTTCCTATCTCAGCTCATTTGTCACTTTCTCACCTGGCGAATCCTCTGTGACACCCCTACTTCTCAATCCGATCCAACCCTCCTGTGATATCCCTCAGATTACTGTGTGTCTGTCCTTCACGGCTTTACGTGTGCATGCTGTGTGATTCTTAGATTTCTGCTCATTTCCCTCGAAAGATTGTAGGCTCCTTGACTAGAGAGACTGGTCTTATTCTCCCCTGCATCTCCAGGGCCTGACCCATAGGAGGCGCTCAGCAAATACTTATGAGGTGAATGACTGAATGGCCTTTGGAGAAAGGGATCCCCTAATAAGGCATCGAAGGAGGAGTGGGGAGACTGAAGTCAAGAGAATAATATGTGCTCAAGTCAAGGCAAAATCAAGAGAAAGGCAAGGTGCAGAGAATTCACTAGGGGTGGGGTGTTGTGGGAGGTTGGGGTGTGGCCAGGCCGGATCACCAGCGGCCCTGTGTGCATGCTGGGGAGCTCACGGGATGGAAGTGGGGACACGCCTAAAGGTCCTAAACAGTCATTACACATCATATGTAATAATCCAACAACACCCCCATGAGAGGAGTAGTGTGCATTCTCTTTGCCGAGGTTAAGTAAGTGTATGTGGCTAAGGTCTCTTAGATACTGAGTGGCTAGTGGAGGAAGGGACCACAAGTCTTCTGGAACCAGAAGCCAGGCTTCCTTTTCCATGTCCAAAAGCCTTCTGACTGCTTGCAACTCATTTGCATTCACTCCGCTTCCCTTTACAAAATTCATCCTGTTTTCCTTTTTTAAGCAGTTTCTTTAAAATAGTAAAAGTAACAGGAACTCAGTACTTGGAAAAAAAAAAGTAAGCTGCACAGCAGTGTACAATGAAAACAGACGAGCGCCTCCTTCCCCAGGCCCTGTCCCAGCCCTGCTCCCTTGAGGTCACTGCTGTTAGCAGTTTGGTGTGTGTCCAATTTCTTTTTAAATAAAGATTCATTAAACTGCCCATGAGGCTTATTGGGACATCCATCAGCCCCTTAAAAATTGTTCTGATGAATTAAGTGTAAACTAATTAGAAACATGGATTCAATTACCCTCGAAACACACAAGGGTTTAATAATTAATAGGAAGAGGGCTTGAGGCCAAAGGCATTATGGATTTTATCAAACCCCTAACATCTGAAAAGTAAATATGTCTGATTTATCCTAAATGCGGGTAAATTTGCCATCCAGAGGCAAACCTGTTGGTAGGAGCTTCACATTTAATCGAAGAAGTTATCTCTGATTAATATGGAGTCAGCTGAAGGGTGCAGAGGCCAAGGCCTCCGAATGCTACTGGACGGGGCTGCCTGGAAGAGGGCAGCCGCCTGTCTTTCTGGGTCACCACAGTTAGTTTGGCACATGCCTTTCCCCAGGCCAGCTTTGGGGAGGACCTGCTAAGGCCCCAAGTGATACCACTGACCCCTCTTATGGGCCCAGACAGCTGGGGAACAATACTGGCCCAAGAAACACCGTAGAACATTAGGGGAAGCATTCTGTCTCCTGGACGATGAGCTCTGATGACTTAGATGGACACAGAGGAGGATCAGAGTGGTTGGAACGTTTACTTGTTGTGTGTCAAGTGCTTGAAGTCCCACAGCTCATTCAGTCTTCACAATTTTCCCACAGGTAAGAATTATCACTTCCATTTTTATCCATTTTTCCATTTTTTCTTATCCATTTTTTTTCCATTCTAAGTAAGCCGAGTCTCAAAGAGGCTATGTGCCTTGGGGGAGATGTATTCAAAAGCTCATATTATCTATAGAGATACTATGCATAGAATAGATAACTAACGAGAACCTACAGTATAGCTCAGGGGACTCAGTGCTCTGTGGTGACCTAGATGGGAAGAGTATCCAAAAGAGAGGGGATCTGTGTATATGTATAGCTGATTCACTTTGCTGTATAGTAGAAACTAACGCAACCTTGTAAAGCAATTACACTTCAATTAAAAAAAGAATCTTTTTAAAGCACATATTCACACAGGTCTGCACAACCACACCAAGGCTGAAGGGGGCTGCAGAGAGGATCGAGCAGGGTCTGCAAGTGCAGTGACCCGTGGGCAGCCGTGTGCTCCATCACCTAATGCCAGAGGGTGGGTTTGGGCAGACGTGGTGGGGGAGGGGTTGGCAGCGGGAGATATACAAAGCCAGGTGGGCAGCAGTGTCGGGGTCCTGAGCAATCTCTCCCTTCACAGTAGAGCCCTGTGGTTCAAGGTCAAAGTGAATTTTTGTGGCAAAGCCTTGCCTCGTTCATTCGCCAAGTCTGCTGTTTAATAGCAGCCAGAATGTAAGGCCCCATGCAGCTCAAGTCTTGGACCAAAAGGCTGTGTTGCCTGCCTCCCTCGCCATGATCAGTCCTGCCCACAGTGTCACCAGGCGTTGTCAAAGATGTGAGTTTACCCAGAATGGAGTCGGTTTCCCTTTGACCCTCCTTTGCCTGTCTCTTGCAAGTGGTGGCCAATCAGGGTGTTGCTGAGATAGGAGTGTATCCCTTCTGTATCCTCAGCTCATTCCCTGAACCTTTGGGACAGCAGAAATCAAGGTACAAGGCTCCCTGGTAACCCAGGGATGATGTCCTCAGGGAGAGGAAGGTTTGGTAATTTTAGCATGTACTCCATTGGTCAGCAGAAATGGTACCCAAGTAAGCATCTCCGAAGCGCTGAGCTCCTCATTCACGTAAAGTAAACATAAAAGAAAACCAATTCTTAGTCTCTTAAGTGAGCAGAGAGCCACTGTCAGTGAGAATTGGGGCGAGGAGACATGGGGTCTGGCCCAGCACAGCCACTGGTATGCTTGTGACCTTCGCCAAGTCCCATCCCTTCTCAGGACCAGCTGCATTTTCCTGACTTATAAATTGAGGACTCAAGTCCAAGAGAACTCTGAAGCTTCTCCCAGCGCTGAAATTGTGTGATTGAGTGATACTAGAGATGTATGTGGAAGGGCTGTAAAATACTCCTGATCTTCTTGGATTATTTCTGCCGTATTCAGGTACTGCTCTTGGCTTTTCAACAGTTGCGCCATTTGTCTTTGGCATAAGGGTTTATTTTCCAGTGGCCTGTTAAGCAGGGTGGCAGAGGAGGCTAACCATCTGCCATCATTCTTACTTCTCTTCCACAGGGCAGTGCTGTCTGTGGGAAACAGCTGCCAGACTGGGTCAGTATTTTTCAGCCTCTTTGCATCGAGGTGGAGCTGTACACCTTAGTGGCAGTAGAAAGTGGATGAAGTAATGGTACCCCCACCCCAGCATGGCCCAGAGAAGCTCCCTTGTAATCTGCTCTCTTTCCCTGGAAACAGATGTAGGAAGCCTGGATACCTGGTGGGTCTTATGAAGTAGGACCAACCCCCTCCCTTGACTGCTGATTGACTGGATTTTACATAAGTGAGACATAAATTTGTACACACTTGGAGTCCAGGGTTATCATTGTAGCCAGTGCTTTCTTGGCCATTGCAAATTCTGAGTCTTGGCATTTTGGAATTTATCTTAGAATCTAGAGGTAGGTGAGGATTCTAGATAGCAGTGTCCATTAGCTTTCCAGACTTGATACTTGCTTTCAGGGAAATGAAGCTCCTGGTGGCCTAGCCTTTGTGCCTAAAAGTTAGGTCATTGACTGATAAAATACAGTATTTTTTAAGCAACTTTGTTTGTGCTCTTGACTTTTGGTGGACTCTTCTTGGCACCAAATGTGGTTCTGGCTGTAGTCTTCTCTCTCCTATTGCCTGTAGCCCCAGTTGAGCATGCATGTGTAGGGTGGTGGTTAGGAAAGGGGCTTTGAAGCTGGCCTGCCTGGGTTCGAGTCCCAGTTCTGCCTCTTAATGGTGGCGAGATGCTGAGACACTTCTCTCTGAGTCTCAGTTTCTATATCAACAAAGTTGGGATTAGAGTAGTACCTACCCTTAGGGAAGTTGTGAAGATTCAACTACCCTACAGGCATAAAGTGTGCAGAAGATGCTGGACACATATTCAGCATCGGGTAAATGTTAGTCCTCTTCAAAGCCCATCCCTTCCAACTCCCTCCACTGCCATCACAGTGATACAGGCTACCATTATCTTTTGCATTGATTGTCACAACAGCCTCCTTCCCAGTCTTCCTGCTCTTTGAAGTTGTCTTTCAGTTGCTCAGTCATGTCTGACTCTTTACAACTCCATGGACTGCAGCAAGCCAGGCTTCCCTGTCCTTCACCATCTCCTGGAGTTTGCTCAAACTCACGTCCATTGAGTTGGTGATGCCATCCAACCATCTCATTTTCTGTCATCCGCTTCTCCTGCCTTCAGTCTTGCCCAGCATCAGGGTCTTTTCCAGCAAGTTAGTTCTTTGCATCAGGTGGCCAAAGAATTGGAGTTTCAGCTCCAGCATCAGGCCTTCCAATGAATATTCAGGGTTGATTTCCTTTAGAACTGACTGGTTTGATTTCCTTGCAGTCCAAGGGACTCTCAAGAGTCTTCTCCAACACCACAGTTCAAAAGCATCAGTTCTTAGGTGCTCAGCTTTCTTTATGGTCCAACTCTCACATCCATACATGACTGCTGGAAAAAACATAGCTTTGACAAGATGGACCTTTGTTGATAAAGTAATGTCTCTGCTTTTTAAAATACTATCTAGGTTGGTCATAGCTTTTCTTCCAAGGAGCAAGTGTCTTTTAATTTCATGGCTGCAGTCACCATCTGCAAGGATTTTGGAGCCCAAGAAAGTAAAGGCTGTCACTGTTTCCATTGTTTCCCCATCTATTTGACATTAAGTGATGGGACCGGATGCCATGATCTTAGTTTTTGAATACTGAGTTTTAGGCCAGCTTTTTCACTCTCCTCTTTCACTTTCATCAAGAGGCTTTTTAGTTCCTCTTTGCTTTCTGCCGTAAGGGTGGTGTCATCTGCATATCTGAGGTTATTGATATTTCTCCCTGCAGTCTTGATTCCAGCTTGTGCTTCATCCAGTCTGGCATTTCACATTTTGTACTCTGTATATAAGTTAAATAAGTAGGGTGGCAGTATACAGCCTTGACATACCCCTTTCCCAATTTGGAACCAGTCCGTTGTTCCATGTCTGGTTCTAACTGTTGCTTCTTGACTTGCATACAGATTTCTCAGGAGTCTCTGTCTAAATAATAAGGGAATCTGAGTGAAGGGTGTGTTAGTCACTCAGTCGTGTCCAACTCTGTACGACCCCATGGACTGTAGCCCACCAGGCTCCTCTGTCCATGGGATTCTCCAACAAGAATATTGGAGTGGGTTGTCATTCCCTTCTCCAGGGGATCTTCCCGACCCAGGGATCACTTCCCTGGTTACTCAGATAGTAAACAATCTGCCTGCAATGCAAGAGACTCGGGTTTGATCCTTGGGTTTACTTTAGCTTTACTAGTTTTTAACCTAACATCTTTGTTCTGTTCGAGGATGGCATCCAGGGAAACCACATGAGGTTTAGTCTTTGTGTCTCCTTAGGCTTTCTTGCCCATGACAATTTTGCCCCCTTTCCTTGTTTTTGATGATCGACAGCTTTGAGGAATACTGGTCAGGTGCTGTGTAGAGTGTCCTTCGGTTGGGATTTGTCTGATGTTCTCATGATCAGACTGGAGGAATGTGTTGTTGGCAGGAGGGCTCCCTTTTCCTCACATCATCTCAAGGATACATACCGTCAACATGGCTCACCTATGTTGATGTTGGCCTTGACCACCTGGTTGAGTTCAGGTTGTCAGTCTTCTCCACTGTGAAGTGCTGTCCTCTTTGGAAGGAAGTCCCTGTGTGCAACCCACGCTGACAGAGTTGAGAGCCAGCTTCATCTTGAGGGCAGAGTAGCTGCATAAATTATTTGGAATTCTTCTGCAGGAGAAATCTATTTTCCTACACTTCTTAATTTATTTATATCAGATGCATGTATGGATATTTACTTTTTTACATTGGGTTATCATCCAATACTAGTTTATTTATTTTGTTTGCTCAAACTGGAAAGTTTTTGGCCGTGGGGGGACTCTTTCAGTTGACGCCTCTTGTTTCCTTTGGCATTTCCCCATCATTGAGACCTTTTGCCGTTGATGTTGTTGTTGCTGTTATTGTTTCACTGAATCTCTTTGAAGAAATGAGCTTTGCATCCTTGGTGTTAGAAACCAAGATCTGGTGCTAGATGTGCTCATTACTGTTGAGGTATCATTGCTTCTAGGCCCTCTCAGCTGACAGAGCAAGGGAATATGTGTATGCAGCCTAACTCATGTGTATGCACATATCTATAAATATTTTTATATGTATCATCTATATCTGTGTTCAGCTAAATGAGAGTTCATACTGAAGTCTCCAACTCTAGTCTAGTACCACATGGATCATTCTAGCCTCCTCCCTTTGCTTATCTGGAACGTCCACTCCAACAGTGAGACACTTGGTTCCCACCATCCATCATCCATTGACTGAATTGTTCAATTCCAGGAGGTAGAGTGATATCAGAATTGTTAACTTGTATTCCGTGGGAAACAATGTTTCAGCTAGAGTACAGTAATCATGTGCAGTTGTTTTTGCCTTTAGCCTTACAGATTCCACTCATCTAGAAAATTACTTAGATAAGCACATGAAGGAAATGCACATCAGAGAAAGCATGTGAAGTGCAGGTGGTGAGATTTTAATAGGGTGGCCAAGGAAGGTGTCGCACTAAGAAGGTGACTTTTAGTGAAAACCTGAAATGAGTTTGGTGTCTCCACCTATCGTTAGGTGGCTCCATGGTACCTGTTCTGTTACATTGTGTTTCTTAACATGTATTTCCTTTCTCAGGACCTAGCAGACTTTATTATGGAAATTCGAGGGAGAGGAAACATATTCATTGGTAGCTTCAAGTGACATGATAGACACATAGGCACATGTTTATGGCACCTGTCCCCCAGAGCTGCACTGACCCAGGCTCCCAGGATAACACGATGAAGGCAGTGAAGTCAGTGTAGACTGTTTCTGGCTGGTGAAGTCATAGACCCTCATGTTGTCCTTGAGCATCTTGGAGACTGGCAGGGCAGTGTCTTAAATCCTGCCCATCAGTTTATATCAGCATTCTCCTCTGCACCTTGGGAGGTCTTCCCTGTCCCCTCCTGATTTAGTCTTCCCTATCACCATGGCAACTCTCATCCCTTAACAGGCAGTGGCAATCTTATCAAACAGTCTAATCAAGGAAGGAAGTGTATACCTTTGACTCCACCTTTCCAATATGATTATTTTGTCTCAAAGCGCTCTTGATGAGTGGTCTGGGGGCTTCGTGATCCCCTGGTCAGTTGATAGAGGCACATTCAACTTCCCTCTTTTCCAAAGCCCTTCAGCAACACATCACAGATAAGTGTATCTTAGGCTTACATAACCCCTATCCAGCAAAGGGGAAAGGTGACAGATCCTGGCTCCAGGAGTCTAGCTCTATTTCAGTCATAACAAGAATTCATCACTGTCCACAGATAATTGCAGAAAGCAAGAAGGCTGTCAAAGCCCTTGGTAGGTGGAGGAATAAATGCCAGAGGAGTTATTGCAATCTAAGGCAAGGTTTGGAATCATCCACTTTGAGTGACGAGTATTGCTCCTCCTAGTTCTGGCTGCTTAAGCTTCCCAGACACATTGTGTTAGTCTGCTTCTCTCAACAATTTCCAAAGTGTCTTTTTTTGGCCCCATTTTACAGAGGAGAAAGCTGAGGTTCCAAATGGCAAATAAGTCCTGTGTTAACAAGAGGTGGCCCAAGAGGTAGCCAAGTTCCCAGCTTTTTATCCTTGCTCTTTTTTAGTGTCCTTCAGCTGCCTAGGTGACTAGTGCAGTGGGGGATGGGAGAAAGGCAGCCTGAACACAGAGTCATCTGTCCTCATGGGCTTCAGTGGATGAGAGAGAAATGACCAGAGATGTGATTGATTCCTCTCCCATAGCTCCCACCCCACCGCTGATATTAGAATTTACCTGAACTTGGGCCAAAAGAACAGGAAGATGGAATGAGTGTCTTTTCTCTGCTGTGGTCTTTCTCCAACATAAACTAGGTGAAGACCTCGACATGGTGAATTATTTGTAGAACCTCAAAGGAACGAGTTCTTACTATTTTGGAGTATGCAGAAGTGTAAAGATTTTCTTTAATTAGATAGTGCCAGATAGATTTAATTAAAGCTTCAAACCTGCAATTTTCTTTGTTTGATTGATCAGTTGGTGCTGATTGCCTAGAGTAATTATGAAGGGGGAAGTAGAATTTTCAGTCTGGTGGCGATAAGCAGCAGACTGAGTCGACCCCTGGATACTTGGTTGTCAAAGTGGATTGTGAAAAGGTTTAAATTGCACAAATGTTTGCTAGCTGGTTGGCTGAAAAATAAGGTCCCTAAATTACACTTTCGTCTAAATTGTGCTCCTGGCTGATGTGGTTCTGTAGAAAAGTTCCCTTTCCCTTCCTTTCTAAAAATGTAATCACACCGCCAAGATCAGACAATATTCTGTTTTGTGAAATAACTGAAGCACAGGACTGGGAGTGGCTTCTAATGGCCTTAGGAGATTGCAGGAACCCATGGAAGGTCAGGAGAGAACGGCAGCCTCTCAGTGTGAATTTAGGGATATCAGAAGGAGTTTTGAAGTCAGACAGTCCCTGGGTTTGAATCTAGCCTGTGATTTTGGCCAAGCCCCACCTTTTTTTCCCTCATCTGTAAAACGGGACAGTTGTTGACAACAGATGAGCCGATGAATGCATATCTAGTGCCCGGCTGCAATGGGTTTGCACCAAATGTCAGTTCCTCTCTCTTCCTGTGCTCTGTCACCTCTTTGAGGTACCACCATGGAAGCTCCATGAACTCAGGAGACCAGAATCATCTTGCTCTCCACTGCAAAATAGCCCCTGGTGCATTGCATGTATATGGGTTTGTTCAGTGGACAAAT
The DNA here is from genome assembly GCF_000754665.1 of Bison bison bison. Lineage (NCBI taxonomy): Eukaryota > Metazoa > Chordata > Mammalia > Artiodactyla > Bovidae > Bison > Bison bison. The sequence goes on from NW_011494730.1 coordinate 2,913,001, forward strand.
AAATGAACGAATACCCTATGCATTTAGGTCCCCCCCACCCCCCCTGCCAAATAG
>NW_011494730.1:2913154-2916851 GCF_000754665.1 Bison bison bison
CATGAAACTTTGAAGGGACTTGGTCCCCATTGGACACAGTATGAAGCGTGAGGTTGGGGCTGCCATTGGAATCATCGGCAGGAGAAACTGTCCTCCTTTCTTCTTTTATTTTTAATTTATTTTTTATTGGAGGATAATTGCTTTACAGAATTTTGCTGTTTTCTGTCAAACCTCAACATGAATCAGCCATCAGATCAGATCAGATCAGTCGCTCAGTAGTGTCCGACTCTTTGCGACCCCATGCCTGTTCATGTTACAGGATGGACGTTGAAGGACTCGGGGGTGTTTACTTGGAGGAAGGAGACCCTTAGGGGAAGTGATGGCAGTTGTCAAGGCCTGGGGAAAGGACTCAAAACCTGACATTAGATGATGGCACTCAGGTTGTGACATGGAAGGGACTCCCAGCCCCAAGAGGCACTGAACTTCTGGCTTCTGGAAGAATCCATGCAGAATTTGGCACTTCTAGCACTGCCCCTCTCAGAGCCACAGTTGCCTCCACTCCTGAACTGAGGGGGCTGTTGCTCTGCATGTAGATCAGTGATGCTCCACGTGGCGATGTGCCTTCCCCAACCCTGACCCTTGGATGGTGAGGAGTGGTCATTGCATCTGATGTTCTAGAAAAGAGCCGCAGGGGAGGTATACATGCAACTTAAAAAGCATCTTTAGAATAACCAGTCCTTTGATTTATTTGTATTCACTTTATTTTGAAATTTTAAACCACATGAAAAAGGAAGTGATCGTTTTATGTGGATCACCAGGGGCCCCAGGGTTTCAGAAGATTGACATACTGTAGTGTAGATGGGTGCTTCACAAACTTTAATGTGCATGCAAGTCATCTGGGTTTTTGAGGAAAGTGCCAATTCAGATTCTGCCGGTCTGGGGGTGGGGCGGGGAAAGACTCTGCCTCTCCCAGTGAGGATCCAGGCGATAAACCAGTGCTGCTGGCTCCTGGTCTGTTCCGGAGGGTCTCTGAACCCTTCCCAGCAACTCCAGGGGCCGTGGCTCCCTAGAAAAGCAGAATGTTGGTTGCTTATGTACGAGTCCTTGGTCCATCCTTTATAGAGTCTGTTAAATGGAGAGGAACCAAATAAGAATGAAGACCCAGGCGTGAATGAATCTGGGCAGGACATAAGAAATGTGTTCTAGTAGCAATAGAACTAGGCATTCATTGCTTAGATTTACATCTTCGGCACATGTTTATGTCTGTGCCCATGGCTGCTGATCATTTGCAAATAATGCTCTGTTGTCTTAATCCTGCTTTTATGGCTAATGATGTGTGTTTCATTCTGATCCAGTGTAGAATTTGAGTAAACATATATTTCTCAATATCTTCCCCTCTAATCGCTACCCAGGGCTGTGAGTCATTGAAAGAAATCGTGTGTGAGGGAACGAGATGCTTTCTGGAGACCATCCCCTCGTGCCAGCCTCCGTTGGCTGCCCACCAGGACCCCGTGGGGGCGAGCCTGCTCGCCATCCAGAGTGCCTGTGCTGCTGGCAGATACAGCCAGTGTGGCTTCCCCCATGAATCCAGCCGGGCTCGATGGGCCTGCCAATAGCATCGATCTCTGGTCCCTCAGAGCAGAGTCATTTCACTCTGTTTCCAGGAATTTGTGATGTTTCTAATTTGATTATTTAGTATCATTATCTGCTGTCCTCATGCCTGCTCAGCTGCAGACAGTGCTGGTGCCCACACCCCAACCCATCCTGCCCAGTCTGACTGTGGAGAGGCCTCCATCCTTCCTGGCAGGTGACTTAAGGCTGAGCATCCTGGACACTCTGGTACCTGCTGGGCTGTGGTGCCTCAAGCCCCCTGGCTGGTCCCTACCTGCTGGGCCTCAGTCTGCCCTGAGCCCTGGCTCCATAAGCCAGGAGCTCAACTCCACTTGACAGTTGCTAACCCACTTCTCCCAGAGGCTGGACTCTAGTCCTGACTCCTGATTCCATGTAGGACAGGGTACCCAGGGCCCTGCCAGCACCCAGGCCTCCAGCCACCAGCCGCCCTTCCCTCCCCCTTCCCCCAGGCTGGTTGCTGAACCTCAAGCTTTGATTCCGTCCCCCCACCTCCATCTTCTGCCCCTTCCCAATGCCAATTTAGGGGGTATTTTTTGATGCCAACAAGCAGGGAATGCAGAGGGAGATGCAATTGCAAGGTAGAGACTGGGATGCAGGAGGAAACAGGTGAGGAAGAGGCTGAGAAATCAAAAGCAGGCATAGCAAAAATCAACAAAGCCAAAAGCTGTTTTTTTGAGAAGATAAATAAAATTGACAAACCATTAGCTAGACTCTTCAAGAAACAAGAGGATAAGAATTAAACCAACAAAATTAGAAATGAAAATGGAGAGATCACAACAGACAGCACAGAAATACAAAGGATAGTAAGAGACTACTCTCAGCAACTATATGCCAATAAAATGGACAACTTGGAAGAAATGGACAAATTCTTAGAAAAGTACAACTTTCCAAAACTGAACCAGGAAGAAATAGAAAATCTTAACAGACCCATCACAAGCAAGGAAATTGAAACTGTAATCAGAAATCTTCCAGCAAACAAAAGCTCAGGACCAGATGGCTTCACAGCTGAATTCTACCAAAAATTTAGATAAGAGCTAACACCTATCCTACTCAAACTCTTCCAGAAAATTGCATATGAAGGTAAACTCCCAAACTCATTGTATGAGGCCACCATCACCCTAATACCAAAACCAGACAAAGATGCCACAAAAAAAGAAAACTACAGGCCAATATCACTGATGAACATAGATGCAAAAATCCTTAACAAAATTCTAGCAAACAGAATCCAACAACATATTAAAAAGATCATACATCATGACCAAGTGGGCTTTATCCCAGGAATGCAAGAATTCAACATCCACAAATCAATCAACGTAATACACCACATTAACAAATTGAAAGATTAAAACCGTATGATTGTCTCAATAGATGCAGAGACGGCCTTTGACAAAATTCAACATCCATTTATGATAAAAAACCCTCCAGAAAACAGGAATAGAAGGAACATACCTCAACATAATAAAAGCTATATATGACAAACCCACAGCAAACATTATCCTCAATGGTGAAAAATTGAAAGCATTTCCTCTAAAGTCAGGAACAAGACAAGGATGCCCAATCTCACCACTACTACTCAACATAGTTTTGAAAGTTTTGGCCACAGCAATCAGAGCAGAAAAATAAATAAAAGGAATCCAGATTGGAAAAGAAGAAGTAAAACTCTCACTGTTTGCAGATGACATGATCCTCTACATAGAAAACCCTAAAGACTCCACCAGAAAATTACTAGAGGTAATCAATGAAAATAGTAAAGTTGCAGGATATAAAATTAGCACACAGAAATCCTTTGCATTCCTATACACTAACAATGAGAAAACAGAAAGAGAAATTAAGGAAACAAGCCCATTCACCATTGCAACGAAAAGAATAAAATACTTAGGAATATATCTACCTAAAGAAACAAAAGACCTATATATAGAAAACTATAAAACACTGATGAAAGAAATCAAAAAGGACACAAATAGATGGAGAAATATACCATGTTCATGGATTGGAAGAATCAATATAGTAAAAATGAGTATACTACCCAAAGCCATCTATAGATTCAATACAATCTCTATCAAGCTACCAACAGTATTTTTCACAGAACTAGAACAAATAATTTCACAATTTGTATGGAAATACA
>NW_011494730.1:2917124-2919546 GCF_000754665.1 Bison bison bison
AACTCAAAATGGATTAAAGACCTAAACGTAAGACCAGAAACTATAAAACTCCTAGAGGAAAACATAGGCAAAACACTCTCCAACATAAATCACAGCAGGATCCTCTATGACACACCTCCCAGAGTATTGGAAAGAAAAGCAAAAATAAACAAATGGAACCTAATTAAAATTAAAAGCTTTTGCACAACAAAGGAAACTATAAGCAAGGTGAAAAGACAGCCTTCAGAATGGGAGAAAATAATAGCAAATGAAGCAACTGACAAAGAATTAATCTCAAAAATATACAAGCAACTCCTGCAGCTCAATTCCAGAAAAATAAATGACCCAATCAAAAAATGGGCCAAAGAACTAAACAGACATTTCTCCAAAGAAGACATACAGATGGCTAACAAACACATGAAAAGATGCTCAACATCACTCATTATCAGAGAAATGCAAATCAAAACTGCAATGAGGTACCATCTCATGCCAGTCAGAATGTCTGCTATCCAAAAGTCTACAAGCAATAAATGCTGGAGAGGGTGTGGAGAAAAGGGAACCCTCTTACACTGTTGGTGGGAATGCAAACTAGTACAGCCACTATGGAGAACAGTGTGGAGATTCCTTAAAAAACTGGAAATAGAACTGCCATATGACCCAGCAATCCCACTGCTGGGCATACACACCGAGGAAACCAGAATTGAAAGAGACACGTGTACTCCAGTGTTCATTACAGCACTGTTTATAATAGCCAGGACATGGAAGCAACCTAGATGTCCATCAACCTAGACAAATGGATAGGAAAGCTGTGGTACATATACACAATGGAATATTACTCAGTCATTAAAAAGAATACATTTGAATCAGTTCTAATGAGGTGGATGAAACTGGAGCCTATTATACAGAGCGAAGTAAGTCAGAAAGAAAAGCACCAATACAGTATATTAATGCATATGTATGGAATTTAGAAAGATGGTAATGATAACCCTATATGCGAGACAGCAAAAGAGACACAGATGTATAGAACAGTCTTTTGGACTATGTGGGAGAGGGTGAGGGAGGGATGATTTGGGAGAATGGCATTGAAACATGTATATTATCATATGTGAAACGAATTGCCAGTCCAGGTTTGATGCATGATACAGAGTGCTCAGGGCTAGTGCACTGGGATGACCCAGAGGGATGGGATGGGAGGGGGGTTCAAGATGGAGAACACATGTACACCTGTAGCAGATTCATGTCAATGTATGGCAAACCACTAAAATATTTTAAAGTAATTAGCCTCCAATTAAAATAAATAAATTTATATTAAAAAAAAAAACAAAAGCAGGCATTGGGACAGTGCTTTCTGATAATAAAAAATAGCAATAAAATTATATATGTATAATTTTGTATCAACTGCACACACATATCACAGACATAATGTACCTGGCATTCTTCCAAGCTTGACATGGAGCATGTCATTTGGTGCTCTCAACAGCTCCTCGAGGAGGGAATTATTATTACTATCCTGTATTATGGATGGGGACTGGAATGAGCAGTAGTGGAGTAGGTCATGTAGCTTGTAAGTGGCAGAGCCAGGATTTAGACCCAGGTGATCAACTTCAGAGCTCAGAGTCTTCACTGCTATGCAGTCAGTTCAGTTCTGTTCAGTCTCTCACTCATGTCTGACTCTTTGCAACCCCATATACTGCAGTACTCCAGGCTTCCCTGTCCTTCACCAACTCCCGGAATTTACTCAAACTCATGTCCATTGAGTTGGTGATGCCATCCAACCAGCTCATCCGCTGTCGTCCCCTTCTTCTCCGGCCTTCAATCTTGCCCAGCATCAGGGTCTTTTCAAATGAGTCAGTTCTTCGCATCAGGTGGCCAAAGTATTGGAGTTTCAGCTTCAACATCAGTCCTTCCAATGAATATTCAGGAATGATTCTTTTAGGATGGACTGCTTGGATCTCCTTGTAGTCCAAGGGACTCTCAAGAATCTTCTCCAACACCACAGTTCAAAAGCATCAATTCCTTGGCTCTTAGCTTTCTTTATAGACTTAACTATTACCTCCATACATGACTACTGGTAAAACCATACCCTTGACTAGACGAACCTTTGTTGGCCAAATAATGTCTCTGCTTTTTAATGTACTGTCTAGGTTGGTCATAACTTTTCTTCCAAGGAGCAAGTGTCTTTTAATTTCTTGGCTACAGTATATCTGTAGTCATTTTGGAGCCCCCCAAAATAAAGTCTGACACTGTTTCCACTGTTTCCCCATCTCTTTGCCATGAAGTGATGGGACTGGATGCCATGATCTTAGTTTTCTGAATATTGAGTTTTAAACCAACTTTTTCACTCTCCTCTTTCACTTTCATCAAGAGGCTCTTTAGTTCTTCACTTTCTGCCATAAGGGTGGTGTCATCTGTGTATCTGAGGTTATTGATATTTCTCCTGGCA
>NW_011494730.1:2919646-2924247 GCF_000754665.1 Bison bison bison
CTCCTGGCAATCTTGATTCCAGCTTGTGCTTCTTCCAGCTCAGCGTTTCTCATGATGTACTCTGCATATAAGTTAAATAATCAGGGTGACAATATACAGCCTTAACGTACTCCTTTCCCTATTTGGAACCAGTCTGTTTTTCCATGTCCAGTCCTAACTGTTACTTCCTGACCTGCATACAAGTTTTTCAAGAGGCAGGTCAGGTGGTCTGGTATTCCCATCTCTTTCAGAATTTCCCACAGTTTGTTGTGATCCACACAGTCAAAGGCTTTGGCATAATCAATAAAACAGAGGTAGATGTTTTTCTGGAACTCTCTTGCTTTTTCGATGATCCAGCGGATGTTGCCAATTTGATCTCTGGTTCCCCTGCCTTTTCTAAATCCAGCTTGAACATCTGGAAGTTCATGGTTCACGTACTGTTGAAGCCTGGCTTAGAGAATTTTGAGCATTACTTTGCTAGCGTGTGAGCTGAGTGCAATTGTGCAGTAGTTTGAGCATTCTTTGACATTGCCTTTCTTGGGATTGGAATGAAAACTGAACTTTCCCAGTCCTGTGGCTACTGCTGAGTTTTCCAAATTTGCTGGCATATTGAGTGCAGCACTTTCATAGCATCACCTTTTAGGATTTGAAATAGCTCAACTGGAATTCCATCACCTCCACTAGCTTTGTTCATAGTGATGCTTCCTAAGGTCCACTTGATTTTGCATTTCAGGATGTCTGGCTCAAGGTGAGTGATCATACCACTGTAATTATCTGGGTTGTGAAGATCTTTTTTGTATAGTTCTCCTGTGTATTCTTGCCACCTCTTCTTATCTTCTGCTTCTGTTAGGTCCATACCATTTTTGTCATTTATCAAGCTCATCTTTGCATGAAATGTTCCCTTGGTATCTCTAATTTTGTTAAAGAGATCTCTAGTCTTTCTGTTTCTATTGTTTTCCTCTATTTCTTTTCATTGATCACTGAGGAAGGCTTTCTTATCTCTCCTTGCTATTCTTTGGAACTCTGCATTCAAATGGGTATATCTTTCCATTTCTCCTTTGCCTTTCACTTCTCTTCTTTTCACAGCTATTTCTAAGCCTTCCTCAGACAACCATTTTGCCTTTTTGCATTTCTTTTTCTTGGGAATGGTCTTGATCACTGCCTCCTGCGCAGTGTCATGAACCCCCATCCATATTTCTTCAGGCACTCTGTCTATCAGATCTAAATCCCTTGAATCTATTTGTCACTTCCACTGTATAATCGTAAGGGATTTGATTTAGGTCATACCTGAATGGTGTAGTGGTTTTCCCTACTTTTGTGAATTTAAGTCTGCATTTGGCAATAAGGAGTTCATGATCTGAGCCACAGTCAGCTCCTTGTTTTGATTTTGCTGACTGTAGAGAGCATCTCCATCTTTGATTGCAAAGAATATAATCAATCTGATTTTGGTATTGACCATCTGGTGATGTCCATGTGTAGAGTCCTCTTTTGTGTTGTTGGAAGAATGTGTTTGTTATGACCAGTGTGTTGTCTTGGCAAAATTCTATTAGCTTTTGCCCTGCTTCATTCTGAACTCCAAGGCCAAATTTGCCTGTTATTCCAGGTGTTTCTTGACTTCCTACTTTTGTGTTCCAGTCCCCTATAATGAAAAAGACATCTTTTTGGGGTGTTAATTCTAGAAGGTCTTGTAGGTGTTCATTGAACCATTCAACTTCAGCTTCTTCAGCATTAGTTTTAGGGGCATAGACTTGGATTACTGTGATACTGAATGGTTTGCCTTGGAAACGAATAGAAATTATTCTGTCATTTTTGAGATTGCTTCCAAGTACTTCATTTCAGACTCTTTTGTTGACTATGATGGCTACTCCATTTCTTCTAAGGGATTCTTGCCCACAGTAGTAGATATAATGGTCATCTGAGTTAAATTTAAGCATTCCAGTCTATTTTAGTTCGCTGATTCCTAAAATGTTGACGTTCACTCTTGCCATCTCCTGTTTGACCACTTCCAATTTGCCTTGATTCATGGACCTAACATTCCCGGTTGCTATGCAATATTGCTCTTTACAGCACTGGACTTTGCTTCCATCACCAGTCATATCCACAACTGGGTGTTGTTTTTGCTTTGGTTCTGTCTCTCATGTAGCAGTGCCTGCATGGGACCTTTTGAAGGCGGTCGCCATTATCTTCATTACCTCCTCCCCAGGTAAATAACTGGGAGGAAACACAGCCTTACCCATGAACAGAAAACTGGGATTAAAGACTTACTGAGCATGGTCCCGCCCATCAGGACAAGACCCAGTTTCCCCCTAGTCAATCTCTCCCATCAGGAAGCTTCCATAAGCCTCTTATCCTTCTCCATTAGAGGGCAGACAGACTGAAAACCACAATCACAGAAAAGTAACCAATCTGATCACATGGACCACAGCCTTGTCTAACTCAATGAAACTATGAGCCATGTGGTGTAGGGCCACCCAAGATGGACTGGTCATGGTGAAGAGTTCTGACAAAATGTGGTTCATTGGAGAAGGGAACGGCAAACCACTTCAATATTTTTACTTTGAGAACCCCATGAACAGTATGAAAAGGCAAAAAGATAGCACACTGAAAGATGAACTTCCCAGGTCGGTAGGTGCCCAATATGCTATTGGAGATCAGTGGAGAAATAACTCCAGATAGAATGAAGAGACAGAGCCAAAGCTGCTATGCAATGTTGTGCGATACTGTCCCAAGTTCCTAGTTTGGGAGGATGGGGATCATGAACCCCTCTGAACTCTTGATGGTAGCTATGAACTCTACTCTCCTGCTAGATGTGCACACACGATCATTTAACGATGTGCATTTAATTTCATTGATGGACACAAACCCCTTGGGCCCCATCTTTGAGCCCTGGGTTCACAACTCTTGCTTTAAGAAGCTGTGCACATGAATGGTAATAGTAACAGAAATAGATACTTTGAGAGCATTTACTATGTTTTGGGCACAGTGCTAAGGATTCCTGGGAGTTCTCTCCTTTACTCTCCATAGTAATTCCAGAAGGAATTATCACCCCCATTATGCAGGAAAGAAAACTGAGATTTAGAGAGATCAAATCACCACCCTAAGCTCTAACAGCTAGTAAGCCCCAGAGATGGACTTAAATCCAAGTCTGTTGACTGGGACCCATGTGCCCTGAAGGCACCTTATAGGGTACTGGGCCGTGCCCTTGTACCCCACTTGACCTAGACCCACAGGAGAGACATGGAGGTTTGGAGGGATGATCTCTAACAGGTTATTCTCGAATATTTTGACCCCAACCCAGGCCTGATGGGCCCTGTGGGTTCTGCACATATCCTGCAGAATTCGCTCCATCCTTGAGAATAGGAATATGGTAGGAGGAAAAGATGGTAAGAATTGGGAGACCCCAAGACAGAACTGGGCATGGGAGAGAGGAGGAAGGTTTGTTCCGGGAAATCAAGAGGATGCTGTCAGAGGATAGAACATCAGGAAGGAGGAACGAGGAGGGCCGTGGGCAAGGGAAGGGTTTTGTGTGCTGGCAGGGCGGGGCTGGGGCATTGGTTTCTGCTGCCAGCTTTCTTTCTCCAGTGACTGTGAGTTGTGGAGTCAGAGAAGGGTCTTAAAAGCCAGCAGAAGCAAGGGTGGGGCTGGGGACCATGAGGCAGGACAGGCCACACTAGGGCGAGGTTCAAAGGCAGAAGTTTGAAGGTTGCCCTTGGCTGCTGCCCTGACCTCTGGACGGGTCCTGATTCTCTGTTCTCATGCTCTTGGTCATGTCCCACCACCCCCTCCCTCTGTTTTCTTGTCCACCTTCCCAGTCTTCTGCATCCCCTGTCTTCCACGTGGCTAGCTCAGGCCAGCTCAGATGTGTATCCTGAAACATGGCCCCAGCAGGACTTCCTGGCATGGCCATTTTAAAACATCCACAGTAAAGTGACATTGACAGAATGTCCAGGCCACTCTTTTGTAACCAGGCATGTGTGCCATAGACACCCTTGGTAGATGCCAATGACAGTTATTACTTGCTAATAAAAATAACTGAAAGTTTTAGGGTGTATTTTTAGCCTGAGTCTAAATGTCAATGCCTGAAAATGCCACTGCAGAGTCTCGGAGGGCCTGGTGGATGTTTTCTGGGTCAAGTCCTGAGGCGTGGCCAGCTCCTAGGTCCTGGTGAGGTCAGAGGGCATGCTAGAAGGTGCTCTGGTTGATTTCAGATTCATCAAGGTCAGGAGTTGAAGGTCCTAAGAGCTGCATATTTCCTGGTTGACTCCCCACTGGAATTGTGTGCGTGCATGCTCAATCACCAGTCATATCTGACTCATTGCGACCCTATGGACTGTAGCCCACCAGGCCCCTCTATCCACAGAATTTTCCAGGCAAGAATACCGGAGTGGGTTGCCATTTTCTCCTCCAGGGGATCTTCCCCACCCAGGGATTGAAATCATGTCTCTTACATCTCCTGCATTGGCAGGCGGGTTCTTTATCCCTAGCGCCACCTGGGAAGCCCCTCCACTGGAGAGGAGGCCAGCAGATTTTCCAGAAGTGGGTCTTGTCTCATCCTGGCCCCTGATCCCTGCTGTAGAGATCCCACAGCCAGATATGCAGAGGCTGGGAGTAAGTCCCCTCAC
>NW_011494730.1:2924355-2925745 GCF_000754665.1 Bison bison bison
GGCCTGGTGTGCTGCAATTCATGGGGTCACAAAGAGTTGGACACGACTGAGCGGCTGAACTGAACTGAACTGAGTCCTGCCAGTAGCACCCTTTTCCCCGTTAGAAGACAATATATAGGGGCTTCCTTGGTAGCTCAGCTAGTAAGGAATCCACCTGTAATGTAGGAGACCCCATTTCGATTCCTGGATTGGGAAGATCATCTGGAGAAGGGATAGGCTACCCACTCCAGTATTCATGGGCTTCCCTGGTGGCTCAGATGGTAAAGACTCTGCCTGTAATGTGGGAGACCTGGGTTTGATCCCTGGGTTGGGAAGATCCCCTGAAGGAGGGCATGGCAACCCACTCCAGTGTTCTTGCCTGGAGAATCCCTATGGACAGAGGAGCCTGGAGGGCTATAGTCCATGGGGTCACAAAGAGTAGGACACGACTGAGTGACTAAGCCAGAGGAGCAAAGGAAGTCCTGTCAGTAGCACCCTTTTCCCCATTCAGTTCAGTTCAGTTGCTCAGTCGTGTTCGACTTTTTGCGACCCCATGAACCACAGCGTGCCAGGCCTCCGTGTCCATCACCAATTGCCGGAGTCCACCCAAACTCATGTCCATTAGGTGTAGGTGATGCCATCCAACCATCTCATCCTCTGTGGTCCCCTTCTCCTTTCTGCCCTCAATCTTTGCCAGCATCAGGGTCTTTTCAAATGAGTCAGCTCTTCGCATTAGGTGGCCAAAGTATTGGAGTTTCAGCTTCAACATCAGTCCTTCCAATGAACACCCAGGACTGATCTCCTTTAGGATGAACTGGTTGGATCTCTTTGCAGTCCAAGGGACCCTCAGGAGTCTTCTGCAACACCACACTTCAAAAGCATCAATTCTTCTGCATTCAGCTTTCCTTATAGTCCAACTCTCACATCCATACATGACTACTGGAAAAACCATACCCTTGACTAGACGGACCTTTGTTGACAAAGTAATGTCTCTGCTTTTTAATAGGCTCTCTAGGTTGGTCATAACTTTCCTTCCAGGGAGTAAACGTCTTTTAATTTCATGGCTGCAGTCACCATCTGCAGTGATTTTGGAGCCCCCAAAAATAAAGTCTAACACTGTTTCCACTGTTTCTCCATCTATTTGCCATGAAGTGATGGGACCAGATGCCATGATCTTAGTTTTCTGAATACTGAGTTTTAAGCCAACTTTTTCACTCTCCTCTTTCATTTTCATCAAGAGGCTCTTTAGTTCTTCTTCACTTTCTGCCATAAGGGTGGTATCATCTGCATATCTGAAGCTGTTGATACTTCTCCTGGCAATCTTGATTCCAGCTTGTGTCTCCTCCGGTCCAGCATTTTTCATGATGTACTCTGCATATAAGTTAAATAAGCAAGGTGACAATATACAGCC
>NW_011494730.1:2925945-2931044 GCF_000754665.1 Bison bison bison
AGTATATAATATATATATATATATATATCTCCAAAATATATCCAATTTGACATTGCCAAATTGCTTTGAAGAGGGCAAAATTACCCCTAACTGAGGCCCGCCAGTCTAGGGGTCAGAGAGAATGAGTCCTCTTTCTGTCTCAAGGTCTCTTCTATACCTGTGGGTTATGGTCTCTCAGGAAGGAAATGACAACCCACTCCAGTATCTTGCCTGGAAAATCCCATGGATGGAGGAGCCTCGTAGGCTATGGTCCATGGGGTTGCAGAGAGTCAGACACGACTGAGTGACTTCACTTTCACTTTCTATGGTCTCTCATGCAACTGACTGCCGGCAACTGTAGCCAGAAGCCGGCTTTTCTGGTCCCTGGGGATGCAGGTTGGGGGTGCCTCTGTGGATCTCAGCTTTGAGGCAGAAGTGGATTAAGGGCACGAAGGTGAAGCCTGGTTAAGATGGGCAGTAGGCAGTGACTACCTCCCAAACCTTCACCCCTTCTTCTCCTGTTCTATTAGCCAGATGCATGGCACTTCTGTTACTCCATTTCTGTAAAGAATCGATTGAAATGATCAAAAATATGGCATCTAGTGAGCTTAAAATTAGATTCTTACAAAATACAAAAAGAAATAGAGAGGGAAAAAAATAGAAACAGGGAGCCCCCTGACTTGCACAGACCCTACTTTTGTTGCCTGGGAGCTGAGCAGCGTGGCATCCCATGAGAAGGAATTCCAAGACGCCCAGGGGTGGGCTCTGTACACTGGGGAGCAGGGGACAGGCTCTGCCCTTCAGAGCTCCCTCCAGGCCTCCCTGCCTCCCCTTCTCCAGGGCCTTTCCACCCTCTGCCTCCTCATCCTTCTCCTTCTCTTCCTTTGATAAATAGGCTTTCATTATATAAATATATTCTAATTACAGAAAACTGGAAAATGCAGATTATTATAAAGGAGAACTTTTTAAAAGTCAGCTGTAATGTTGCCACCCCCAAAGAACCACTAATACTGCCCCCATATGCCTAGGCATTGAGTTTACCAAAATTAGGTCATACTGTATATCCTATTTTATGACAGCTTTCTTTTTTCCCCATTTAATTTGTCCTAGACGAATGGGAGGAATCCAGCCTTTCTGGGGTCCCCCAGCCATTCATCCCATCAACCAGGAACTCCCTGGCACTCAGTGTTGTGGGGGCAGACGTGAGTGAGGACCGGAGCCTCCCAGCACCACCCTAACTCCCCGGAGCCCTCCCAGGCGGGGGAGGGACACAGCACCACTGATGGCCCGAGTGTGGCCACAAGGCGGGGTCTTATCTTTGAAGACTTCCTGGAGGGACCCAAGCTTGAATGATTGATGGATTGATTCTTTGAAGAATCACTCTGATTTGGTTGGAAGGATGGGATAGGGGAGGGCCTGCCAAGGAGGGGGTGCGGTGTGAGCAATGACTGGGGTGGGGGCAGCCCAGGTAGGTTTGCAGGGATCTTGAGAAGCGAGATTCAGAGCTTCCATAAAACAAGCCCTCTGTCCTGCCGACCACAGTGAGGATGAACAGTTCCTGGATAATTCCCACCATCTGCTCTCCACATCCTTGGAGCTGTAGCCATGGCCTGGGCACCTCCATTTCCTTGCACTGGCTACCTGCATCCTCCCTGTGGTCTAGACTGTCCGGGTTATCTCATCCTGCATCCAGGATCACGTATCTTAGCTGGCCTCTCAAAGCCTCTTCTGGCTTCCTGACACCTCTACCCTTCTCATCTTGGTGCACAGCCAGTGCCCACTTCATGGTGGGTGATCTGGGTGGTCACACGGAGTCCTGAGCTTGGAAAGAACCCACATTTGGTTGGTGTTGTCACTGTCTTGAAATTCCTAAGAATTTTTGAACCAGGGCCTATGTTTTCATTTTGCTTGGGGCCCCATGCATTATGTGGCTGGTCCTTCACTCAGCAGAAGGCCTCATTTCTCATTTTACGAAGGTTGTCTTAGAGGCCTCATTGCCTTGGAGACCCAGCAGGTTCCCATCTGTCCCTCTTCCTCTGAGGCCACCCTTCTCCCTGGCTCTTGGGCCAGGCCCACTTGGACTGCTCCCTACTGACTGTCTCTCTGTGCTCTCATTCACTGTCTTCCTCCTTCATTTCCTACACAGAGGCTAGGTTATTGCCATTCTTCAAAGGCAAATTAAAAAATCCATTTCTTGCACAGCTACCTGCCCTTTCCTTCCCCAATGCCCTCTTTCTTTCCTCCCTCCACTTCTAAACAGTCCCCTAGGAAATCTCTGTTCTCTTTGTCCATGTCAGTGTCATCTCCTGAAGTCTTATTTCTGAGCCCCGCACCCTACCCCCATCTGCACATCCTCTTTGCAGATATTCAAACCCCTGACGCAGGGGTCTTTTCTTAGCCCACTCTCCCTGCCCTCTGAGGCATCACATCTGTTGAGCCTTCCTGCTGGTCCTCACTCTCAGCTCCTGGCACCCCTCCCTGCCTTTCCTCTCTCCCTCCCTTCCATCTCACAGATGTGGCGAAACCCAAGGGGTCTATTCCAGCCATGCTTGTGGCTTCACCCAGGGGTGAAGATGAAAAGATGCCTGATGGTCCAGCATGGTGGGGGGCTGGAAGGCTGGATGTGTGAACTGACACAGAAGACGTGGGACCAGCCGGGTAAGAGTCCCAGGAGTGGTGGTTGACAAGGAGTCACACGGCAGGACTGTGGGGTAGGAGCATTGGGAAAGCAAGAGCCACCCCATCCCCCACAAAGACCATGGGTGAGCTGCCGTAACCACTGTAGTGGCTTCCACTGCCTGTCTTCTCTCATCCGTTCATCCACTCCCCAGTCGTGGAGCACCTATCAGGGCCAGGCACCAAGGGCGCCATGTAATGTGTTAATTATGCTGGACCATGTGGTCACCCTGCAGGGGCGAGCGAGGCACTGGGAAAACAGTGGGGGAACAAAGCACACAGATCCCCATCTTGCCCAAATTTAGCCTGTGGTTGGAGAGATTATTAAGCAAACAAAGAGACAAATAACAAAGCGATCACAGCTTTCAGTAAGCTTTCTGATGGCCAAAAATAGGGTGCTAGAAGAGCGAGTGTGGGACAAGGGAGGGGCAGCGTGCTTGTGATTTTCCCAGAAGGGATCTGAAGGGTAGGGTGGGCAGAGCAGAGGGGAGAGGGGCTCAGGCAGAGGCACCTGTGGCAAAAGGCCCAGAAGGAAGGCCCCTCTTGCCCCAGCCTTTGGGGCATAGCCATCGTGGTTGCTGAAATCACCTTGGCTCCTAGTGATATTGATAGCTTCATCCTTTGACATGTGTGTAGCAGCGACGTGACTGGGTATCCACACTGTTACTGAGCACTTCAGCCACGCAGTACTCTGGTAGGTGCCCATTTCTTTGTGTCATGCCTGACCTCCATGGGAGGAGCCAGGACCCCAGTCTTGGGATGTGCAGGGACCTCAAATATGGAACCAAGTGGAAGCTGGGGTGGAGGGTTGGGTTTCATTGCCTGGGATGTTCACTGACCAGTGTCCAAGAGGCAGACGGTTCTAAAGCTGGTCCAGGCTGGGGTCCCCCCACCCTAAGGTTCAAAACAAGTTGGGATCTAAGGGCATAGCATCCAGTTTGTGAGATGTTTCCCATCTGGCAGAGGGTGGAGTAAGAATCCCTCTCAGGGCTAGGGTGTGGGGAGCAGAGTCCCATCTTTCAGGGGAAGAGGGCTGATCAGAGCTTAGTGAGGCCGGATGAGCAGGACTGAAAGTCAGGTTTGTGCCTAGGGAACCAGGGCAGGGTGGTCCATGGGCATGTGAGGCCCCTCAGGGCTGACACCCACCGGCCCCCAGACAGCAAACCTAGGCAGCAGTTATCGCTCTAAACCCGGCCTCTCCCTGTCCCGTTGGCCTTGGTGAGTCCAGAGTCCCTCTGCTACTCTGGGCCCTTCAAGTATTTCCGTCTTGATCCACAGCCTTGCAGACTGTGGCCTGACAGCTAATTCTTTCTCTTTCCTGAGAGTACATCTTGGTTTATTTTTCTCCATAAATTGTGTTCTATGGCTGTAGGAATGTAGAGGATTTGTTTTTATATCATTATCATCGTCATATCGACCACTTACTCGCTGCCAGCATCGTGCTAAGCACCTTCCCTATATTAACTCACTGAGTCATCACAAAGCTCTTCCGAGGAGGGCTCCATCATTCTTTCTGTTCTGCGGGTGAGGAAATGAGGATCAGAGAGGGGAAGCGACCTGCCTCGGGTCACACAGGGAGTAAACGACAGAGCCGGGATCTGATTCAAGTGTGCAAGCTCTGGGCTTGGACCAGCTCCTGTGGGATGGAGGGTCCTGGGGAGGGGGCCTTTCTGCCCTCAACACAAAGGCCATCCTTTGCAAAGGGGCCTCTCAGAATTCTCACCTCCCACTTTTTTCTGTGCCCACCTCTGCCCCTGATCAAGTGGCTCTGCCTGGCTTCCCCCGCCCACTCCTACACTGGGTCCCCCTCTGCTTTCAGGCCAGGAGAAGCCAGGGCTCCCAGACAGTCAAGATTAAAGGAGGAAGTCCGAAGCTGCTCTGGCCAATGTCACTGCCAGTCTAGAGCACTGCTCCCCTCCTCTCCCCAGCCCCTAGCTTGCCTGCCAGTGCTCAGATGTGTGATGCTATAAAAAGCCAAGTAGTAATATGCAAATCACCCTGATTATTTATGGCCAAGTTAGTAAATAAGCCAGAGAGACAAGGTGGGTTGTTGTTTTTACAATCTCTGCAGTCCTCGTAGGAAAATCTACGGTAAGCAGAGTGCGGGTGATCAGAGCCAGAGCCCATGGTTTAATAAACACAGCCTAATTAGCAGGCACCAGGGACAAACAAGAGAGGGGGCTGTGGAAGGGAGTCACAGGAAGCCAGCAGCCAGACAGGAGGTGGTGGAGGGGGCGGAGGGCAGAGGTGGGCAGCTGGTCCTGTCTCAGCCCCCCTCTCTCAGGCCCAGCCTCTGAGCCACCTGCTGGGAGGGTGGGGACCCAGCCACAAATCACCATAATGGGCTGTACGTGTTGCTATGTGTCCTGCCAGAGTGCCAGGAGCTGCTGCTACTAAAGCTGCAGGAAAAAAAAAAAAAAGGGGGGGGGGGGGGGGGGGGGGGG
>NW_011494730.1:2931144-2931329 GCF_000754665.1 Bison bison bison
CAGGATGAGGCTGGCGAGGGAAGCCCAGGGATGCGGGGCTCAGGAGAGGGAGAGGGATGTTTTCTGCTGGTCGTCAGCCGGGTGCTGAGGATGGCCTGGCTTGCTGGGAGGTTAACCTGATCGTTTCCAGTGCTGTTGTGTTTCTGCAGTGGCAGCCCTTGAGAAGGTGTAGGCAGGATGGAATC
>NW_011494730.1:2931429-2953647 GCF_000754665.1 Bison bison bison
GGAAGAGATGGGCAGGGGGCCAGTGGCACCCCACCGACCAGAGCAGAGCAGGAAGGCAGGCAGCCAGGGGCACAATCGGAAGTCCTGTTGGGCATCTGACCCTCACCCTCCACACAGATCCAGCGCTCAAGTACCCAGTGGGAGTGGAGGAGATGCAACAGACCTGGTGCATGCCCTGACCGTGGCTCACTGATTAGAGCCCGGTCCCTGGGAGCAACCAGCAACTAGCAAAGGAAGGCAGTTGGTCAATCCCCAGCTTCCTCTCCCTGCAAGTGTGACTACTTGACATTGCCTGTTCCATACCTGCAGCGGGATCCCCCAGCAGGGTTCACCGTGGCACCTTGTGTGACTAGGACCCCTTTAGGGGGTGCGTTTCTTTTCCAACTCATGTCCCTTCTCCTTCACTGTGCTTCCTGGGATCAACTCACTTGCACTTGAACCCTTAAAGCAGGTCTTGCTTTTGTGGAAATCCAACTTGGGTGATTACAGGCTACCAGGTGCTAAAAACTTTGATAGAAATGATTATAGTAATAGCTATCGAGCACTTTTGAACTCTGGTGTTGGAGAAGACTCTTGAGAGTCCCTTGGACTGCAAGGAGATCCAACCAGTCCATCCTAAAGGAAATCAGTCCTGAATATTCATTGGAAGGACTGATGCTGAAGCTGAAACTCCAATACGAAGAACTGACTCATTTGAAAAGACCCTGATGCTGGGAAAGATTGAAGGCAAGAGGAGAAGGGGACACGAGGATGAGAAGGTTGGATGGCATCACCGACTCAATGGACATGAGTTTGAGTAAACTCCAGGAGTTGGTGATGGACAGGGAGGCCTGGCGTGCTGCAGTCCATGGGGTCGCAGAGTCGGACACGACTGAGCGACTGAACTGAACTGACTGAGCACTTACAATGTGCCAAGCACCATTCTAAACATTTTACCTGGATTAACTCATTGAGTCATCTCAGCAGTCTATGAGTGTGATTTCACTGAATCATCTCAACACTCTATAGGGGTGATACCATTATTAATCCTTATTTGACAAAGGGGAAACAGAGACACAGAGATGTTAAGGAACCCGACGATGGTCACACAGCTAGCAAGTAGCAGAGCCAAGAGCATTGCTTACTTTAGAGACTAGTTTCTTAATCATGCATGTGTGCCAAGTCACTTCAGTTGTGTCTGACTCTTTAAGACCCTAGGGGCTATAGCCTGCCAGCCTCCTCTGTCCATGGGATTCTCCAGGCAAGAATACTGGAGTGGGTTGCCATGCCTTCCTTCAGGGAATCCTGACCCAGGGATTGAACCCTCATCTCCTGAAGCTCCTGCATTGCAAGTGGATTATTTACTGCTGAACCACTGGGGAAACCCCAGTTTAATCATCACACTAAATTACAGGCCTTTCGGATATTCCCTGAGTACCTCTTTATTTCAGGCCTTGTGTTTGTATGTTGGGATCTAGAGGTGAATTAGACAAGGGCTGTAACCTTGGGGAGGTCAAAATAAAAACATACAAGAAATAGACAAGTCAATGCAGTTTTGAGAGGTGTGTCCAGAGCAAGGAGAGTTTAGAGGCAGAGCACCTAGAGGAGTCAGGAAGGCACGACTAAGGAGGTGCCACTTGAGTCCAGTCTTAAAGGAGAAGTTGGAACTGGAAGATGGCAGGGGACGAATGTGTGGGAAGAGTCCAGGCAGAGGAAACAGTGGGTTTAAAGGGACCAGTGTCCACCACGATTGTATTCTGTATGGCTGGAGCGCAGGAGTGAGTTGGTTTTTTGGCTTCTTTGTTTATTGTTATTGTTGTTCAAGGTGGGTACTGGTGACTGATGGGAGAAGAGGCAGAAATTAGATTATGGAGGGTCCTTTTGCCATGCCAAGGGGAGAGAGAGCTCCCCGGGGCTCTGACTGTTTGCCATGCTTCATTTTTTTAGTGGGTGTTGAACACAAGGCTGCTCATTATATTTTATTCTTCTCTGGCCTTTCTTATATTACTGAAAGATTCCTACTTAAAAAAAATGATTTAGAAGGGAGGTGATATATGTATAATTATAGCTGATTTGCATTATTGTATGGCAGAAACCAACACAACACTGTAAAAAATAAATTAAAAAAAAAAGAAAAAAGTTTTTACTTTAACATGTTACTCTTCTTATCAGTTTATAATTTGATACTTCATTGTTCTTTATATGTAAAATGGAGGTACTAATATTCCCTCCTGGAAATATTGTAATAAAATTTTTTAAAATAAAGGGGTACATGAAGACAGCTTAGAAACAAAATGTTTCTACTATAAATTGGAAGATTAGAAGATTTTCATTGTAGAACTTGAAGCAATCACCCAGGAACTGGATTAGCAATTTATAAAGCTTCATTTTTAACAGATAGTGTTAGTAAATTTCCCCTTTTACCTAGGGGTCTTGAGGTTGGAATTTAGTTTTCCTGCTTAGAGAGCTACAGTTCAGACACAGGTTTTAGTTCACATATGTTATGCATATGACTGCAGCGAAGACGTGTCACACAGCATCAAAGTATGGAACCAGATTTGAGTACTGAAAGTCACACCCAGCTTGGGAGAAAATTTTCTGAAAAATCCCTTATTTGGAGCAACATAGGAGCTAATTCCCATGAAGACTCAGGAATCTGCATCTAAATAAATATTTCGGATGTTCAGTGGTCTAGGGCATAAGAAAATCCGGATTCATTTTGATATTTGGCAAAACTAATACAATTATGTAAAGTTTAAAAAAACAAAAAACAAAAAACTATTAACCAAAAAAAAAAATATTTTTCATACAGTTCTAAAATGTCAGATTCCATTAGATACAACTCTAATGGTAGAAAGTGAAGAGCTAAAACGCCTCTCGATGAGGGTGAAAGAGGAGAGTGAAAAAGCTGGCTTAAAGGTCAACATTCAGAAAACTAACATCATGGCATCTGGTCCCATCACTTCATGAAAAATAGATGGGGAAAAGTGGAAACAGTGGCAGACTTATTTTCTTGGGGTCCAAAATCACTGCAGACAGTGACTGCAGCCATGAAATTAAAAGATGCTTGTTCCTTGGAAGAAAAGCTGTGACAAACCTAGACAGCATATTAAAAAGCAGAGACATCACTTTACCAACAAAGGTCTGTCTAGTCTTTGGACTATGGTTTTTTCCAATAGTCATGTATGGATGTGACAGTCAGACCATAAAGAAGTCTGAGTGCCAAGGAATTGATGCTTTTGAATTGTGGTGCTGGAAAAGACTCTTGAGAGTCCCTTGGAAAACAAGGAGACCAAACCAGTCAATCCTAAAGGAAATCAACCCTGAATATCATTGTAAGACTTGATGCTGAAGCTGAAGCTCCAGTACTTTGGCCACCTGATGTAAAGAGCTGACTCATTGGAAAAGACCCTGATGCTGGGAAAGATTGTGGCTGGCAAGGTACATTATATTTGATGCTGTGAGTTTAAAACAACCTGAAACGGCCATCTTTCAGTAGGATCACTGTTGGGAGAGAATTCTCTAGGAGTCTTGGATTTCTTCACATCTTGTAAGCAAGGCATGGATGATCATTTAAAGGATAATCTTTTTTTTTTTTTTTTTTTTATTTTTTATTTTATTTTTAAACTTTACATAATTGTATTAGTTTTGCCAAATATCAAAATGAATCCGCCACAAGTATACATGTGTTCCCCATCCCGAACCCTCCTCCCTCCTCCCTCCCCATACCATCCCTCTGGGCCGTCCCAGTACACCAGCCCCAAGCATCCAGCGTCATGCATCGAACCTGGACTGGCAACTCGTTTCCTACATGATATTTTACATGTTTCATTGCCATTCTCCCAAATCTTCCCACCCTCTCCCTCTCCCACAGAGTCCATAAGACTGTTCAATACATCAGTGTCTCTTTTGCTGTCTCGTACACCGGGTTATTGTTACCATCTTTCTAAATTCCATATATATGCGTTAGTATACTGTATTTATGTTTTTCCTTCTGGCTTACTTCACTCTGTATAATAGGCTCCAGTTTTTAAAAGATTTTGTATAGAAGATAATGTTGGAAGTTAGAAATAATGTCTCTCTCTTACATATATCTTATATTAACTTAAAACATCCCCTTTGTTATTTATTAGTTTTCAGGATTATATATGTTCAGTCGAGCTTGTTAATTCCGTTGTCCTTATAGATTTTTTTGGTCTGCTTGACCTATTAACTGTTGAGAGAGATATGTTAAAACTATCCATTCTGATGGAAAAAAAAATAAAAAGGATTTAAAAACACATAAGAAATTAGGAAGTAAACAACCCACCTGGATAGACCAGACTCTTTACTCTCGTCCCACGGACACTCTAGCCCTGCAAAAGTATCCCAAAGTCTCATCAGCTTTCCTGGCACCAGGACACACAATCAGAGTCAACTTTGAGCTCTAGGAATGTTTGGCAACTACTTTTACAGTTTGGGTCTGGACCCAAAGACAAAAATTTGCCTATCTTCAAGTCTTCTAAATTAAGCCTCAAGGGGACTTTTGGATTTGGGTCTCTGTCACACCAGTTATAAATTGACCAGGGTACCGTCTATGTTCCTGTCCAGGACATTAAAAATGATGGTACTAAGGACTTCCCTGGTGGCCCAGTGGTTAAGATTCCGCCTTGCGATGCAGGTTACTCGGGTTCAACCCCTGTGTTGGGGAACTAAAATCCTACACGCTGCAGGGCAGCTAAGCCCTGTGCACAACTACTGAGCCCATGGGCTCTAGACAACCCGCGCACTGCCAGGAAAGGCCCTGCATGCCGTGCTGAAGACTGCTTGTGCCACAACTAAGACCCAACGCGGCCAAGTAATAAACAGCTTTTGAAAATGATGCTGCTAAATGCAGTGTAGTGTCATGGATTGGGTCTTGTAACAGAAGACTGGTGAAATTTGGAGTGAAATGCCATTGTTCAGCTCTTCATTTTGGCCAATTCCGTGGATATGGACAATGTCAGCGTTAGAAGATATTGAATGAAAGGTGTGCAAGAACCCTCTGTACTATCTCTGCAACTTTTCTATAAACCTCAAATTATTCCAAAATAATGTCTTTATTTAAAAGTCCTGGTGGACATTACAGGACTGAGGCTTGGGCTCTAAGGTAAAGCCCTATTTCCAGTTGACATCTGAGCACTGTCGTTGAGCCGGTATTGTGGTTCTGTCGAGCCCACCTTTCCTCTTCTTGTGCATTTATACCTCACTGAAACCTGGGTACTCCATACCTGCCACATTTTCCTGATTTTCCCAACTGGTAACTCTTTTGAGACGGGAATGAAGGTAATGAGGGTACTCTTGGAGAGAGAATACCACTGGATCAAAAAGTTCCTTAGACGTTGCCTTGAAGTGGCATGCTTTCTTGCCACGTTTTTAGAAGTTAATCTATGAAAGATTTATTTTTCATTGGCCTTTTCAGAAATCTCTAGAGCAGAGCAGACCTGTTTTCCCCAAGGAAGAAAGACAGGAAGAGGATTTCAAGGATGGCAGAGCCCAGCAATGAAAGGGACCCATTGTGAGCCTCTGTGTACCTTCCTTGGTGATTTCTTGCTTCTGCTTTGCTCGGAGGGACCCAGGAAGGTAGAGCAATGAGGAGTTAGTCACCCATGGAGGTGTCCCATTCTGACCTAGAGATAGTGGGGACCTTTCCATCTTTCCTAGGCAGGCGACATGGCAACTCGTCTTCCCTTACATTGTTCTAATTGTCCCTGCTGATTAATGAGGTCACTTAAGGTATCAATTATTATCCTGCCAAGAGAATGACTATTAGACTGAAACAAAGGCCCATGAACTTGCTTATTCTATTAAAAAATAAAGTAATGAGAGATGATTAATGGTGTGTGTCCTGAGAGGAGCCACAGGAAGGGATGGGCAGGAGAGGAAGGTGGAAATGAGCATCTTCTGATTAGGGGGTAAAAAAAAGGTTCTTGTTTAAAAATAGCTTTCTTCCTTTCAATCCCTCTTCTTGAGAGAGCCGTCTAGGCTCAGTGTCTCCTCTTCCTTGCTAGTAATGGCTTCCCCACTGTAACCCAGTTTCAGTCTGACCACTCCACCATACTGCTCTGGGAAAAGCCACCACAGCACTGTTTGCCAATCCTTTGACCCTCTGACCCTCCCTCACCAGACCTGTCAAAAGTGTTTGCTGCCATTCACCTCATTGTCCTGAGTCACTTACTTTTTCTAGCTTGTCTGACACCAGCAACTCCTCACCTGTTTGTTCCATTTTGTACGTGTTCACTGAGCATCTGCTGTGTGCTGGGCCCTGAACACATAAAGTCAACCAAGATGGACAAAGTCCTACTCTAACTTACATTCAAGCAGAGGAAGTTAGGCAATCAACAAATAAATACATATCAAGAAGCCGTTGAGGCGTATGATAAAATAGATTGAGTGGCGGATGAAGGATAATGACAAGGTGTGATCACATGGGAGGTGAGGCCAACGGGAGCCTCTCTGGACATGGCACCTCCATCCCTTTCACACGCCAGTCCCTTACATCCTACTGCTGTCCCCAGGTTCCTACAACTTCCTGTGTATCATCTCACTCTCCATAGACCTGGGCAGGATCTTGGGGACTAAGGGATTTCTCTGGATCAATCTTCACTTTGCAAATTGTGGCACCAAAGATGACCAAAAAGATAGCATCCAGGGGGGTAAAACCTAGTTCCAAATTCAAGCTGCCAGTTGACTGAGTCTAATGCTCTAGATAAGGAGACAGAATTCAGGGTTAAGGAAGCAGTTCTGAATCCAGGGCTGTGGAGTGTCATATGAATGGCACCCCTAGGAGTTGTGCCCCAGGGTGGCCCTGGGAAGCAGATAGAGTTAGAGAATCATACAGATACTGGCAGAGCCCCAAACCCCCTGCAAAAAATTCCGGGTGACCAAGCTCACTGCCCCTGTGGCTCCTTCCTCTAGGGTCTCCCCAGGTGAGGACACAGGGAAGGACGTTCTGCTATCAACTGCAATCTCTCTCTTGCATGGATAATTCAGGTTGATCCCCTGCTGTTCACTGCCACCATCACCCGTCGCCTGTGACCTGGTCTTCAGTGCTGTGCTTCATGGGGCACAGCTATGGGCCCTGCTTGCCTTGTTTCCACAGTCCAGCCGGGCCTGGGGACCCAGCCTGAGCAGAGGCCCTGTCACTCCTTTGGCTTGGAAGGGAGTCTGTGCACTGCGTCTCAAAGGCCATGGTTCTGGAGGCTTCTGTGCACCTGGTTACCTGGACCATGGGAAAACAGCAGCTGTGGCCCTGTGGCCTGGGCCTGGCCCTGCCTTCCACCATGTCCAAGGGGCCTTAGTGCCCAGGTCAGTCACAGGGATGGAGAGGGTCTTATCCGTCACCTGCTGGAGGTGGGTGTGCAGCAGCTGGTGATGATGATAGTTGTCCTTCCTGGCACAGGTGCGGCACCCTGGAAGTTCTGTCTCTAATATGGAGATCCCGGCCCTGCAGACCAGGCGCCAGGCGCAGAGCCAGCTCTGGTGGCCAACAGGAAGAGCATGGTGGTGCAGGAGCAGGTCAGGCGGGCCACCCATTCTCTCATTGCAACCTCCCTGCCCTCTTGCGGATATTTTCAGCATCTCAACGCACCCAGAGCTCACAAAGACTCTGCCTGCTTTCTTCCCAAGCTGGCCTCAGCATCCACCAGAGGCTAGGCAGGCACAAGTCCCCAGAATGGAGAATCTCCAGGGAGAGACACTTGGGCTGGTCACTTATATTTGAATAGCCATTGTTTGCGTCTCTCTGGTGTGCAAGGAACAGGAAATGCATAGAACTTGCAGATAATGGCTATTCTCAGATGGTGCTATCTCAGGCACTAGGTAGATCCCAGTTGCTCCATGGAGCCCCTTGAGGCCGTTCAGACTTGGAGGGCAGCAGCCTTGATGGAAAGAGAATGGCTCCCCTTCCCAAAGAGAAGATGTCCTTGGCCCGATTTGGAGGAGGTAGCTACAGAGGCAGAAGTCTTCTGGAACACGATGGCCCCTCTTCCTCAAAGTCCCCTTCCCCATATCCATCCTGACCCACCTCCTGAAGTTGGATGTTTCAACCTCTGCCATGGAGGATCAGGCTGGGTCAGGGTTTTCCAGAATCCCATAGAAGCAAATAAAGTCTGTGCCTGAGCAGCCTCTAGAAAAACCCCCTCTCTCGGGGAGACTGGTAATTAAGCAGTCATGGCAAAGATGTGAAGGAGGAACAGCTGGTTGTCTCTGTTTGTTCTGGCACTGGTTGGAGAACAATTTCATAAATTACTCATGAAGTTGGGTGTTATCTTTTCCTCCGCTCATGCCATCCTCTTTGCTTCCAATGACCTTCCTGTCCTCTCGCTACCATCCATGTCCTTTGCATGATTGGCTAATAATTTATCTTTTCCATCAGCTCAGGCTGGTGGTGTCAAAATCCCCTGGCACATCTCTATTGCTGCACTTACTGTGTTGCATTATCATCGTGTCTTCGGCAACAATAAACTTAGTTATTAACTCCTATTGAGTACATGGCGCTGTTCTCTAATGCTGGGTATAGTCCAGGGAATCCAATGAATAAAAATCCCTGCCATCATGGAATTCACATGCTGTTGTGGAAAGATGGATTTAATAAACAAGGATTCATCAAATATGTGTCAGATGGTGATTTGTGTTATGCAGAGAAAATACAGCACAGACATCAGAAACCAGGAAGTGGTGGTGGGGAGGGTTGCAATTTTAAATGGCTTGTTCATTGCAAACCTCAGTGTAAAAGTGAACAAAAACTTGAAAAAGATGAGGAAACCAGCCTTGCACATGTTGGGGGAAGAGATGAGATAGCTGGAGAAAGTTACAGGAGCAACATGTGCAAAGGCCCTGAGAAACTTTGCCAGAGTGTGTTCGAGAAACAGTAAGGACCCATTAGGCCGGAGCGGCTGAGCAGAGGGAGACGAGTTGGAGATAAAGAGAGAAGTGATGGGGTGGGAGTGGGTAGTGGTAGCAGAGGACTGCCCAGGGCTTGTAGGTTGTTGTGAGACTAGGACACTTTTAGAATTCTAAGCAGAGAAGGGACACGGTTGGATTTAATCATGCTGGCTGCTCTGTTGAGAATAATCTGTAGGAGGACAAGGGGGAAATGGGGAGACCAGTTAGGAGGTTCTTGCAATAATGGGGCAAGAGGCATATGTGCCCATCCATACACAGGATGGATGACTGTAATGAAGGTGATGAGCGTGGCTGAACTTGCAGATAAAGTAATGTGAATGCTTGAGGGCCAGGTCCAGGTCTTATAAATATCTATCCTCAGAACCAAGCATAGTACATGATATGTAATAGGGCACACAGTGAGTGTTTGTTAAATGAATGATTGAGGAGAAATACTTTTTCAGTGTTAATGGTGGGAATAAGTCAAACTCTGGTCTCTCTTTTGAACTTATACAATCATGATCTCAGGTAATATCCACCTAGATTTCCTAAGCTAATGTTGTAAAGAAGGCCATTCGTTGGTGTGCTAGACTGAGAAGTGTGGGGCGCCAACTCTATTTTTCTTGCTGCAGGACTTCTCAGAGCCTTTATTACAGTAATGCTCAGAATCCCAACACTTCTTAGTTTGAGGAGCCATTAAATGCTTCAGTAATTTTTCCACTGTGCTCCATGGCTAGAAGAAATACCTATCAGCTCCACCTGTTAAGTAGCAAGGTCTGACTAGCTGAATAAGTACTTACACCCTAACGACTCTGTAGCTCTTTGAAAAATAATCAGTATAAATTGAAAGAAAAAAATTATACTTTTATTTCATCCTTAAAAAACTGCAAGTAATTAATGGACTGTGTGTACTTCTTGGTCTCTACAGAACTTCTCAATTGGACACTATCAGGACTCCTCTGGTGGTCCAGTGGTTAAGACTGTATGCTCCCACTGCAGGGGACCCAGGTTCAATCCCTGGTCAGGGAACTAGATCCCACGTGCTACAACTAAGACCTGGTGCAGCCAAATGAATTAAGAAAAAAGAGATTGGACACTAGCTCACCCTATTCCATACTGTTTGTCACACGGTACCTACTTTCTATCACAGCAACCATCAAACACCCATCTGCAAAAAAATGATATCATTTAATTGAATGTAGCTTCATGTTGAAACTGTAACTACTTTCAGCTAATCCTTTGTGTGTCCAACAGATACTGAGGACCACAGTGTCCCTGGAAAATTTAAAATATCCCTCAGTGTGCCTGTAAATCCCCTGCAGCACCCCAGGGTACCTTGGCACACTATGGTGCTGCTTTGAGTGTAGCATTTCCCAAAATTATTTGCACACGTCTCAGGCAAACCTCGGAGAAGGTGATGGCACCCCACTCCAGTACTCTTGCCTGGAAAAATCCCATGGACGGAGGAGCCTGGTGAGCTGCAGTCCATGGGGTCACGAAGAGTTGGACACGACTGAGCGACTTCACTTTGACTTTTCACTTTCATGCATTGGAGAAGGAAATGGCAACCCACTCCAGTGTCCTTGCCTGGAGAACCCCAGGGACAGGGAGCCTGGTGGGCTGCCGTCTATGGGGTCGCACAGAGTCGGACACGACTGAAGCAGCTTAGCAGCAGGCAAACCTATTAATATAACACAGGATAGTATTCCATGGATTGTACTGGGGAACTGTTGGGAGAGAGCTGGAAGAGAATACCCAGAATTCCCTGCTGCAGAACCAGAAGCTACAATCCTATGGGAAATGCTCCTGGGTGTTGACCGAGTATTTGTACTGAGAGGATTTGCATTTCCAATATAGCGTGCTGCTAGCCTAATTTTAGACCTCAGCAGGAAGGCCTGTTAAGACTCCAGACCTTGCTTCTACAGCCTGCATGCCTCCTAGAAAGTATATATGAAGATGTAGAAGCCTAGCATTGTTCCCACCCAACCACGTACTTAAGACAGATATTCTGGCCTCCAAAAATAAATGGACATGGGCAGCTGAAAACAGAGGTTTGTACAGCCAGTGGATGTTCTCTGGAGAGACTGAAACACTTGAGAGAAGAGCCTTTGGACTCAAGCTAGGCTTTTCCAACAGCTATCTGACGACTGCTGGGTCACTCCCAGAAATGGGAGTTTATTACAAAGATCCCCAGATCTTGGCAGCACAAGAACCATCTTTACAGAATTTTGGTTACTGTGGGTGTCAGGACTTCTGAGACCAGGAGAGTCAGTGCTCTTATATCCAGTGTAGCAGCAACATGATCTCTATGACCTGCTGCCCTGGGCATTTCATATCCCAGAAGGCTTCATGGAATCCCAACCTACAGGATACTCAGAAAAAAATGTGTGTTTGTATATACATATACATACACATATACGTGTATGTGGGCTTCCCAGGTAGCACTAGTGGTAAAGAACCTGCCAGCCGATGCAGGAGACATAAGAGACACAGGTTTGATTCCTGGGTCGAGAAGATGCCCTGGAGGAGGGCACAGCAACCCACTTCAGTATTCTTGCCTGGAGAATCCCATGGACAGAGGAGCCTGGAGGGCTACAGACCATAGGGTCCACAAAGAGTTGGAAATGACTGAAGCAACTTAGCACACACATATACTTAAAAGCAGAGAAGGCCCAATTTTTCCAAGTTTGCTAGTTTTAGGAGCTCTTGATGAAATGCAAATAGAAAGTATCAGTGAGAACATGTTTCAGTAGGGGTGTCTGTGTGTGTCTGTGTATTAAGTGTGATTATGACTAATGTCCATCAATTACCTGAAAATTACTGGATGATGCCTGTAATGATAGTTCTGTTTTTAGCTTAATGGTTTATGTATCTAACTAGTGGCTGCTGTCTGGAGTAGGGCTGCTGGCAAATCAAAACACTGTTTGCCAAGCCTGTCAGTGTGACAAATGTTGCTTACATTTACTCTTTTATTCCCAAGGTCAATTGCCATGTCTTTTTTAAAATATCATTGTTTGATGTGCTAAGTGCCTTAAATGAGAGCCACTTAATAAAGGCCCAATTTGCTACTTTACTGTTTATTCCCCAATAATTCTATATTAGTTGGGCTCTTTAAGATTGCAAGGAAGAGACGTGCATGGATCACCCGCACAATTACTGAGCCCATGTGGCACAACTAGAGAGCCCATGCGTGGCATCAGAAAGATTCCACATGATGCAAATATGATCCTGCATGCTGCAACTAAGACCCGATGTAGCTAAATTAATTTTAAAAAGAATTCAAATTAATTCTTTAAGAAAAAAGAATGAAAGGGTTTATGATCGAATGTATTGGGCAACTGTTATATAATCTGTTCCTGCCTTGGAAGTTAGCTATTAGCTTATTAAAAGCCCCCATAAACCTTTTTTTTTTCTATTTTCTGAAAAATTCTTCCTTCACTTTGTTTAATCCTGCATTTCCCATTTCTATTTAACCACTGAACACCTGGAATATCCTTTGGAGAATAATCTAGTTTTTGTACTTTGCAGGAGAATTGGGTTGTGTTCATTCAGCACTCCCTGTGTTGGGCGTCCCCATGACCACTTCTTTTAGCTTAGGTTCAATGTTTGACTAGGACGGCTCAGAGGACTCAGCATATAGTCACACTCCTGCCTATGATTTATTATAGTGAAAGGATGCAGAGCAAAACAGCAAAGGAAAACTGTTCATGGGATGAAGGTTGGGGGGAGAAACTAGGCACAATCTTCCAAGGGTCCTCTCCCAGTGGAAACACACAGACTGAAGCTCAGTTGGAGACTCAGTGCCCAGAGTTTTTATTGGGGGCAGATTGCATGGGCACCCTCTGCCTGGCATGTGTCGAAGTTCCAGATTCAGAGGGAAAACAGGTGTTCAGTAGAAACCACTGTGTTTGTACAGAAAGTTTAGGACACTTTTATCAGTTCTGAGAAAGATGGGGACCCTCCTGAAATCCATGTTCCCAGACCCCAGCCAAGGGCCAACCTTGTAGATTGGCCTTTCACAGGACAACAGTCAAGGCTTTTCTGTCTACTCTCTGATGGTTATTCATTCATTCATTCTTTACATATTTGTCTTAATCACCTCAGGTTGCTAGAACAAAAACTCCTTAGACTGGGTGGCTTATAAACAACAGAGATTTATTTCCCATGCTTGGGTGCTGCCAGCACAACAAAGATCTGATATTGCAGACCCTCCAATGAGGAACCCTCTTCTGGGTTACAGACTTCCACCTTCTCATCATATCCTCACGTGGTGGATGGAGAGAAGAGAGAGGAGGCAAGCTTTTTTGTGACTCCCGTAAGGGCACTAATTCCATTCAAGAGGAGTCCACCCTCCCAACCTCTTTGATTCCTAATTACCTCCCAAAGGCCCCACGAACTGATACCATCATGTTACCTACAGGTGGTTAGGTTTCAACATATGAATTTGGGAGGGGCGTAGTTCACCTTATTTGTGCTAGTAATGCAGAGAAGTTAGGAAGGCATTTCCTATCAAGAAGGAAAGACAGATACATCTTAAGTAACTCAATAAGAAAATCAATTCATTATGATTGGAATGCATATTATAAAGAAGTACTCTGTTCTTGGAGAACATTTATCAGAGGTTCCAAAACTCTTTCCTAGAGAAACTAACATTCAAACAGAGACCCCAGCAGTTAGTGGGAGATGGATAGGTCAGGTGGTGGACCTGAGTGGCTCAGGGGGAGAGCAGTGTCACAGCCCTAAGGGCAGTGCATGCAAAGGCCCTGGGGCACATTTAAGGGAAGTGTAACGGCCCGTGTGGATGCAGACAGAGTACTACAAAGGCAAAGGCTTGAGCTCCATCACCCAAGGATGGTCTGTCTCTCTCACTCTCAGTCATCATGCCCTGGGAGCTAACCAGATCTCTGGTTTCACTCGAGGTTTAGAGGTCCAGACACAGCAATACGCATCAGGGGCAACTCCTTGTATTGTCCCCTATCTTCAGAAGGCCACCGTGTGCTTGGAAGACATTTGCACAAATCCTTACTCTTCATCTCTCCCATCCTCCTGTTTCTCTTGTCATTCAGTCGCTAAGTCATTTCCCAATTCTTTGTGACCCCATGGTCTGCAGCACGCCAGGCTTCCCTGACCTTCACTATCTCCCAGAGTTTGCTCAGACTCATGTCCATTGAGCTGATGATGCCCTCCCACCATCTCATCCTCTGTTGCCCCCTTCTCTTCCTGTCCTCAATATTTCCCAGCATCAGGGTCTTTTTCAGTGAGTCAGCTCTTTGCATCAGGTGGCCAAAATATTGGAGCTTCAGCTTCAGCATCAGTCCTTCTAATGAGTATTCAAGGTTGATTTCCTTTAGGATTGACCTGTTTCTCTAGACATTGGGGATGGGGATTTACACATATGCCAGTAATGGAGTCACTTCTCTGTAATAATGGATTCCAAGGCTTTAGCCTGGAGTTCGTGAAGATAAGAATTTCATTCTGATCTTCCCCATGGGTCCTCCAACCACTAGAAGCAAAGCCATATCCTGGTGAGCTTGGCCTATGGCTCTGGCCCGCCTCTGACGTTCAGCATCTGAGACCCATTGGCACTGAGTAAGTAACTGAGAAATTAAAATTGGATTAACCTTGAGAGGCAGCCCATTTCCTCCCCAAGCATACGTGATTGCCCATGTTCTTCTGTTTGTGGACCAAGTCGCCCCCACCCCCGAGCCTCTGTCCTGGTGGTTCTGGTTCTGGTTCTGGTTCTGGCTCATCGTTTCATGAGGACGTGATGTGTCAGGCATGGCCTTTCCAGGATTTGAAGACTATTCTCATTCTGACCAGTTCTCTCTCACTTTTCATGCGCACTTCCTTCAACTGTTCCTCACCTGACAGGGTTCCCTTTATGGTCTTATTCCAACCTTTGCATTTCAGGGCCCAGAGGCTCTAGCCTAAGTAGTTGGTAGTCAGTTAGCTAAGAGCCTTCTCAAACACAGGTACCACCTTCTGGAGTTAGAAGATTATCGTTTATTTTTACAGAAAGGAGTATGCAAATGCTTCCCTTGGGTGAAACAAGTGTCACATCATTGCATTAAAAAAAAAAAAATTTGACCTAGAGTCCCCACTCAGGAAGGTGAAAAGTTCCATTTAAGCCATGTTGGGGTTACCACAAAGTCATGCACAGATCCCAGTATTCCACAAGGGCCCCCTGGTCTTCAGACCGTACTGGCCACTGCTGATCTGCTCAGAGCTTCTTGCAGGTGGACAGCACCCCTCAGCTGAATCCGTGCTGACCTGCGTAGGGGAGTCCTAGCCCTTTGGTGGGCAGTCCAGCCTTGCTCGGTACCCCATGGAGCCATTCCCTTCTCAGGATCTACCCCCTCCTCAGCCGCCACAGAGTGCAGAGGGTGTGGGTCCAAGCGGGAGTCTCACCTCCTACCGGGCTCACTGCTTCCTCTCCCCCCTCCCCGTACTTTCCTTTGTCCCGTCTTACTGACAGCCCCTTTAAAAGCCTCCCTGCTTCCTGAAGATGTTCAGAATAGGCTGGTTTCTCCTTGTGTCTCACTCCAGTTTGTGGATATGTAGGGAGGTCACCAAAGTCAGTAAGTGTTTCTTAACTATGTCCTATCATCTCCCGGTCCTGCTGTCTGTCCTGGCAGTGGCAGGATGAGCTGTGACACCGTGTGGCTCCCCTGGAAGTGACAGATAACCCTCCGTTCACTCATTCAAAAATAAATATGCAGGGGATTGGACATGGATGGGCAAAGCAAACATAGCCACTGTCTTCTTGGAGATCTGAACAGAATAATCACACACAAAAAAATAAAAAACATCTGCCTTGATAAACATCTACTTAGAAACTGCTTTTTAATGACAGCACCGTGCTGGGTGCTGTGCATGCACTCAGTGGTATCTGGCTCTTTGCGACCCCGTGGACTGTAGCCCACCAGCCCCTCTCTCCATGGAATTTTCCAGGCAGGAATACTGGAATGGGCTGCCATTTTGTAATCCAGGGGATCTTCCTGACCCACGGATCCAACCCATGTCTCATGCATCTCCTGCAATGGCAGGTGGATTCTTTACCAATTATGCCACCTGGGAAATCCTGGAACTGTGATGAATGCTAGCAAAGAAAATAAAAAAGGTAATAGCATGGACCATGTATGGCTATGTGTATTAATCACACAAATAATACAAATATTTTCTATATTTTTGATGCTTTGACATCTTGGGGCTTTGCTGACCCAAGAGAGGTGGCCCCTCTTGGGGTTAGCTAATTCTAAGATGTAGAGAACTATTCTTCTGGGAGTGAGCCTTTTATATGCAAATCAACCAATCCAGAGCCCACCCACATGCTGTACTAGGCTCTCACCTGTTAAGCCACCATGTTAAGTCACCGTCCTGTGTGCTAATCACCCCAGAGTCACGTGTCAGACAACTAAGGGCAGCCACCCACTTGCCCGGCCTCACCCATTCCTTCCCCCACAAAAACCTCAATAAAAGCCCTTGCTCAGGATTTGCTCCTGTCCCTTCTACATCCCCACCCACGCTGGTACTTCCTGGTGTAGCCCTATGTTGCAAAAGGCATGCTTCCTCCCCCAACTTTGGGAACTGTAACAAACTAACTTTCCAGTGACAATTGCCTCCTCATTTGTTCAGTTCAGTTCAGTTCAGTCGCTCAGTCGTGTCCGATTCTTCGCGACCCCATGAATCGCAGCTCGCCAGGCCTCCCTGTCCTCAACATCTCCCGGAGTTCACCTAGACTCACATCCATCGTGTCAGTGATGCCATCCAGCCATCTCATCCTCTGTTGTCCCCTTCTCCTCCTGCCCCCAATCCCTCCCAGCATCAGAGTCTTTTCCAGTGAGTCAACTCTTCGAATGAGGTGGCCAAAGTACTGGAGTTTCAGCTTTAGCATCATTCCTTCCAAAGAAATTCCAGGGCTGATCTCCTTCAGAATGGACTGGTTGGATCTCCTTGCAGTCCAAGGGACTCTCAAGAGTCTTCTCCAATACCACAGTTTTGCCCTCACCATATCTGAAGAGTAATAAAACTCTACATTTTGAAACATCGAGGGTAACAAACAACCCTGAAATCTCAAAGGCTTAACTCACTAAAAGTTTCTTTCTTGCTCTTCTATTGGGTTGGCCAAAAAGTTCATTCCTTCCACAAGCTCTTATGGCAAAATTGGAATGAACTTTTTGGCCAACACAACGCACGCAAAAAAACTTTGCAGGGGCTCCCTGCTTGGGGAGTCACTCAGAGACCCTGGCTGACTGGGACCCAAGTTCACTGCAGCAGGGGAAAAAGGAAGGGGAACTTGCCCAAAGGAACCCAGGTTCCTCCAGACTCCTTCCATGAAACAGCACACTCCACTGCTACCCACGCATCTTTGGCGACACCAGTGGGGTTAATCAGACAAATAGGTGGAGGAGGTGTGAGAAAGTGTTCTAAAAAGGAAATAACATGCGCTGCTGCTGCTAAGTCGCTCCAGTCGTGTCCGACTCTGTGGGACCCTATAGACGGCAGCCCACCAGGCTCCCCCGTCCCTGGGATTCTCCAGGCAAGAACACTGGAGTGGGTTGCCATTGCCTTCTCCAATGCAGGAAAGTGAAAAGTGAGAGTGAAGTCGCTCAGTTGTGTCCGACTCTTAGCGACCCCATGGACTGCAGCCTGGCCCTAAAGATGATGGGTTGGCCAATATGATGGGATGGAAGCCAGCAGTGTATCAGGCAGAGAGGGGTGGAAAAGGATCTTATCACTGACATGGGAGTGCAGACTCATGGGATAGTAAATGGGCTTTTCAAGTCTGCTTTATTATTGTTTTCAAGTTCTGAACACGAAATGTACCCTTTATTGCCTGTCCTCTGTGTACAGCTGCCCCTTCCCTTGACCAAAGTAGACTGGAGCCAGGCAGGATATAGGGCAGAGTGGGCAGGGACTGAGTGGTACAGGCCTTGTGGGCCTCCTTATGGAAGTCTTAGTCGTAAAGACAGTTGGAAGCCATTGATGGATTCTGAATTGTGACAGTGAGAAATTTGGGGTCATGGCGTCAGCAGTCTCCAAGACTCTGGATTCCTCTGAGCAGGGAGAAAAAAGCCCAGAGAAGGTTCATGAAGAAGTGGGAAAGACAAGAAGCCTTGATAAAGTGAAAGAAGAGTATTAGTTTACATCTATGGCCATGCCACCTGTTTGCAAAAGCTGTTCTCTGCACATTCAATAGTCAACAAGAAGATACTCAATAGCAGTAGGAGCCTGTTGCCCTTCTTGCCATCACTGTACCCCATTTCTCTAATAAGTCTGGATTGGACTATTGAACAAATACCTCA
The DNA here is from genome assembly GCF_000754665.1 of Bison bison bison. Taxonomy (NCBI): domain Eukaryota; kingdom Metazoa; phylum Chordata; class Mammalia; order Artiodactyla; family Bovidae; genus Bison; species Bison bison. The sequence continues at coordinate 2,949,618 of NW_011494730.1, forward strand.
CTCCTTTCAATATAGTATTTAGACTTGTCAGATAAAAGATGCGCAAGTCTGAAAGTTTTATTTGCTTATTCCGACATGCAACGTGATAACTCCTCCTGACTTACAGGGTCGCCAGCTCGTCTGAAATCGATTCAATGATAAGAAGCAGGTGAGGAAGAAGCTGGCGGTGGGGCAGAAGCATGATGATTCAGGTCTCCAGGTGGGGAGACTTGAGTTCCCACCCCCTCCAGCTTTAGTGCCACTGAGGAACTCTCCATCTTAGAATTTATCTCCCAAGCCTGGGAAAGAGCAGAACAGTGGTAAATATCTGATTAGAGAAAATGCCTAGAAGGTTCAATTCCATATATTGCAAGTGATAAAACTGTAATTGTTTGTTGACAGTGTACGTTAGCTCTCCGCAGCTTGTGTCAATATAGTATAAGAAACTAGGGTCTAGGCATCTTTAACGGCAGCTCAAAAACATGGAACGAGCCAGGGGAGTAAAATCAACATGTTCTGCTCGGTGGGGAGGATGTCATTTCCAGAGATGACTTCAGGGGAGAAGCCGTGGTGAGATGTGAGACTTCTCCATGAAGCTGAGTGTCGTCGAGGGTCTGAGAAGAGCACCTGAGGCATAATTCTGGTACATATGATGGGAGGCAAGTTGCAGGTGCTGTGAACTGGGCCCACTTGGAGGCAGAGATAAAGAGGGCCAGCTCTCGAGATGAGGCCTGAGGGTCAGATCCAGACAGAGGTCTGACCTCTTTGGAGATGTTTTGGTGTTTTGATAGCAGGGTCCTTTGGGAGCAGCAGTCTGGCAACATCATTTACAAACATCCGGGGGTGGAGAAGGTGCGTGGGCAAGTCCGTGGGAAGCCAGTGAACGAGAGAGTGGCAGCCTGGGGGGCCAGAGGGCTGTGCTTCTGGTGGTCAGCCTGTTTCCAGCGAGGACCCAGCCAGAGGTGCAGGTGAGTGTGTTTGCTGGTAGTCAGGGGTGGGCAGGGACAGTGTAGGGGTTGGAATGAACAGGAGGTAGCTGAAGGGAGGATCCCACTGAGGACCAAGTAGCAGGTCAAGGTTTTATTGGCCAACTAAGTAGACTGGCCAATAAAAATATGGTGTGAGCTACATATCTGATTTTTAAAAACTTTTAATTTTGAGGTAATTATAGATTCACAGGAAGTTGCAAAGATGATACAGAGATGTTCCATGGACGCTTCACCCAGGTTCTCCCAATGGCCACATCTAAAGTGGGGGTACTACAATCTCAAAACTGGGAAGCAGATGTTGGTGCAATGTGTGTGTGTACTTGTGTGTCATGTTATCACGCTCGTCACCACCAGTGCAATCAAGATGCAGAATTGTTGCCACAACGATCTCCCTCGTGCTACTCCTTTATAACCACCCCGCTCCCCATCCCTAACCCCTGGCAACCACTCACCCATTTTCCATATCTTTAATGTCATTTCCAAAATGTTATGTTGATATAAGTGGAATCATCTGCTGCATCATCTTTTGAGATAAGCTTTTCTTCTTTCACTAAGCATAATGCCCCAGAGATCCACCCCAGTCATATGCATAAACAGTCCATTTGTTTTTATCAGTGAGTAGTATTCCATGGTTTGATAGCACCACTGATTCAGTAGACATGAACTTGGGCAAACTCCAGGACATAGTGAGGGACAGGGAAGCCTGGCGTGCTGCAGTCCCTGGGGTCACAAAGAGTTGGACATGCCTGAGCGACTGAACAACAAGTATTCTATGGCATGGATGTACTGCAGTTGGTTTAATTATTCGCCTATTATAGGACATTTTTGGGCTTCCCTGGTGGCTCAGGTGGTAAAGTCTGCCTGCGGTACAGGAGACCTGGTTCAATCCCTGGGTTGGGAAGATTCCCTGGAGAAGGAAATGGCAACCCACTCCAGTATCCTTGCCTGGAAAATCCCATGTATGGAAGAGCCTGGCAGACTACAGTCCATGGAGTTTCAGAGTTGGATACAACTGAATGACCTCACTTTCACTTCATGGGACGTTTTTGGTTGTTTTCTGTTGGGGGCTATTACAAAAACAAACAAGCAAACTGCTCTGAATAATCATATGCAGGTTTTCGTGTGGATACCAGTTTTCATTTCTCTGGGATAAATGCCCACGGTTGTGATTGCTGAGTTGTATGACTAGTATATGTGTAGTAGTTTTAAAACAGAAACTGTCTATTTTCCAGAATATTAGCACCATTTTACATCCTGGCAGCAGTGTATGAGAGACCCAGTTGCTTTGCATCGTTGTTAACCTTTGGTGTTGTCACTGTCCTTATTTTTATCTGTTCTAATGGTGTGTAGTAATCTCTCATCATGGTCTTGATTTCCCTTTCCCTAATGGCTAATGGGAGAAGGCAGTGGCACCCCACTGCAGTACTCTTGCCTGGAAAATCCCATGGATGGAGGAGCCTGGTAGGCTGCAGTCCATGGGGTCACTAAGAGTCAGACATGACTGAGCTACTTCACTTTCACTTTTCACTTTCAGGCATTGGAGAAGGCAATGGCACCCCACTCCAGTGTTCTTGCCTGGAGAACCCCAGGGACGGGGGAGCCTGGTGGGCTGCCGTGTCTATGGGGTCACACAGAGTCGGACACGACTGAAGCGACTTAGCAATGGCTAATGATGTTGAACATTTTTCACGTGCTTATTTCCCATCCATGTATCCTCTCTTAGTGAAATGTCTTTTCATGTCTTTTGCCAATTTTCCAATTGGATTGTTAGATCCTTGCCTAGCTCTCAGTCTTAGGAGAAAAATGTTCAGTCTTTCACCATTAAGTGTGACGTTAGCTATAGGATTTTTGGAGATGCTCTTTATCAAGTCAGAAAGTTTCCTTCTATCCATAGTTTTATGAAAGTTTCTTTTTTTTTTTAATTTTATATTGGAATGACTATGCCAAAGCCTTTGACTGTGTGGATCACCACAAACTGTGGAAAATTCTTAAGAGATGGGAATACTAGACCACCTGACCTGCCTCTTGACAAATCTGTATGCAGGTCAGGAAGCAACAGTTAGAACTGGACATGGAACAACCGACTGGTTCCAAATAGGAAAAGGAGTACGTCAAGGCTGTATATTGTCACCCTGCTTATTTAACTCTTATGCAGAGTACATTATAAGAAATACTGGGTTGGATGAAGCACAAGCTGGAATCAAGATTGCCGGGAGAAATATCAATAACCTCAGATATGCAGATGACACCACCCTTATGGCAGAAAGCAAAGAACTAAAGAGCCTCTTGATGAAGGTGAAAGAGGAAAGTAAAAAAGTTGGCTTAAAACTCAACATTCAGAAAACGAAGATCATGGCATCTGGTCCCATCACTTCATGGCAGATAGATGGGCAAATAGTGACAGACTTTATATTTTTGGGCTCCAAAATCACTGCAGGTGGTGACTGCAGCCATGAAATTAAAAGACGCTTAGTCCTTGGAAGATAAGTTATGACCAACCTGGACAGCATATTAAAAAGCAAAGACATTACTTTGCCAACAAAGGTCTAGTCAAGACTATGGTTTTTCCAGTGGTCATGTATGGATGTGAGAGTTGGACTGTAAAGAAAGCTGAGTGCCAAAGAATTGATGGTTTTAAACTGTGGTGTTGCAGAAGACTCTTGAGAGTCCCTTGGACTGCAAGGAAATCCAACCAGTCCATCCTAAAGGAAATCAGTCCTGAATATTCATTGGAAGGACTGATGTTGAAGCTGAAACTCCAATACTTTGGCCACTTGATGCAAAGAACTGACTCATTGGAAAAGACCCTGATGCTGGGAATGATTAAAAGTGGGAGGAGAAGGGGACGACAGAGGATGAGATGGTTGGATGGCATCACCAACTCAATGGACCAGTTTGAGTAAACTCTGGGAGTTGGTGATGGACAGGGAGGCCTGGTGTGCTGCAGTCCATGGGGTCACAAGGAGTTGGGCATGACTGAGTGACTGAACTGAACTGAACTGAATAATTGATTAGCAGTGTTGTGTTAGTTTCAGGTGTACAGGAAGTGAATCAGTTATACA
>NW_011494730.1:2954050-2965147 GCF_000754665.1 Bison bison bison
GTGATTTAGTTATACATACTTACGTGTCTGAGGGCTTCCCTTATGGCTCAGTGGTAAAGAATCTGTCTGCAATGCAGGAGACCTAGGTTCAATCATTGGGTTGAGAAGATCCTTGGAGAAGGAAATGGCAACTCACTCCAGTATTCTTGTCTATGAAATCCCCTGGACAGAGGTGCCTAGTAGACTACAGTCCGTGTGATCTCAAAAGTCCGACACCACTTAGTGACTAAACCACCACCACTATTCATGTATCTATCCTTTTTCATATTCTTTTCCCATATAGGTTATTCAGAGTGTTGAGTAGAGTTCTGTGTGCTATACACTAGGTCCTTGTTGATTATCTATTTTACATATAGTAGTGTGTATATGTTAACCCCAACCTCTGAATTTATACCTTCTCCCCTTGGCAACCACATGACTGTACTCTGTGAGTCTGTAAAAGATTTTTTTTAAACTAGGGATGAGTGTTGAATTTTGCCAAGTGCTTTCTCTTCATTGTTGATATGATCATGTGATTTTTCTACTTTTGGCCTGTTAATATAGTAAATTGCATTGATTTTCAGAAATTGAACCAGCCTCGTGTCCTTGGAATTAAACCCCACTTGGTTACAGTGTATAATTATTTTGTGTGTTGCTGAATTCTCTTTGCTAATGTTTTGTTAAGGCATTTTGTGTTTATGTTCTGTGGGATATTAGTCTTTAGCCTTCTTTATTTGCACTACCTTTGGTTTTGGTATCAGGGTAATATTTGCCTCATAAAATGAGTTTGGAAGTGCTCCTTCTTTCTCTTTTCTGGAAGACATGGTATAGAATTGGTGTAAGTTCTTGATGCATTTGGTAGAATTCTCTATTGAAACCTTCTGGGTCTGGGTATTTCCTTTGGGGGAATTTTTAAATGACTAATTCAATTTCCTTTATAGCCATAGGGCTATTCAAATGATTTATTTCATGTTGAAAAGCTGTGGTAGTTTGTGCTTTTCAAGGAACTGGTCCATTTCATCCAATTTGTCAAATGTATGTGTGTAATTTGTGGTATTTTCTTATTATCATTTTGATAACTATAGGCTCCGTTTCCTCAACATTTGCCAACATGATAGATGAAAAATGAGGCTTTTTGATTGAGTTTTCTTATTTTTTATATTATTTAGGTGGAGCATCTTTCTCTTTCTGTGTATATCCTTTGCTCTTTCCTTCCTTCCCTATTTCTTTTTCATATTGATTTGTTAGTATTCTTTATCGATTATGAATACTAAACTAATTCCTGTTATATATATTATATGCAGTCTTCCAAATTTGCACTTATGTTTTTTTTTACAGTTTTTTTTTTTTTTTGCTTCACATGCATGCTTTGAATTTTCATGTAATTAAATCAATCAGTATTTTCCTTTAAGGCATGTGAGGTTTCATGCTATATCCAGCAGTATTCAATCAATTTCAAGAGATAGAACCCAAATCAAACTAACTTGAACAAAAAAAAAGAAGAAAGAAAGAAAAAGGAAAAAGGAAAAAGAAAAGGAACGAATAAAGAGTGTTGGTTCATGTAGAAGGGGGTCATTCTGCACGGCTGCGTGAAGGGTCTCCACAATGCATCATCAGGACTCTGTCCCTCTTCTCTCTGTTCTGCTTTGTCTACATCTGCATGAGACATAGAAGGGGGTCATTCTGCACGGCTGCGTGAAGGGTCTCCACAATGCATCATCAGGACTCTGTCCCTCTTCTCTCTGTTCTGCTTTGTCTACATCTGCATGAGACATAGAAGGGGGTCATTCTGCACGGCTGCGTGAAGGGTCTCCACAATGCATCATCAGGACTCTGTCCCTCTTCTCTCTGTTCTGCTTTGTCTACATCTGCATGAGACATAGAAGGGGGTCATTCTGCACGGCTGCGTGAAGGGTCTCCACAATGCATCATCAGGACTCTGTCCCTCTTCTCTCTGTTCTGCTTTGTCTACATCTGCATGAGACATAATTTTCTCTACAGCAGATAGTGCCTGTGTAATGACGCAAAGGACTGATGACAGTCTTGAGCTGACAATCTAATGATTTAGAACCCCCAGATAAAGGACACTTGAAGTCTGTATATCACATCCCATGGAAGGACTCAGAACGACTCTGCTTGGGTTAGGTGCCCTCCTCATTCTTCCCTATGCCTTGAACCACTCCATAAAGATGAAGGATTTGCCGTGATTGGTCATTTGCCCAGTTCTGTGGCTAGTGAGTGGGTAGGGTACCTGTGGGAACCCAATGCACTGACAGCTCTCTCAAAGAATGATGGGTGGGTAGAAGCCAATGGAGTTCTCTAACCATACTCAGAAAGACCTTCCTCAGTAAGCAGATTAAACAATTGTTTTCTTCTAATGTGTATGGCTTCATTATTTGACATATGAATTTTTTTGCCTTTGAGAAAATGGGGGACATAGAGACAGAAAGACAGGGGCAGGGATGGGGAGAGAATATGGGATAATGGAGAGACTCTTTGCTGGGTGTTTGTATACCTGAAAAGAAGATGACCTTGAAACGTATTTGGTCTCCCATTTTAGTTTGATGACTTTGCCTTCTCTTTTCCTTCAATTTATTCTGTGTTAACCTGAATCCTATAAGATTAGGATGGTGGGAAATACAAGGGATTCACCCTGCATGGGGCTTTTCATGGTGGGTGTTACAAACATCTGATTTAATTTGGTTGAACTCAATACCCATGCGTTTCAGGGGACATCTGGGTGTCCAGATATTATAAAAATGGGAGGAACAGAGCTGAACCAGGGGGCACGACAGATATCCCTTACTACTTGAAAATGGAGGTAAAGCTATGCCTTGAATTCCTCCCTGAGCCCTTCTGGGTGTGCAGGTGAGCCTCAGGTAGAGAATAAAAGACAAAAGTGGACAGGAGCCTGGCCACCCCACCGCCACCTTTGTGCACAATCTCATCACCTGTGGGGGCCAACCTGTGTGGATGCCTGGAAGCAGACTTCTTCCCTAAAATATGTCCCCAAATGTTCAGTGAAGGCTTCATTGTTTTATCTTTTTAACGTTAGAAGAATCTTTCAAAGATGACTCTCTTGTGCTGAAAGCATGCTATTTCAGATTCAACAATTCCTTTCGTTTCACCTCTATTTCTTTTTCTTCACTTAACTAGTGGGGAAAAAATTACGCATTTTAATTTTAAAAGCATGTACAATATGATCCCATTTGTATGAGATTATTTCATTGAATATGATCTGAACTACTGATCCTTCCATCTCTTTGTGTGTCAACTGTCAAGAATGATTATTTCTAGATTGCATTGGGTTTTTATTTTTTGCTTTCATCTTTTAAAAATAATAAGCACTTATCATTTCTATAAAAGCAGTAGACCTATTCCTTTTAAAGGATAAAGTCTAGGGTAAGAAGGATCCACATTCTGCTACTTAGAGTTGGATATATTTTCCTCTGTATGTGAATAAATAAATACTGTCTGTTGGTGATCATTCATTGTAAATTTGTGGCAAAGTCTACTCAGAGCCTCAAAGGACCCCAGCCAGAAAGGGAGGAGTTACTGAAAGTTCAGTGTTACTGAAGCAAACTTGCATCTGGTGCCCATGTGTAGTAATACCACTGACACCAGGCTGTGGTTTGTTGTAGGACACCAAGCAAGGAGCCCAGGCTGCTAGTGCGTAAAAAGCCCCAACCCCCCGAAGGCTTTCGGCAAAAGGCTTTTAAAGATAGGGTGATGGAGGCAGGTTGTGAGTAAATGATCAGTGAACATTCTTCTGATTGGTTGGTGGTGAGGTCACTGGGACTCAGCATCATCAAGCTTCTGTTTCCAATCAGTCTGGGGATCTATGTGCCGTAGGCTGCATACAGTTAACTTCTTCCACCTGGCGGGTATTTCAGTATCTGCAAAAAGAGCTCGAAGGACATGGCTCAGAATATTATTTTGGAGAAGGAAATGGCAACCCACTCCACTATTCTTGCCTGGAGAATCCCGTGGACAGAGGAGCCTGGTGGGCTGCTGTCCATGGGGTCACACAGAGTTGGACACAACTGAAGCGACTTAGCACGCATGCATATATGCATTGGAGAAGGAATGGCAACCCACTCCACTTCTCTTGCCTGGAAAATCCCATGGATGGAGGAGCCTGGAAGGCTGCAGTCCAAGGGGTCATTGAGGGTCGGACACAACTGAGCGACTTCACTTTCACTTTTCACTTTCATGCATTGGAGAAGGAAATGGCAACCCACTCCAGTGTTCTTGCCTGGAGAATCCCAGGGACGGGGGAGCCTGGTGGGCTGCCGTCTATGGGGTCGCACAGAGTCGGACACAACTGAATCGACTTAGCAGCAGCAGCAGGAGGAGGCTACAGTTTATCTATAGATAAGATGCAGGTGGAGGACATGGGTGGAGGGAGTCTGTTCTAGGAAGGGCACATAGGATCCTGTTTGGGTACATCAGGAGAAGAAACTGGAGGAGGAGAAAGAGAAGAGACATAAATGAGGCAGACCTGCAGATTAGGGGTAGCCCATGGCTTGGGAGAGTAGGCCCATATTTCTGTGACTGGTCTCCATCACTTTTGCTGGGAATTACTTTATCTTGGAACACCTTGCATGTGCCTGGTGTTCAGCTTCTTTCATATCCTTCCCCGTGCCTAAATCAGCATCATGCATCCAGCATGTGCTCAATAAATGCGTACCGGATGTGCAGTTCCCGGGGGATTCATCCTCCCTCCAGCTCACCTCTTTGTCTTTCAGGCTCACAGGCTTTCAGCTGCCAGCCACCATCGTCAGTGCGGCCACCACCCTCTCTCTGCGCCTCATCAGTGACTACGCGGTCAGCGCACAGGGATTCCACGCCAGCTATGAGGGTAGGTGTCTCGGCCTGGCCTGCGGGAGCCTGGGGTGTGAGGTTCGAATAGCCACAGGCAGGGTTGCGCGGTTCTCAGCTGCCGAGAAGGGCTTCTTCAGATTCAAAGCTTGTGTGTGTCCTAAGGAGGCTGCTTGCTAACCAGTAACTCAGTTACTTAAATTGCTCCTGCCGTGTTTCTAGGAAGCTGAGACTTGAAATCAGACCTCAGCTGCAATCGTTTATCTTGAGGGTCTGGTAACATCTGCTCTCTCCCCTTAACTGGGTTTTGTTGTGTTTCTATTTTTTTAAATTCTGTTTTCTCCTGGGCTTCACTGTATTACCAAGTACCTCAACTTGGTTTTGGAAATAAGGGAGATATAAACCCTAAGTAGAAGACATAAAAGAAGTAGCTTGAAATTTTTTTTTGCTCACTATGGTGACTGCAAGGAGTCAGCTTTATATCATTCAGAGGAGAACAATCAATTTTTCTTTAATAGCAGAGATTAGGGTTTCTTGGTTTGAGTTATGCAAATAAGTTCCATTTCTCTCAGCCTGTTTAACTATGGTGTTAGCATTCAAATTAACACTAATATCCTCAGATTATACACTATTATTATTATTAACTTTATTATATTAGTTCAGAAGGTGGTACATCGAGATCGCTGTCATTTCCCTGTGAAATTTACATCTCATTAATAGGTAATTATGCTGCTCTTGGCTAAGACCCACACTGCTATTTTGTGTTGAGATCATTAATAGGCATATTTTAAGACTGTTAATGATAATTAATAACAGCAATGACATAACACCCTAGTAAAGCACGCCAGTTATGTGAAGGCTTTCCTCCTCTTGCCTCTAAGAACTTAATAAGTGATGCTTTCTTGAATGGAATTATAGGAATATAGAAATAGATACCACCTTTGTCTTGGCTAGGAATACATGACAGAAAGAGGGCAAATCCTACCTCCCTTGGCAAAATTCATGCCTGTTGGTATTGGGTGGAGGGGATGCAGTTTGGTGCTTTATCCTAAGTGATTTAGGGCTCCTGAGAAGGAACCTGAAGAGGGGTATCAGTTATTTTTAACTAACGATACTAAGAAGGCTCCAGAGAAAGTTTCACATGCCTTTAATTGAGGGCTTCTGACAGAACTCCAGATTGCTTTAACAGAGAGCTCCTGAAAAGACCTACCTGTCTTTAAAGTGAAGTGTCCTGGGATATCCCAATTCTTTGAAACAAAGACTCGGTTCCTCCCCAAAGCAAGACTGTGATCTTGGTCATCCTGGTTGTGTCCTCAGCCGGATCCTTTGGCTGTTAACCCAAACTAAGTCTCTTGAGTCTCAGTTAATCTCCTGATGAAGAGAGACGTCTTCAGAAGCTTCTTCCACAGTCTTTCAGCTGTGGGGAGGCTGGCGGGGCCTGGGGATGGTGCAGGGAGTGAGTCACAGACACTAGAGCTGGTGGCCTGAGCGATCCCAGGAGGGGCGGGCACACTAGGTGACCTTGTGTGAGATGTCCTCCTTTAGCAATGTTTGTGGATCTGTGTCTGACGCCTGGGCTTTCATGAGGTTTTAGGGAAAAAGTGTCCTATTGATCCCTGACCACACTACCTGCTTTGGGAAACAAAGCCAAGTGCTTCTCCATCAGCCAGAGCAGAGCTGAAGGCACATTCCCAGAGCCCTTTAAAATCAGAGGTTCTAGCCAGGAATTCATGGGAAGGTCTAGAGGGGCATCAAAGGTGTGAAAACCCCTTATAATTAGAAGCCACATAATCAAAATATAAGGGCATGTGCATTTTTTTTTTTTTCTTGAAAGTGTCCAGAAGAGGGATCAATAAACTATGGCCCACCTGGCTAAATCCAGCTTCTGGCTTGTCTTTGTAAATAAAGTTTTATTAGAACTCAGCCAAGCCCTTTTGCTGTTGTTGTCTATGACTGTCTGTATGTACTACAACTCCAAACTTGAGTTATTGCCACAGAGACCACATGGCTTGCAAAACTGAAAATATTTGCTATCTGGCCCTTTACCCCAAATGTTTGATGACCCCTGGTCTAGAATTGTGCTATCCTGTACAGTAGCCTTTAACCACTTGCCACTTTCATATTTACATGAATAAAACTTTAATAAAACTTAAATTCCTTTTCCCAGTTGCACCAGCCTCCTCTCAAGTGTTGGGTAGCCACGTGTGGCTTGTGGCTCCCATACCGGGCAATATGAGAACGTTTGTATCGCTGCAGAGAATGCTTCTAGATTCCTAGACAGAGCGAGCCGGACTTCCATCGACTCACAAAGGGTCTGTGATTCAATGAGATTACACTTTAAGATAAAGTGGAGGTAGCAGCCCAGACACATGAAGGATCAATGGTGCAGAAGGAAGGGCCTGCCCTATCTCAGCTGCATAATGGTACTGTGTTATGCTGTGCTAGGTCACTTCAGTCCTGTCCAACTCTTTGCAGCCCCATGGACTGTATGTACCCTGCCAGGCTCCTCTATCCATGGGGATTCTCCAGGCAAGAATGCTGGAGTGAGTTGCCATGCCCTCCTCCAGGGGATCTTCTGAACCCCAGGATTAAACCCTTATCTCCTGTGGCTCCTGCATTGCAGGCAGATTCTTAACCACTGAGCCAGCAGGGAAGCCCTTGCGTAATGATACCAGATCGCTAAGTCATTGGCATTGAGAAGACAAAGCTTCCAGGTGAGGCCTGGGCAGACCCTGGACAGTGCAAACAGGTTGCTGTGGTTGAGTGACTCTCTGCAGTCACCTGCGCAGGGTTTCCGCCAACTCCACGGTCTGTGTGGCTCTGTCTTTGTGCCTGGCAGAGTGACTCGCATGCAGGCATCTGTGCTAACAGGAGAGGCAAAAGCAGGAAAGCCGAGGCTGTGGCTTGATCTCACTGATCTGGCTCGGGACTGGACCATGGGGCAATTTGTGCATCCGGGAAAGTGTGAGTTGCACTGACTTTTGAGATATCCAAAGTGGAAGGGTCAGGAGGGCAGGTGGCAGAGACCAGCAGGGGCAGCCACAGCTGCGGATGAACCATGTGACATGTTACATCCACAGTGGTCAGGGGTCCCCTCTGTCACTGGACTTCTCAACAAGGCATAAGACAAGCCCCTGTTTAGGGCCTTGCTGATTAATACTAGTAGCTTGGCCCTGGAAGTGAGTAACTGGGTGATGCTGGGCAGATTTTTAAACTCTCCGAGCCTCGTTGGAGGGAGGGGGTGATCCAGTGATCCAAAAGATATTGAAGATTTGGCTCTCCGAGGAAGAAGTGAGCCCTCCCCTCCACTCAGAGCCCACCTTAGTCGTTTGTGCTAGACAACAAGCAGACAGGCAGACTGGCTCTAGAGACCCCCTCACCTTCCCCGCATCAGCCCAGGCTGCCCCCAGCCCAGGCAGCCTCCTCACTTGCACCCTTTTGGACATCGCTGGCCCTTTCTAAATGCCATCAGGGCCCCACTCTCGTAGCTCCGCTGGCTGACATCCCTGAAAGTCTGCTATCAAAAGCAGTCTCATCCTCCTCCACCCTCCTCGGGAGAGTGAAAAGTACAGATAAGGAACTGAACTGTTGCTAGGGATTTGGGAGAAAGGTGAAGTCAGGTGAAGGGTGTCAGCTCAGAGCTGCTGCTGCTTCAAGGAAAAGATCAAAAAGGCCAATCATCAAAGCCCGAGATGACAGGAGATGCTTGATTCGTAATCCCTGGGGGCAAGAGTGTGGGCTGTGGCCACGGACAGGAGGGAAGGGGATCAACTTGTGTTAAGCGCTGACTGTATGCCAGGCACTTTACATACATTATCTCATTTAATCCCCGAGATAGCCCCACGGACAGACCTCACTATCTCCATCTTACAGATGTTGGAGCTGGGACTCAGGAGTTTTGTGTTCTGATTAAGGCTACTTGATGACCAGGAGTTTCAAAGTAACTTCTCTGGCTCTAAAGGCTATGCTCATCTCCTACTCTGTACTCCCCACAAAACTCCTGAAGGAAAGCAGAGATGGGTGACTCTCTCTTATGGGCAAGTGGATTGGAACTAAGTCAGAAGCAGGGTGGACACAGGAAGCCTGCCTTGGATTCAGCTTCCTGATGTCTGGCTTGGGTCATCTCAGAGAGGCAATAAGAGATATGTCCAGACTCAGCTAAAGTTTCAGATAAAATACAAGATGCCTAATTAATCTGTATTTTATATTATTCAAATTTTTAAATTTTGAAAAAAATTTTTTTTAGCATAAGTATATCCCCAAGATGCTTACTCCTTGGAAGGAAAGTTATGACCAATCTAGATAGCATATTCGAAAGCAGAGACATTACTTTGCCAACAAAGGTCCATCTAGTCAAGGCTATGGTTTTTCCAGTGGTCATGCATGGATGTGAGAGTTGGACTTTGAAGAAAGCTGAGCCCCGAAGAATTGATGCTTTTGAACTGTGGTGTTGGAGAAGACTCTTGAGAGTCCCTTGGACTCCAAGGAGATCCAACCAGTCCATTCTGAAGATCATCCCTGGGTGTTCTTTGGAAGGAATGATGCTAAAGCTGAAACTTCAGTACTTTGGCCACCTCATGCGAAGGGTTGACTCATTGGAAAAGACTCTGATGCTGGGAGGGATTGGGGGCAGGAGGAGAAGGGGACAATAGAGGATGAGATGGCTGGATGGCATCACCGACTCGATGGATGTGAGTTTGAGTGAACTCTGGGAGTTGGTGATGGACAGGGAGGCCTGGCGTGCTGCGATTCATGGGGTCGCAAAGAGTCGGACACAACTGAGCAACTGAACTGAACTGACTGATATCCCAAGTATTTCATGGGACATACTTTTTTTAAATTGATGGATAATTGCTTTACAGTATTGTGTTAGTTTCTGCCATACATCAACATGAATCAACCATAAGTATACATATTAATATGTCCCCTCCCTCTTGAACGTCCCTGCCACCTCCCATCCCATTCCACCCCTCTAAGTTGTCACAGAGCACCAGGTCATGGAACATACTTATACTAAAAAGTTGCATATTCTTTGTCTAAAATTATTTTTTTTGGCTGCATCGGGCCTTAGCTGTGGGCTGTAGTACCTTTTGTTGTGGCACTCGGGCTCAGTAACCCTGAGACACGTGGGGTCCTAGTTTCCTGACTGGGGATTGACCCTGTGTCCCTTGCACTGCAAAAGTGAAGTCACTCAGTCGTGTCTGACTGACTCTTTGCGACCCCATGGACTGTAGCCTACCAGGCTCCTCCCTCCATGGGATTCTCCAGGCAAGAGTACTGGAGTGGGTTGCCATTTCCTTCTCCAGGGGATCTTCCTGACCCAAGGATTGAACCCGGGTCTCCCACATTGCGGGCAGATGCTTTAACCTCTGAGCCACCAGGGAAGCCCTTGCCCTGCAAGGTGCATTCTTAACCACTGGACCACCAGGGAAGTGCCCAGTGTCCTGTATTTTTATCTGCTATCTGGCTGCCTCATTCCCAGCACTGATCCCCAGGAGTTTTAACCCGACTCATCTCCTCCTCCCCCTCCTCTTCCTGCCCAGACCTGCCCACGTTCCCCTCTGCCCAGTACGGGCCGCCCACTTACTGCAGAGGATGTAGCTTCCCTTCCTCCCTTCTTGTGAGTGTTCATTTGACAGCTCTCTGCACCTTCGCACGTGTGCGCACAGATGCGGATCCATGTGCACTTGGGGTTACACTGTGTGTGTAGTTCTGTAGTCTGGTTAATGAGGCTGACACTTTTCTGTGATAATAAAACAGCCCCGCTTTGTTCTTTCTAATGAATATCAGTGAAGGAGCCATTGTGGTTTGCCTGTACCCCAGCTATTTAACCAGTCATCTTTTGGGGACATTTAAGTGAAGAGCATCCTTGTACATACAACTTAAACCCTCATCTAATTATCTTAGGATAAATTCTTTGAAGTGCAATTGCTGGGTCAAAGAGTGTGTCGATCTTCCATTTTAATACATAATCCCATGGTATCTGTAGGAAGATCTTACCGGGATATAAGAGGGCCCATCCCTGCTCTTTACCTACGTTGCACGTTGGGGAGTTTTAAGTTAGTTTCATTGATTAAAATAGATGTGATGAGATCACATTTGTGGTTATAATTTTCGTCTCTCTGATGATACGGAAGGCTGAGCACCTGTCATCACTTTCCGGCCTTTTGTAGATCATTTTGTAAATTGCCTGTCCCTGTCTCTGCCTACTTTTCTTTTCGGGTGTTAGTATTTTTTTCTTTTCCTTTTTGTAAGTGGTTTTGCATATTAAGGCTGTGAGTTTTATGGGTTTCCTTT
>NW_011494730.1:2965247-2978895 GCF_000754665.1 Bison bison bison
GATGTGCAGCAGTTTTAATTTTTATGTCACCAATTTTTAAATTTTTAATTTCTCTTTGATAATCTACCTTTGGTGTTATGCTTAGAAAGGCCCTTTCCATGCCAAGAGCAGCTGAATCGTCATTTAGATATTCCTCCGATTCTTTCAGCATTTTATTTTTCCATTTTACTTCTAAGTCCCTCTGGAATTCAGCTGTGTTTGTCCTGGTTTCAGGGAGTCTGTCTCTGATTCTCCAATGTTCTCCGTGTCCTTCTGTCTGTCTTTCAACGTGTGGAAGCCTCTTGCTTCCCTGATGTGCCTCCCTCCTCCCCAGCCCCCGGGGTGTCTCTCCCTGACACTTTAGTCTTATTGCCCTTTAGACGTTGCTTCTCCCAGCTGAGCCTGTGGGCTTCACACCTTTCCCACAAATGACTCTCAGAGATGTAAGGGATTGCTTCTGTCTCTCACAGGCTGATCAACAGACAGACAAGAGTTATAAGCAGATCAGAAATGTCAATTAGAGTCTCTGCAGGTTTTGATGCTTAATCCTGATGGCGCCGTTTGCGTTTTAGCAGCATCATTCATAAGCAGTCACTTTGACACTTTGGTGCAAGACAGCCCATCTCTGACCACTGGTTCTCAGTCTGTTAGATTTAACATCTAACAGATGTTAAATTTAATTTAACATTAAATCATCTACATCTAAAAACGGGTATTTCTGTTTTGTTAAATCTATCATCTTGGGTTCTTCCTCTCAAAAATACAAGAGGCTTCCTTAAAAATCAAAATCACTTATTATCCTCACATGGAATCTAGGAGGAAGAGGAACACTTATTTTTGCAAATCGCTGGTTGCCATAAGGGAGAGGCTGCATAATACAGTGATTAAGACTTCAGGTTCTGAGTTCCAGCGTTATCTGGAATCAAACCCCATCTCGGCCACTCACTTGCTGTGTGACCTTGGGCCAGTTATTTCATTTCTTTGAGCTCATTGCCTCTGTAAAATCAGCATAAGGATATTACTTCATAAAGTTGTGAAGATTAAAAAGAAAACACACAAATCACATAATGTGCTCAGCACAGGGACTGGCAGATTGTCAGTGTTTGATAAATATCAGCTATTGAGTGAAGCCACCCTCCCCCTAACCTCACTGGACTGAGATTATTTCAGGAGATGCTCACTCTATAAGTCACAGTCCCAGCCCCACCCCAGCGCCCTGACCCTGTGTTTGCATAAAATCCTCAGCCCAGTTGTTCATGGTGTGTCTGGGCTGAGGAACAGACGTTGGCTTCTGTGGGGAGGAGCAGAGGCGCCTCCATATCCGTGAGCTCCAGCGCTGCGGGAGAAACCACCCACCTCACAGGGATGAGATTGCGGGCCCTGTCCCCTGGTGGATTGGAGCTAATAGGGCCAATGCCAGCAACTTAGTCTTTTCATGGCCTCTTCTCTTTGTGTCAGAGATGTTGGCTTTAGGGCTCATGACACTAATGACACATCCAGCAGACCTGAGACTTTGGGGATCATGGACCTGAAAGAGGTGACTGTCTCCAGACACACACAAATACAAAACACTTTCCCATATATTTTTCATATAATTCAGATGCCCTGAAGCCCATCTGTGAACCATTGGTTCACCTGAAAAACAGCCCAGAGAGGCTGACATAACACATAAGGTGGATGGTAGAGATTCTTGCACTCATCGAGCTGATGTATATTGAGTGCTACTGTGTGCAATGCCCAGTGTTTCAGCTAAGCACCATCCTCACTGTCATGATTTACCCCTGCCACCCCTACCCACCCGCCTGCACAAAGGGAAGCGAGCAGGGAGGAGCTCAATTTAGTGCCGCTTCTTAGTGAGCTTTGCTCCCAGTGCAAGCCTGTTATGTCACCTCTGCCTGCATTGCAGGCAGATTCTCTGCCATTTGAGTCACTAAGGAGGGCCCATAAGGACCACAGCATCATGGAACTGGGTCAAATAGACACATCTGCGAGGGACAGATGGATAGAAATGGAGCTCCCTGTTGTTGCTCTACCAAGAGAAGCAGGTTGGGACAGAGTGTTCTTTCCTGGGTTTTGGAGGGGGAGTGGGGTGGAGGTGATCATGTCACTTTGCACACCAGGAAATTGAGGTCCAGAGTAAAGGACCCTTCCTGGTTTTATACACTCCTGTAATTAGACCTGCTGACTCCCCTCTCCTGGCCTTTCTGACAATTTCCTCGTTTTGAAAGAGTTCCCCAATTTGGGGGCATTCTGAAGACATCTCAAAATTGGACTAATGGAAGCTATTTGACCATATACATACATACACTGAATATGCAATTTGT
Organism: Bison bison bison; assembly: GCF_000754665.1. Classification (NCBI taxonomy): domain Eukaryota; kingdom Metazoa; phylum Chordata; class Mammalia; order Artiodactyla; family Bovidae; genus Bison; species Bison bison. The sequence continues at coordinate 2,967,551 of NW_011494730.1, forward strand.
ACCATTTGGGCCATCGGTTGGTTGCAGGGAGGTGGTGAATATCCATTTCCTCTGCCCGGGAGGGGATGGTGTGTGCTTCCTGAGTGAACTTGCTCCATTTCCAAGGGCTCTGGCTTGGGAGTTGGAGAACATTCTTTTTAATCAATACAGTGGAGTAGCAAATTAATACACAGAGATGTGACATTTGAGACAAATTGGGCAGCACTTCTCTGTAAGTGGGGAGTCAGGATGAATTTCATATCACGTCCTCAATAATCCCACAAATAGTTCATCCTGCATAGTGATATTTTGGTTAACATAGCTTGAAGATGACATCATACCAGATTCTAGTGCCCTGACCCTTCTTGTGTCAAGGTGTCAGAAGACAGCTTGATGAAGGAGAAGATGCATTTTCAGGTGGCCAGATGACTTGCAGGTAACAGGTGCATCCACTTTACTTCTCTGGCCCTGTCCATTCATTCTTTATTTCAACAAATATATACTGTACACTTGCTTTATGCCAGGTTTTAAGGTAGACTTTGAGCAATATGAGTGAATAATAAGTGGCCCTCATCTTCAAGGAGCTCTGAGACCTACAGTGAGTAAGAGCAGAGGAAGGGAATCCAGGAAAAGGTAGCTTCAACCCTGGCCAGCTCTGACACCTGTGCATCTCCCAACCTCCCTGAGCTGGTTTCTTGCAAAAGAGAAATTGCAGTGTCCACTTCAATGATTTGTAATGAGGGCCATAGGACTTGTAAGTCAACAAGAAAAAAACAAATATTGTATATTCATGTAAAAATGTGGAATCTAGAAAAATGGTAGAGATGAACTTGTTTGCAAGGCAGAAATAGAGATACAGATGTGCTGCTGCTGCTAAGTCGCTTCAGTCGTGTCTGACTCTGTGCGACCCCACAGATGGCAGCCCATCAGGCTCCACCATCCCTGGGATTCTCCAGGCAAGAGCACTGGAGTGGGTTGCCATTTCCTTCTCCAATGCATGAAAGTGAAAGTGAAAGTGAAGTCGCTCAGTAAGTGTCCGACTCTTCGTGACCCCATGGACTGCAGCCTACCAGGCTCCTCCGTCCATGGGATTTTCCAGGCAAGAGTACTGGAGTGGGTTGCCATTGCCTTCTCCGACACAGATGTAGAGATCAAAAATATGGACACTAAGGGGAGAAAGAAAGGGTGGAATGAATTGGGAGACTGGGATCCATATATATATGTGTGTGTGTGTGTGTGTGTGTGTATGCATATATAGATATATACATGTATGTGTATTATGTATACAGACACTAATACGCATGTGTGTGTGCTTAGTCACTCAGCAGTGTTTGACTCTTTGTGACCCCATGGACTGTAGTCCACCAGGCTCCTCCGTCTATGAAATTTTCCCAGGCAGGAATACTGGAGTGGGTTGCCATTTTCTACTCCAGAGGATCTTCCTGATGCAGAGATTGAACCTGCGTCTCCTGCATGTCCTGCATTGGCAGGTGGATTCTTTACCACAGAGTCACCTGGGAAACCCATACACTTATATGTGTAACTGCCTTACAAACAAGTTCATATGTATATATATGTGTGTATATATATATATAAAATAACTAATGAGAACCTGATGTATAGTACAGGGAACTCTACTTAATGCTCTGTAGTGACCTAAATGGTAAGGAAATACAAAAAAGAGGGGCTGTATATATACATATAGCTGATGCACTTTGCTGTACAGCAGAAACTAACACCACATTATAAAGCAACTATACCCTGGGAAAAGGAAAGGTTAATGGCTGGAAAGTGTCCAGTACAGTCTCTAGCCAAGAAGCATGCATTCCTTGCCCAAGTGGAGGACACTGCTCTCATGCCTGGTTGGCTGTTTGGGTATCAAGTCTGCGTCCTGCTGTGTCCCTCTTGTGTGACCTTGAACGAGGCTCTGAGCCCCTCAGCTCCCTTCTATGGGACATGGGATCATTCTCTCTTCCTTTCAAGGAGGGAGTGAGCATTTGTGGTAAGGTACAGAAAGCACCTAGCATGACATTTGGCACAGAGTAGGTGCCACATCAAAGGACGCTCTTATCATAGGGCCTGGTGTGTTTTGTAGGGATGAAAAAAAAATTATTTCCTGTGACAAAATCTTTTGTCAAGCTTTGTGGGTCTCCAAGAGCAAGGAATGTCTCCTATTTTTTTTTATTTCTTCTGTCACTGCAAAGCCTTAGTCTGGGGCTTGGCACACAGTAGGGGTGTTGCAATACTAGCCACTGCTTGCCTGTCCTAACCTGAGTTTCTGCTAGTCCATATCAGGCTTTTGTGCAAACTAGCATAACTGGCCACCCTGAGGGGTCATGTGAGTGTACAGCTTTGTGGGCGGACTAGAGGCTGAGTTTCAGTTCTCATCGCCCCTCTGCCTGGGCACCGTTTGGCAGTACTCAACCTGAGTAGTTGTACATGGTGCCCTTGCTCCAAGGCTCTCCTCTTAGGAGTCTACAGTTACCCACTGTCCAACAGCAGATTCAAAGAGTCATTAGAGGCAGGGTGCAAGGATCTCAGGGAGCTTTCACTTAAAACGCTCTAATTACTTCCCAGATGGAGAGTGCGAACTCCTTACCTGGCCCTCAAAACCTGGCATCAGCTGCACCTCCATCCCCTTCCTCTTCCAGCCACACTAGCTTTGTTGGTCTTCGGATACACCATGCTCTGTCTCCCCACCCACCCTCCAGACATGCTGAGTCCCTCTACTGAACCTTCCCCACCCACCCAGCCACTCTTCTCTGCCTCTTTGTTTCCTTCCAGTCTGTTTAAACCAAATCCAGAGACTGCCCCTGGTGCCCAGTACTCCCTTACTTTCCTTCTTTGCTCCCATGCGTCTCCTCTGGTCACCAGCATCCTTGTGTATTTCCTGTTCCATGTGTGCCTTCTCCCCTCTGGTGTATGTTCCTTGACAGTGGAGAGAACTGAGACAAAAGCTCAGGGTCCAGAGGAAATATCCACTCTCGGCTCAGCCAGTTAGGAGCTAGTGTAGGACTTTGAGCAGCTCACTTAACCTCCTCTGACCTCCACTGTCACAGGGACAATAATAATAGTAATCCCTACTCTGTTGGATCATTGCTGGGAACAAATGAGACAACACATGTCAAGGGTTCCTGACGTGCCTGGTGTGGGATAAACACTGAGAAGGCAGACGTGTGGGCTCTTACGATCACTGTTCACAGCTGCACTTAGCCCAGGATCTGACATCTGGTAGATGCTCAGTAAATAATGATGGAATAAATGAGTGGACAGGGGTCATTTCACCCAGTGTAACAGAAAGAGATTTGCTTAGGGTACCCTGGACTGTCAGGAAGATCCCCTGAAGTAGGAAATGGCAACCCACTCCAGTATTCTTGCCTGGAAAATTCCATGGACAGAGGAGCCTGGCGGGCTACAGTCCATGGGGTCACAAGAGTTGGACATGACTGAACGTGCACACCATCTGTCCATCCACCTGGGACTGTGTCCCATTGAATTCAAGATGTCTTCAGTAAAAGATTCAGTTTTGTTGTATGTACCACTCAGAAAGAAAAAAAAAATGCTCCCGACTGAAGTATGACATGCCATCGATTTTAAGATACATCCTAATTTCAAAAATATTAAAATATGGAAAATTGTACTCCCTGGAATTGATGAAGGATGATAACGGCTTAATTGCTTTTGACCACCCTTCACCCCATTTGGGGTGGACTCATCACTCTGACCTCTTCTCCGACCCACAGCTCTCCAACCATCAGGCTCCTCCTTTTCAACATTCAGGTGATGGCTCTCGCTGGACATGTGATCACCTCTTAATTCATTCTCTCAGCTCCAAGTCTCATTACTTCTCAATTTTCTGCATTGAACTCTATTTAACACCTATTAGCACAGGTCTTGAGCTGATAAATGACCTTCTTGTGGGAGGCAGTGGGATGCCTCAGTCTTGATCCTGTTTTTCGTATCTGTGCTGAAGACAGGGGAACCCATGGAACCCAAACATTGGTCCCTCAGGACCACTGCCAGCCCCCTGCCAGCCCCTCCCATAAGGGCTCCCAAGGCACCAGGAATACCATTGGATGGGGACCTGAATGTGATTGCTCCCGCTTGGATGGGAGATGAGAGTGTCAGCCTTCAGCTGCTCCTCTGGCTGTGACTGTAGCTGGATATACTCACCTGTCTCCTTCCTGTGGACTTGGGTCAGGTGACCCTATCAGAGCTTCCTCCACTGACCTTCTGTCCTGGAGGCCAGGGGACACATGTCCTTCCACTGTCTCTTGCTTGTGGGAACCTATTTCCCACTCGTGAGTCAGTCATCAGCAGGGAGAGAACACTTCTAAATAGAAGTATCAGGATTGAATATTCCCATCCCATGGCTTTCTATTAATTGATAATCTGGGTGTGATTAGCCACTGATTTGACTCATTCTTTCCAGCCTTACCCTTCATTAGTGTGGATAACTGAGGTTTGGACCTGCTGCTATTTCATTGAGCAGCAAGAGAGAGAAGCACTTAGGGTTCTGATCTGGAGATTTGGTGGTGGGCAGATGACCTCTCTCCTTCCCCTTTCCACCCTGTGGAATGGTGGGTGTTGTTTCCTTGTATGTGCTCTGGATCTCTGAGCCCAGGGCCAACCGCTGAGATGAAGAAAACGAAGGGACCAGCTCTTGAGCGCCCTCAACATGACAGGTTCAGATATGCAATGGGAGCTTTGAAGGCATTGCTACACCACTGGCAAGCAAGACCTTAGGAATTCCCACTGTATACAGAGGGAAGAAGGTACAGAGAGGTTAGTTACCTTGCCTGAGGTTATATAGCACCTAAGGGTCATGCTGTATTGAAGGCAGGAGGAGAAGGGAATGACAGAGGATGAGATGGTTGCATGGCATCAGCGACGTGATGGACATGAGTTTGAGTAGGCTCCAGGAGTTGGTGATGGACAGGAAAGCCTGGCGTGCTGCAGTTCATGGGGTCGCAGAGAGTCGGACACGACTGAACAACTGAACTGAACTGGTCATGCACAGTTTGAAAATCGGTTTGTTTCCAAAGCCCACCTCTTTCTACTTGATGCTGCCTCCCCAGATAAGCCCCATATACAGCAGGGGTCCCCAACTCCCTGTTAGGAACCAGGATGCACAGCAGGAGGTGAGCAGCTTCATCTGTATTTATAGCTGATCCCCATCACCTGCCTTACCATCTGAGCTCTGCCTCCTGCTGGATTGGCAGCAGAATTAGATTCTCATAGGAACTTGAGTCCTAACCCAAAAGTCAAGGTGGAATATCTTGAGACCCTGGTGGCTCAGATGGTAAAGAATCCACCTGCAATGCAGGAGACCTGGGTTCAATCCCCGGTAGGGAAGATCCCCTGGAGAATAGAATGGCTATCCACTCCTGTATTCTTGCCTGGAGAATCCCCATGGATAGAGGAGCCTGACAGGCTACAGTCCATGGTGTCACAGAGTCGGACACAACTGAGTGGCTAAGCATAGCACAAATGTAATTGCTTGAGTCATCTCAAAGCCATCCCCTCCTCCCTGGTCCATGAAACAGGTCCCTGGAGCCAAATAGGTTGGGAACCGCTGCCATATAGTTCTCTGAGTCTATCCCACCCATGTCTCCTGACCCCAGAGAAAGGAGGGGCCATAGAGAGGTGGGGGGAGGGGGCGGCTGGCCCATGACACTGAAGCACCTCCAGGGCCGACTGTCCTCAGCTGGGCCTTGCTGAGGACCCTGCAGCTACCAAGGGACCCTGTCCTGTGGGGGATGGCTTCACTTCCATGCTCTTCACCTCCCTTCCAGCTCTTTACGTCCTGCCCCTCCCACAAGACCTGTATCCAGCCCCAGATTAGGAGTGATGCAGATCAGGCTTGATCATGTGTTAAATTACCAGGAGTTGGCCTTGTGATGTGAAGGGGTGCAGAGGGACGGGCAAGCCAAGCCCTTTCCAGCCTCAGGGCCCCCGAACACTGTTTCCTTGCCTGTACTGCCGCACTCCAGAGACCTCATGGCTCTGCCTGTCCTCGTGTGCAGTTCTCTGGTCAAACATCCCATATCAAAGAGGCCTTTCCTGATGACACTATATAACACAGCTGCCCCCACTCCACCACTCCCAGTCACCCGCGCCTCAACATATAATACAATTATCTGACTATTTGCTTACCGTCTGTCTCTGCTACCAGAATGTGAGTTCCCTGGGGTCAGGGTCTTTGTCTCTTCTGCATTGCTGTTGCTGGTCTTTGATGAACCTTCAGTGACTAGAACAGGTTCTGATGCATATTAGGTGCTTAATAAATATTTGGTGAATGAATGAAATCGAAGGCCAGAAGAAAGAAAGAATGTGTGTGTTTGATTTCCTGCAAGAAATCCTAATGAGTGGAAAGGTATTAATAAAGGATGAAAAGCTAGAGCAGCAGCTGGATGTGGGTCAGGGGTCAGTTCATGCAGGACCTGAGAGGTGCCAGAAGGAGTTTGGGCTTAATTCACAGAGACAGCCAGCTCTTCACCAAAGTGTATTCTATTTTTGGCTGTGCTGGGTCTTCAATGTTGCATGAAGGCTTTCAGGGGCTTCTCTTTGTTGCAGGACGTGGGCTTCTCACTGCAGTGGCCTCTCCGGTGGAACATGGGCTCTAGAGGGTGCGGGTTCAGTAGTTGTCCTGAGGCATGTGGAATCTTCCTGGACTAGGGATCAAACCCATGTCCCCTGAGTTGGCAGGCAAATTCTTAACCACTGGACCACCAGGGAAGTCCCCACCAAAGAGTTTTAGGCAGGGAGGTGATGTCGTGAGATACCTGCTTTAGAGATGGTGAGGAGGGTAGGGGACGACTGGAGGCGAGGAAGCCAGTCACAGGCGGGGACCTTTGTCCAGCACAGAACATGCCTGGACCGTTGTCAGCCCCGGAGAGGCTACCAGGACAGAGAGGGAGCCAGCAGGGCTCACATCACACTGGCCACATTCCCTGTGGGTGGGCACCTAAGCTGGCTAGAACAGAAGGAATGACCCACAGATGGAGCAGTTTGGCTTCCCCAGTAGCTTAAACAAAAACATTTATATTCTTGTCTGTCCTACAGACATTCTTGATGTGCCTGTAGGTCATTGAACAAGCTCACCTTAAGAGTTCCAGTGAAGAGATGAATGTTCAAGGGTGGGGTTTTCTAGTGATGAGTGATGTGGATGAAGTTCTTGAGATCATACTTGGAAATTTGACAGATGATTCCAAGCAAATGCACTGGACGATGAGGATTATAAGGATGACAGCAAATGCTAACATTGCTTCAGCTCTTACCAGGTGCCAGACTCTTACAAGTGCCTTACATTTTAGCCTTTAATCCTTACAGCAATCCCGAGGCATGCACCATTATTATCCCCATTTTGCTGAGGCACAGAAAACTTAAGTAACTTGCTTGAGGTCACACAGCTACTTAAGAGGTAGAATGTGGGCTTGACCCCAGGCATTTGGCCATCAGCCTGCAAAAAAGAATAAGATAATTTCACACAATTGAGATTATTGAATCAAAGTAAAATATCCCACTATGGTAGAGAGCAGTGCCAAGGTTTGTACTTTAGTGTGTGTGTTCATTCACATCCAACTTTTTGTAACCCCATGGGCTGTAGCCCGCCAGGCTCCTCTGTCCATGGGATTTTCCAGGCAAGAATACTGGAGTGGGTTGCCATTTCCTTCTCCAGGGGATCTTCCCAACCTAGGGATCAAACCCGTGTCTCCTGCAGCTCCTACATTCTCAGATGGGCTCTTTACCACTAAGCCACCTGGGAAGCCCTTGTACTTTAGAGAACCTAACAAAAAGAAAATGATGCGCTAATTTGACTATATTCAAATGTTAAAAGTTCTGTACAATGAAAAGTGTATATATATAAATAGGGACTTCCCTAGTGGTCCAAGTGGTTAAGAATCTACCTGCCAATGAAGGAGACCCAGGCTCGATCCCTGGTCTTGAGAGATGACACACGCCGCCAGGCAACTAAGCCTGTGTGCCACAAAGACTGAGCCCAAGCTCTGCAACATGAGCAGTCACCACGGTGAGAAACCCAGACCCCACAACTAGACTGAAGCCCACGCTCAAAAGTAGAGAAAGCCTGCAGGTGGCAATGAAGACCCGGTGCAGCCAAAAAAAAAAAAAAATCAAAAAATGGAAAGAGACACAGTTGACTGTTGAATAGTATTATGCCAGCTAAAGCAGGAAAGGGTTCATCTCAATATTATGTAACCAGCCTGTCCAGAGTGGTAAGAAAGATATGTGGAGTTCATCTCAGAGGGAATCGAGCCAGCAACTCAATACACAGGAAAGCGATTTTGTCTCTCTAGTAACGAAAGTCAGGTCAAACTTGTTAAAACAATGAGACAACACCTTGAAGAAAGTGAACGTCGCTCAGTCGTGTCCCACTCTTTGCAACCCCATGGACTATACAGTCCATGAGATCCTCCAGGCCAGAATACTGGAGTGGGTAGCATTTCCCTTCTCCAGGGGAATCTTCCCAACCCAGGGATCGAACCCAGGTCTCCCACATTGCAGGCGGAGTCTTTCCCATCTGAGCCACAGGGGAAGCCCTTATCCCTAGGCAATTAGCTCAAAAAGCCTTGCGAGGACATGATACAGTGCTGGGGTGTTTGCAGAAAAGTGGGCATGCTCACACGTTGCTGGTGGCGATGGAAATGAGTCCTCTGGGGATCCAACTTGACAACATGTGTCAACAGTCATAAAGTACTCATGTCTTTTGACACAGTAATTCTCCTCCTGGGATTATATCCTACAGAAATAATTCAGCAGAAGAGGAACGTTATATGCATGAAAGTGTTGATTTCAGCATTATTTATAATGAGGAAAAATTGGAAACTGTAAAAACGTCCAACAATAGGGGAACAACTAGGAAAATTATGGTCTATCTACCTAATGGATTCATGCAGCCATTTACAATTATAATAGCATTATTTAGTAATCTAGAAAGATGTTTATGATATTATTTTTCAGTGAAAAAAAGCAGAATGCAAAAATGTTTCCCCATATTTATTACAACTGTGGAAAGTAGGTCTTCTGTGGACAGGAACTAGATGGAAGTTAAAAAGGAAAGAATTGATATGGGAGCGCAGTGAGATTGTGGGTGAGTTTTTTTAAAAGTCACCTCTTTGTGGCTGCTCTAGTGTGATTGTGTGATAAAGAACAAATGGGAGAAAATCCAAACTCAAAGAGTAAACCAAAATCAACAGCAGTGAAGTCCTGGTTTATGTGAAAACGACATAGAGGTTTCAGCTGGCTGGGAATGAGGTGAGCCAAATATCACATGGCTGGATGGATAGAGATATGGACTCCCCGCATAATAAAGCAGTGATCAGGATGAGGTGTTTTTGAGGGTCTGGGACTGTAAGTCCCAAAATACCCAGCACACAGTAGGTGTTTCGGAGGAGTGAATGAGAGGAGTAATGATCCCACAAAGAATGATTAAAGAGAAGGCCTGATTGTGACTTGAGAACTAGCCACAAAAAAGACAATTTTCTTTTTTTCTTTTTTTCTGGATTGCTCCAAAGAGCCAAGCAATGCCCAATGCATAGATGTTAGAGGTAAGTGAATTTCAGCCAAGAATCAAGAAGAAATTTTACGTTGCCTTAATTATCATAATCTTGATTAGGCTGCCTTGTGAGGGAATGAGTTCCTCATCTCTGGAGGTAATCAAACAAGGGTTTGATTTATGAAGATCTGCCAGAGATGCTATTAGCATACTTCTCAAAGTAGAGTGTGCATTGGATTTGATCTTAATATCCCATCAGTGGTAAGATACACTATTATTTTATGTACCACTGAGAAAGAAAAAATACCCTTATGCCTGTGCATTTACACACACAAGGCGGGCAGAGTGAGTCAAATGTGAATGGATGTTTTTAAAAACCAGGAAACTTCAGAGGCAGGTCCTGCTGGTGGCCTACACACTAGCTAGCTTCAGCACCTAGTCCCCAGATGCGTGCACACATGTTCTTTTCCTAATGGAGATATTTTGGTGTGAGCAGCTTGGCTGAATTGGCTAGTGTGTTTCCCTAAATGCCTTCTAAAACTCTTGACAAATCTAAGAGTCGCTAATTCAATGGCTCTGTGGTTCTGTAACTCACTACTTTAAATCCTCAATTCGCTATCTATTTATTCAATTGACTTTGATTGCAAAGCATTTTCTAATCTCTGGTATTGGCCTGGATCCTGCCAATCAAGTCCCATTGACTCTGAGACAGCAGTGATACAGGCACACGCCTGGCACCCCTATCCCACAACCCTCTCCTGACCCACATTCCAGCACCCGTGGAAGTGTGGCAGTCTTGTGTGATCTCAGAGGCTGCGAAGGGCTTGAGAAGGCAAGGCAGGGTGACCTCGCCTGGAGCATCAGCCTTGCTCAGGCACAGGTAAGCCTAGACCCAGCACCTTTCACTTTGCCAGTTTCCCACCCTCTTCTGGAGACAGAGGAAAACAGAAAGCTTCCAGGACAGTGGAATGAGCTTGCATTTTGCAACCAAATAGTTCTTGGGTCAATCTGCCATGCAGCACGTATCATCTAGGGAATGCTTTATAATATCTCAGAGCCTCAGTTTTCTCATCTGTAGAATGGAGTTAATATATGAGCGCAGTGAGAGAACACCTGTGCTCATCCATAGCTAAGCGCAAATGCAGTCAAGTGTGCTCCTCCTCCAAGGCCCCTTCTTGCTCTGGGACCCCATGACCACATGCAAGTCTTCTAAGGCTTCCTTGTCCATCTCAAATGGAGGATGAGATGTGGGACAATTCACTTCCTGCCTTGGGAGATATGTCTGGGAGGCTGTGGTTGCAGCAGCTCCACCCTTCGAGAGCTGGGGAGAGCATTCTCTTTTCTATGCAGCGTACTCAGCTGTCTTGGAGAGCAGCATGGACTCTGCTGTGAGGCAGCACATGAACTGGTTGGCTTCTGCTTGAGGCTTCTTGGGACACAGAGTAGATTTCGTGGTATCTCACTGTCTATTCAAGTACAAACAGAAGAAAATGTCCCAACTGGTGTAAAGTTATGGAAAACCTAGCCTTTTGGTTCATTCATCCATCCATCCATCCATCCAACCATAGTTCAGCTCAGCTCAGTCGCTCAGTCATGTCCAACTCTTTGCGACCCCATGGACTGCAGCACGCCAGGCCTCCCTGTCCATCACCAACTCCCAGAGTTTACCAAAACTCATGTCCATTGAGTCGGTGATGTGATCAAACCATCTCATCCTCTGTCATTCCCTTCTCCTCCTGCCTTCAATCTTTCCAAGCATCAGGATCTTTTCAAATGAGTCAGTTCTTCACATCAGGTGGCCAAAGTATTGGAGTTTCAGCTTCAACATCAGTCCTTCCAATGAATATTC
>NW_011494730.1:2978995-2979367 GCF_000754665.1 Bison bison bison
TCTCTGCTTTTTAATATGCTGTCTAGGTTGGTCATAACTTTCCTTCCAAGGAGTAAGCATCTTTTAATTTCATGGATGCAGTCACCATCTGCAGTCATTTGGAGCCCCCCAAAATGTAAAGTCTGTCACTGTTTCCCCATCTATTTGCCATGAAGTGATGGGACCAGATGCCATGATCTTAGTTTTATGAATGTTGAGTTTTAAGCCAGATTTTTCATTCTCCTCTTTCACTTTCATCAAGAGGCTCTTTAGTTCTTCACTTTTTGCCATAAGGGTGGTGTAATCTGCATATCTGAGGTTATCAATATTTCTCCCAGCAATCTTGATTCCAGCTTGTGCTTCCTCCAGCCCAGCATTTCTCATGATGTACTC
>NW_011494730.1:2979467-2995889 GCF_000754665.1 Bison bison bison
CTCATGATGTACTCTGCATATAAGTTAAATAAGCAGAGTGACAATATACAGCCTTGAGGTACTCCTTTTCCTATTTGAACCAGTCCATTGTTCATGTCCAGTTCTAACTGTTGCTTCCTTCCTGATGTCTCAAGAGGCAGGTCAGGTGGTCTGGTATTCCCATCTCTTTCAGAATTTTCCACGGTTTATTGTGATCCACACAGTCAAAGGCTTTGGCATAGTCAATAAAGCAGAAATAGATGTTTTTCTGGCACTCTCTTGCTTTTTTGATGATCCAGCGGATGTTGGCAATTTGATCTCTGGTTCCTCTGCCTTTTCTAAAACCAGCTTGAGCATCTGGAAGTTCACAGTTCACGTATTATTGAAGCCTGGCTTGGAGAATTTTGAGCATTACTTAGCTAGCATGTGAGATGAGTGCAATTGTGCGGTAGTTTGAGCCTTCTTTGGCATTGCCTTTCTTTGGGATTGGAATGAAAATTGACCTTTCCCAGTCCTGTGACGACTGCTGAGTTTTCCAAATTTGCTGGCATATTGAGTGCAGCACTTTCACAGCATTATCTTTTAGGATTTGAAATAGCTCAACTGGAATTCCATTACCTCCACTAGCTTTGTTCATAGTGATGCTTCCTAAGGCCCACTTGACTTCACATTCCAGGATGTCTGGCTCTAGGTGAGTGATCACACCATCATGATTATCTGGGTTCATTCTATACTCCAAAGCCAAATTTATCCAACCAGAAACGTCCCTTGAATACGTACTCTGAATGGGGCCTGGGAAACACAAGAGAACAAGACCCAGTCCTTGACCTTGGACAACCATGATCTAGTTGGGGATACGGATAAGAAATCACACACTGTGATGCAGTGTGGTGTGATCACTGCCTGAGAATTGTGGACCTGGGGCACGGTGGTTGCTTGCTTAGGTTCTAGGTGGGTTCCATACAACCTTGTGCTTGCGCTTAGTCGCTCAGTCGTGTCCCACTCTTTGCAACCCTGTGGACTGTAGCCCCCACAGGCTCCTCTGTCCATGGAATTCTCCAGGACAAGACAATTCTCCAAGAGTGGGAGTGGGTTGCCAGTCCCTTCTCCAGGGGATCTTCCCAACCCAGGGATCAAACCCAGGTCTTCTGCATTACAGGCGGATTCTTTACTGTCTGAGCCACCAGGAACCTACTGGCTGACCACCAGGCTGAGTCACCAGCACCCTCCACCTGCAAACCCCAAGGCGAGAGTTTGCCTGGTGCGCTTGAAGAACACAGATAAGGCTGTGTGTCCAGAGTAGAGCGGTGGTGGGGAGAAGTAAGAGTTAATGAAGTCAGAGAGAAGAAGGGACCAGATCAGGCATGGGTTCTGCGTGATGGGAACGACTCAGCTTTTACTCTGAGCGTGATGGGGCTCCCTGGCAGGTTCTGAGCTGAGGATGGCCTGATCTGATCTGCAAAGGAGGGTGAGGGTGTGGGCAGGGAGACTGGTGGGAGTTGGCTGCAGCGATGCAGGTGACAGATGAGGGGCCCTAGACAATTGCAGTAGCAGTGAAGGGCATGACGAGGGGGCCAGTTCCAGGTAGATTTTGCAGGTGGAGCCCGCAGAGTTGGCTGGTGGATTGGATGTGGGTGTTAGGGAGAAATCAACGTAGCTTTGGGGTTTTGGCCAGAGCAGCTGGCAAATGTGGAGCTGCCCTTAACTGAGACAGGGAGCCTGTGGGTGGACAGGCTTGGGGTGCAGAGATTGGGAGCTCTGTTGGAACTGTTAGGTGGGAGATGCTTGTGTGGCATCAGGAAGACCTGGTGTTTAGGCAGGTGAATGGAGAGAGCCTGTCTGTGGGTATAAGTTGGAGCCTCTGCCCACATAAAGCTATGAGGCAGATGACTTTGAGAAGGGGTAGAGAGAGAAAAGAGATTTGTTTTACTCCCCAAACTGCATTTGTCCAGGATACTTAGAGAGGGCCCATCACCCCTTTTCCCCAGGCATGCCTGTGGGAACCAGTTATGTCTGTTTCCTGGTTCTCTCAGTGGCTGTCACTTCAGTTCCTCCCAGAGATCTGGGAGAGGGCAGGGCAGCTTGCAGAGGACTGTGGACCAAGGGCAGTGTTGGCCTTGTCAGACGACAGCTGGTCTCCACCCCGAGGGCTTACCAGCTCCCTCCGTCTCTTCTGGAGGCAGCGCCCAGCATCCAGCATGCGCTCAGGAAACGCTGGCTGAGCAGACAGATACAGGATCTTGGGAGAGTGGGAGAGCTGGTGGGTTCTGCCTCCAGGTCCAGAGAGGATGCTGTGGTGCTGAGAAGACGCCCCTCAGAGCAGCAAGGCAGGCTGTGTGGGTGCTGGGGGGTTGGGGCAGTGCAGACAGAGGATCGCCTGCAGACAGGGAGCCAAAGCTCATCCCTGCCTGGCGGCACCTGCTGCCTGGGGAACTTTGGATTGAAAAATCCATTACGGGTGTGACAGTGAGTGATAATACTTGAAAGGAAATCCGCCACACCGGCTTTCAAAGCCTCAGTCCCCAGAATGCCAATCTGAGCCTGGCTTCTAGAGCTGTGCCTTTAGAGATGTCCCCAAATGCTCAGCCGGCTTGCTGGTGTGAGCCTGCCGAGAACAATTAATGAAACTGGGGCTGGGCGCTGGACTTTTTCTCAAGGCTAAACATTGGCTTGCAGAAATGAGGCCTTGGGGACACCTCACAGGTCCGGCCCCAGGAAAGTGATGGCTGGTCCTGGTTACAGTGAAATGCACACGAGCTCAGGAGAGGCAGATTTATTCCAGAAGCCTGACAGCTGTGATAAAAGAGCCGTTTGGGATTCGGCAATGATTGGCTGGCTTCATTGATGGGACTGTGCATTTTTGACAGAGAATCACTTATTCATTCAACAAACACACACTGAGCACCTACTCTGTGCCAGGCACCATCTGAAATTTTGGTCTTAAAGCAGTGAGCAAAAGAAGTGCCCTTATGGAGCTTACATTATAGAATATGGAACAAATAATGGGCAAAATAAATAAGTAAAATATATAGAATTATATAGATGTTGATGAGTGCAAAGCAAACTAAAAAGGGAAAGAGGACAAGACAGGTCCAGGGTGGGAAGGTTCTTAGACTGGGTAGCCCAGGAAACCTCTGGAGAAGGTGATCACTGCGTGAAAATCTGAAAGAGGGGAAGGAGTAAGCAAGGGGGATATCTGGACAGAGTGTTCCAGGCAGCAGGAATATCAAGTGCAAAGGCCCTGGGGTGGGCCTGAGATGTTCAGGGAACAGCAAGGGGTCAAGGGTGGCTGGAGGGGGTAAGTGGGCAAGAGATGAATAGGAGGCAGAATCAGACAGGCCATGGATGACACAGACCCTGATAGACTGTTTTGCAACTAGAAGAAAACTTTGAGCCATTCCACCTAAATTCCCAGTTTTTCAGATGAGGAAACTGACACCAAGCAGGCAAAGTGGTTTGTCCATAGTTTCGCTTTCAGGAGCTGAGCTGATCTCACACTCAGGTTCCCTGACATCCAGATTATTCCTTTTCATTCAACTCACTTCATCATTTAGAAAACATTTATAGACATTGCGCTCACGAGCGGAAGTGAACGACATGCAGAACTGATGGAGAGATCCAGAGAACAAGGGTAGGGAAAGGACGGACTCTCATGAGAAGGTGCTCGTTGACTGCTTATCCGTCCCATGCTGACGAAAGCATTGAAAAACATCACCCCAGAGCAGATGGAAATGGGGACTTCCGATGTCCCATTTCCCAGACTGATTTCTGGACTCTTGACAGTTTTGACTCAAGTTCATCTCCACCCACCTTTATATCTAGAAGTTATTAGATGGAGTTATTAACTAGGGCTCAGCCTCCAGTGGGACAAGAAGTAAAGTCTGTAGTAATTTGATCAGGAATCGCTGGCATAGTGCAAGGCAGTAGGAATTCACCGGTAACCCAAAGCAATCTTTGCCTGAACCTCATATTGTCTATGGGGTTGCACAGAGTTGGACACGACTGAAGCGACTTAGCAGCAGCAGCAGCATATTGCTCAGGGATGGACCAGTAATCCCACAGTGACTAGGGCTGTGCCGTATGCATTTAAACCGCCAGAGCCTGCCACATGGCTCTTATTGACTTGTTTACAAGTCTCCCTCTACCTTGGGAAGGCCTGATATTGTCTGTCTTCTTACCCTTTGGGTCTCTGCTTCCTGTAGGAGACCTTCTCTAACCTACCCGCCTTAAATCTGGCTCACAGTGGGTGCACAGTCAGAGTTGTCCAGAGAAACTGAACCAATAGGAGACAGATGTATATTTCTTATGAGAAACTGGCCCATGTGATTTTGGAGACTGAGAACCCCAGAATCTGCCATCTTAAGCTGGAGACCCAGGAAAGACTGTGGGGTGATGCGGTCTGAGTCCGAAGGCCTGAGAACCAGGGGGACTGGTGATATCAGTGCCAGTCCGATCATGTTCCAGCTCAAACAGTGAGGCAAGAAAAAGCTTGCCTTCCTTCTTCCTCTGTATTTTTGGTGTAGTCAGGCCTCCCACACTGGGGAGGAGCAATCAGCTTTACTGAGCCCTCTAACTCAAATGCGAATCTCCTCCAGAAGTGCCCTCAGGGACACACCCAGAAATAATGTTTAATCTGGGCACCTCCGCGGCCAAATTGACACATAAAGTTAATCATTGTAATGTGGTCGTCAGCATCACGAAAGAGCGTGAGCTCACCAGGGGCGGCAGTCACAGTGGGGAGGGCAGGAGGCAGAGCTGGGAGCCTGGGAGGTAGCCTGGGTATGCAGAGGAGAGGTTTACATGGAAGGGCCATCACTGAGGCCCTGGAAGAGCTGAGAGGCAGGTGCATGGATTCCAGGGGTCAGGGCCTTCCAGGAGAAGGGGGAGCAGTAGTGGTTAGTACAGCCAGGTATCCAGGAAGATGGAGATTACCCAGTGTCTGCTGGACTTGACTCTGGGGACACTCCTCCAGGCTGAGTGGAGTTAGCTGTGCAGGACTCCCTCACCCTTAGTGCAGAGAGCTGAGACGAGAAGAGGCGGTGAGGAAGGAGAGACAGGTCTTGGCACCTCTTTAGAGATGTTTGAATGATAAGGCGAGATGTCAGGCCAAGCAAGGTTCTGGGTTTGTTTGTCTCTGATTTTATTATAGGAGAGACAAGAGTGGGCTTGAAAACTGAGACTTGCTGGAAAGGAGAGAGAGGGATGACAAAATCCTGGGTGGTTAGTTGAGAAAGATTTTTTTTTGGGAGGGATACCTAATAAACCTGTTGTTCTACTTAGCTCTCCTGTTGAACAGATCTGCCACCAGGTCTCGTGGCAGACCACCAAAGACTGCCTTCAGATGGATGAAAGTCAGCTGACTAAATCTAGGTCAATTTCCTAGTACTGAAGTGTGATATTTCTCCATCTTTCCTCACAGCAATGTCTGCCCATCC
This sequence comes from Bison bison bison, assembly GCF_000754665.1. Lineage (NCBI taxonomy): Eukaryota > Metazoa > Chordata > Mammalia > Artiodactyla > Bovidae > Bison > Bison bison. Next base: position 2,984,882 of record NW_011494730.1, read on the forward strand.
ACTGTGTTCCGGATGCCAAGAGGCATCTGCTCAGCCGAGTCTGGGAGCTGGAGGCAGGAAGCCTGGGTTAAAGCCCCAGCCTGGCTCCTTGCTAGAGTGACACGTTTGAATGAGACAGTTAACCTTGCAGGACCTGCATTTCCTCCTCTATAAAGATGGGGTTAGGGCTAATACCTGCCAAGACTTTCATACAGTATTAGGGCAGGTTAAATGGAGAACCTGTTGGACGGTACCTGGTAAAACATCGAGCTGTGGGTTTTATTTCTCTCCTGTGCCTGCTTGGAGTCTGAGCCACTGACTAAGTTAAGTGCAGAGAACTGCCTGCACACTTCAGAGCCCTGATTCGGTTTTGCATGTTTTATAAAGCATGAGCATTTGTTAGTTTAAGCGAGATCTCTAAGCTTTTTCAAAGAGTCAAACAATTTATACTCAAACTACAGCTTGACAGCCAGATTTGGAGATGCTCGTCTTTTTTGCAAGAGCACATGTCTTGCTTCTACAGATCATAGAAGTATTATATGTTCATGGGAGAAGATGGGAGAATGCACAAAAAGCACAAAGAAAATTACAGGCAACTCTATGATCTGACGCTTGGGATAGGACCATAATTAATATGTTGGTGTTTATTCTTCCAGGCATTGTGTGTATATGTGAGTACAAAATTAGAATTTTTAATATATATCTATATTGGTATAATTATTTAACTAACCCCTGTGTTTAAAAGTTAATTTGTTTCTACTTTTACCCCATGGTAGATAATGCCGCAGTGAAAAATGTTTATACATAAATCATTGGGTGCATCTGATTGTCTTCTTAGAATAAATCCATAAGGGCATGGCCATTTCAAAGATTTTTGGTAGACAGTTTCAAATTGCTTTCCAGAAAGATTTATATTCTTGCCAGCAGTGTATACCCCTTTCCTCACACCCTCCCCGACACTTGAGTATTAACATGTTTAAACAATGGTTTGCCAGTCTGACAGGTAGAAGATGGTTCACCAACAGGAGGTCAGAAGAGGCCGGTCCTGAGGGGTCACCTATAATCCAGCAGCTAGAGGAATCACAGAGGAGCCCCTGTTTTTTCAGGAGCTTGTAGTTTCACGGCCACTTCCTGGACCTCTGGGCCTGCCCCTCATTCACTGAGGACCGAGCCAGTGTATCTCTGCATTTGCCCCAGAGTGGGACGCTCTAGAGAGGCTGAGGTCAGGCCTGACAGGGTCACAGGGCTCAGGGGTGTCTGAGTCCTAGAGTGGGGAGAGAAAGAGAGAGAGCGAGAGAGAGCACGCCAGGAGGGAGAGGGGCGATGCCCTGCATGTCTTCTTGAATGTACTTCTGGACTCACATGCTGTGGTGGTCTTTGTGGCCCCACCCACACTCCAGCAGGCTCTATTGTTCACAGAGCCTGCCCCTTTCCAGACTAGAAGCAGACCTTCTGGAGGCAGCGAGCTTGCAGAGTGTTCAGAGTGCCTCTGCTGGAGAGAGTCTGGCCGGCTGGTTCTCTGGAGGAGGCTCACCCTCCTCCTCCTCCTCCTCCTCCTCCTCCTCCTCCTCGGTGCTTTCTTGTTATTCCTTGGGGGCTTCCACTCTCCCACAGCTGGGGCAGTGCCCTGCTGCACTGACTAATGGTCATGTATCCACCGTGGATGTGGCTGGAGGCCCAAGGGAGAAGCAGAGGCAGAGAATGGAAACTTCTTGAATTGGTACCCATGAATGAACTGGGGAGCATTCATTTATCCATCCCTCGAGCTGAGAGTAGGAGACAAATGAAGATTTTTCTCTGAAGGATTTTCAAAGACCAGGTCCTTTGGTGCCCCTAGGAGCTCACAATCAAGACAGACAGACAAGTCCATAGCCAGCAATAAGAAACACAGGCATGAATGGTGAGCCCAGAGCCCAAAACCTCCTGAGGTTTTGGAGGCTCAGCTACTCGCCTATCTTTTTCACCTGCTATTTGCACTTAGAAAATAGCATTCCTCTGGAAGCCAGTGTGGGATGACAAACCAGAGTCAGGTAATGAGGACCGGAGTGGGATGGGTCAGGTATGAGCAATTGACCTGTTGGCAACCCTTGGTCGAAGCTCCTGGAATTTAAGAGATGTCTGAGTCGGGTCTGGAGGCCACAGAATTCCCCAGGTGTGCTGTGGAGGCTTCCCTCCTAGGAGGCAGGGTATTAGCCTCTGAGTTAGGGACCTGGGAGAACTGCCCCTACATGTCTGATTTGCCTGGGAATCAGGATGGGCTTAGTGATGAACCAAGATGAGTGGGAGCCTAAAAGAGAGGGCCACATATGGGCTGATAGGAGAGTCTGGCAGGGAGGGCAGATGGGTCTCACCTTGAATGGCAGTATCAATAAATTGGTGGTGACTGTCAAGGACCATGATTGGGGCCACATCTGGATTCACTGAGAAGAGTGTGGAGATCAACTAGTGATGTCTGAATGGGAATGGATGGGAGGAAGGTGGCGTGTATGCTATTTTTGTCATCCCTGATCTCAGGCACTCATGGAAGCTATTTCCGGATGGCAAAGAGAAGAGTGTCGTGATTTATATTAGTTCCTGGGGAGGAGCTTGCATTGGCCCCACAGAAATACAAATCAGAGGTGGCAGAGGAGCAGGAGCCGTCCATGGAAGAAAGATTGTCTGAGTTTAGCAGAGCATCAGGGTCCCGGGCTTGGTGATCAGATTCAGATAAGGCTCCAGTCTTAAGGGAGCTGAAACACCAGGGAAACTGAGGCAGGAGCCCAGTCATATGTGCCAGGCCAATCTGGCGAGGGCAGGGAAGGGTCCAGTCCACAGGCTTCCCTTGGCTTATGATGGTGGGCCTGTGGACTCTACTTTCTAATGATCTCCCTGCCCTATTCAGAACCAGATCAGGACTTGGGTGAGACTGAACCCACTGGGGCTGCATGGATTTCATCTAATCACAGACATGTCATGGATCAGCCATATTTGGGGGAATTAGGAGTAGTTCTGGCAAGTGAGGTTTTAGGAGCATTTAAAAGTCTGCTTTTCAACAGAGACATTTTGGACACAGTGGGGGAAGAAGAGGGTAGGATGATAGTGAGAGAATAGCCTTGAAACATGTACATTACCATATGTAAAATAGATACACAGTGGGAGTTCAGTGTATGACTATGACACAGGGAACCCAAAGGCGGTGCTCTCTGACGACCTAGAGGGGTGGGATGGGAGAGAGGTGGGAGGGGGGTTCAGGAGGGAATGGACTTATGTATACCCAGTGCTGATTCATACTGATGTATGGCAAAAACCATCACAATATTATAAAGTAATTATCCTCTAATTTAAAAAAAATAGAATATTTTTTTAAAAAGAAGAAAAAAAGTCTCCTTTTCTTCCCCAAGGAAATCCTCTCCTGTATCCCAAGGACCACCTACATTTCCACCATCAGAGGTGGTCCCATAGAATGTCCACACCAGAAATGAGCACGTGACCTATCTCTGTCCAAGAAGTGGATCTCTCCCTCTCCCTCTGCCCCTTGGCCGAGGCAGAGAGGTCACCCCTAGCCAAAAGTGCTTCTGTCTGAGCGTGTCTGAGCATGTTGTATTTCTCTGGAAAAATTTCTCCATCTCAGATCTGATTAGCTTCCCTATTGAGAGGTGGTTTTCCCTAAATGGGGATTCGGCTCATGGGTCTCCCGTGTCAGTGGGAAGAGCCATTGACGGAAAGTGGTAGGTGATTGTGTTCCCTTGGCAGCCTCACCACGTGCCCTGTCTTCAGTGGTAATTGGCGAATGACCAATAGCAGCAGGACCCCTGCCTGGCCCAGAAGGGATGGAAGCGGACATGTCTGCTGTAGAAGAGGGAGGGAGAGTGAGAATTAGTGAGTAGGATCCAGAGTCAGACAGGGAATCCCACCTCGGGATGATACCACGCTGCCAGGTCTAGGAGAGAGTTGGAAATAATAGAATTGAATGGAATTAAGACAGTGCTTGCCTAGGTCACAGGACTACCTGGAATCTACCTTAGACCACCCCTTCCTAAAAAATCCTCTAGGAAAGCTCTCTCTCTCCTTGATTCTAAGCTGTACTTCCTCCCCATCTACACTCCACCCAACAGTTTAATCCTTCTGAAATTGAAACAAACCTTGAAACAATCAACACATGCAGTTCATGTTGTATTTTTCTTTTTCAAAAAAAAAAAAAAAAGCTATAATTCAATTGACAGCACATGTCATTACTGATGGCAGGCTTGAATCAAGGAACTATGGTATGTATACAAAGAATGAAGCTGGCAAACGAACCCTTGGTTACTGGATAAAGCTGTGGTTCCACATGCTCTTGTGAGCTGACTGGATTCCAGTGAAGCTGTCTTTAGCTCATTTCCATGATTCTTTTGGTGGTCCATGAGAGAAAGCCAAGTCGGAGAAACTTGAAGACAGAAGGGAATCTATTGGGTTCCAAAGAAGTCTGAAGGATGAATGACTTCAGGAAGAGCTGGATCCAGTTACTGGGACTCTGTTCATCTTTCGGCTCTGCTTTATGTCTATTATGTGGCAACAGAATGGCTTCTGGGAGCTTTGGCCTTAAAAGATACTGGAGAAAGACAGAAATCCCATTTCTCCCAACATCCATATAGAATCTGTACAGAAAAACAGTTGCTGGCCATGCCTGGGTCATTACCACCTTCAAGAGAAATCACAGTAGAATGGAGATGAGATGCCATAGTGGTGAACCACATGTGGCCAGAAGTCAGGCAGGGTATTGTGATTTGACTGACAATCTGCAGAGAGCCACCTGGGATGGAAGCAGATCTCTTCCTCAAAGGGAAGAGAGAGATGCTGGACAAGAGAGATAAAAGGTATAACTGTCCACTCTTGGGTCAGCCTGAGGGCCTAGAACCAGAATTCTTCCACCAAAGTTTCATCTGAGACTTGACTCTTAGCACCTCTGGTCAAGGAAAGTCCTGTCTGGCATAGCCCATCAGAGTGGGCCCACAGCCCACAGAGGACACAGAGAGGAGGAGGCAGAGGGTGGCATTGCTTTGGTGTCCTCCCAGGTCAGAGCTCCCACTGGGCATGTCCCCACAGAGGGGACATGAGTGTCTATCAGTTCAGTCGCTCAGTCATGTCTGACTCTTTGCAACCCTGTGGACTGCAGCACCTCAGGCTTCCCTGTCCACTGCCAGCTCCTGGAGCTTGCTCAAACTCATGTCCATCAAGTCAGTGGTGCCATCCAACCATCTCATCCTCTGTTGTTCCCTTCTCCTCCTGCCTTCAATCTTTCCCAGCATTGGGGTCTTTTCCAATGAATCAGTTCTCATCAAGTGGCCCAGATATTGGAGTTTCAGCTTCACCGTCAGTGCTTCCAATGAATATTCAGGACTGATTTCCTTTAGGATTGACTGGTTTGATCTCCTTGTAGTCCAAGGGACTCTCAAGAGTCTTCTCCAACACCACAGTTCTAAAGTATCAATTCTTCAGTTTTCAGCTTTCTTTATAGTTCAACTCTCACATCCATACATGACTACTGGAAAAACTATAGCTTTGACTAGATGGACATTTGTCAGCAAAGTAATATCTCTGCTTTTTAATATGCTGTCTAGGTTGGTCATCACTTTTCTTCCAAGGAGCACACGTCTTAATTTCATGGCTGCAGTCACCATCTGCAGTGATTTTTGAGCCCAAGAAAAGTGTCTATAGGGAGTGTCTATTGAGAAGCAAAATAGCTGGAGAGGCTTAGGGCTGCCTAAGCTGAGTCTATAGGAAGGAAGAGGCAGAGGGGAGACTGCATCTTCCATGAAGATAATGAATTGGGATGCTTAGCCCAGTGCCTGGCACCCAGTGCCCAATCAATAAATGTCAGCTATTATTATTACCCATTAGAGATCATCCCTCAGTGCCTGCAGCCTGGGCCTGATGGATGCGGGCTGGGTTTGTGTAATGGGGATTATTTGTTAGTCACCTTATAAAAAGCAATGACAGAAAAGCACAAAACTATGTTACCACAGAAGGATCTTATCTCATGGAAATCAAAAGCTGCTGTTTTTTCCACTAGGAAGCAAGAGTACTCTCAGAGATTAAATCCAGTTCCTCTGTTAAGACCTCCAGGGGAAGGAGGGGATATAATTCCCACAGATCTCATTGCTGCTTTTAGGATAATTCTCCTCCAGCCCCTAGGTACCTGGGAGCATGTGTGTATATGCATGTGTGTGTGTGTGTGTGTGTGTTGGAGGCTGAAGATTGGAGAGAATGGAAGTTGGAGAATCAAGAGGGCATTGGTATGCAGAGGCAGAAGTGTCCCCTTGGAGACCACTTAGGACTGACTCCAACTTTTCTACCTTTACAGACTCAAGGCAAAGACCAGATATGATGTCCATGGGAATCCAGTCCTTTTGATTTAGGAAGGCCAAACCACCCTGCCCACTCCTCTTCCTTTTCCTCCCCTCCCGAGCCACCCCTGCCTTCAGCTGCCTCACTTTGCCCCCTGTAGACTGATGACTTGGGACCTATTTGACAAAATTGTGACCCATTACCTGTTGCCGTCTAGCGACATACACTGCTTTAGAACTATTTAAAACGATTTTGTAAATCATTATATTTTCAGTTAACAGAGCTGGCAAGAACACATTGACGTGGCAGTACCCACATAGCAATTCCAAGCGGCTACAGAGTCCCCACGCGTCAGATTAGGTCCTTTGCTAATTATTTGCTTAATAACAGCTCTGCCGAACAACAGTTGAAGACCTAAAGACAGCCACTGCTCCCCATAGAACATAGGGACATCTTAAATTTATGTGGAGAATAGAAGGAAGCATACAAATCACCTCTTATTAGCATACAAGGGAGACTGTGGGGCTGCTGTGAATAGAACATTTATTAATATTAAGCGCTTACATTGCCTGGTACTTTATGATCATTATCTTACTGGCCTCTCCAAACTACAGACCATTATTGTCTAAGTGCTATACACTATTAGTGCCCCATTTTGCTGGTGAAGAAACTGAGGCACCAAGAGATTAATAGGTTGGCAGAGTGTTGAAACCAGATAGTCTGACTTCAGAGCTGGTGCCCGCCACTGCCCTAAAATGGGGAACCAGTGTGGAGACACCTCATCAGCATGTAACAAGGAACCATGATTTTATTCCTTTTAAATGATTCATGCCTCTTATGAACATCCAAGAGATACAGCAGCTTTATAAACACATATCAACTGTGCGTTTTGTAATTGCACACAATTCCGACAATCCGAAAGTACAGCATTGTTAACATTTTGAGGGCATCATCCTGAACATCCAGCCACCTGGGGTGAAAAGCAGCTAATGAGACTGCTGGAAAGAAAGAATTTTACAGGAAAATAAAATTGCTGCCTGCTCTCCATTTTCTTTTTACTTTTTGAAAAATTTACTGGAATTTAACAGATGAGAAAAAATTAAAACTGAAAGGAATTGTTAAATTTCAGGTAAGTGGACGTTAGTTTCTAAAAGATACTGCTTAAAGAACAGAGATTGAAGGACACACTGAGATGTGCAGTCATTGTTGCTGTTATTTTTTATTATTATTCTTTTTTTAATTAATTTTTATTGGAGTATTGTTGCTTTACAATGCTGTGTTCGTTTCTACCATGCAGCAGAGTGAGTTGTTCATACGTATAGACATAGCCCCTCTGTTTTGGGTCTCCTCCCCGTTGAGGGAAGGGGCAGTGAGTCGAGTCCTCTGAGCCATGCAGTTGTCCTCATTAGTCATCTATGTCAGGCCTCATGTCAATAGCGTGTATATGTCAACCCCAACCTCCTAACCCGACCCACCTCCCCCCTCTCCTCAGGTGGTGTCCATACGTTTGTTCCCTTGTCTGCGTCTCTATTCCCGTTGTGCACATAAGGTCATCTTTATCACTCTTCTAGACTCCACTTTGATGTGTTAATATACAATATTTGTGTTTCTCTTTCTGACTTTACTCTGTACAACAGACTCTAGGTTCATCCACATCTGTCATCCACAAATGACCCAATTTCATTCCTTTTTATGAGTCATGTCATTTTATATATGTACCACATCTTCTTTATCCATTCATCTGTCAGTGGACACTCAGGTTGCTTCCATGTCCTGGCTGTCGTAATTAGTGCTGCAGTGAACACTGGGGTGCATATATCTTTAAAATTAGAGTTTTCTTCAGATATATGCTCAGGAGTAGGTCATGTGGCAACACTATTTTTAGTTTTTTTAAGGAAACTCCATCTGGTTTTCCATAGTGGCTGCACCAATTTATGTTCCCACCAGCAGTGTGGGAGGGTCCCCTCTTCTCCATACCCTCTCCAGCGTTTATTGTTTGTCTTATTATTCTTTTGCAATATTTGTTAACCTCCTGCCTTGAAAGATAAGGAGGTAGTGCATTTGTTCTTGTTCTTTTTTCCTCAACCTCCTGGGTAAGTTTTCTTTAAAAATTATTTTACCTGGCAAGGTCTGTAACATTTATATTCTTTTCTGTACAGTCACTCTCAGAAGTGTGTGATTTTAAACAAAACCTTCATTAAAAGTCTGTATTTATAAATGGATTTAACACTCACCACCAATCTTCTGACCACCTATTATAGATCCCAGAGCTCTGTGTTCTGATTGCTGGCTTGGTTTGCTGAAGTCCCCTATCACATTCCTTTTTCAAGAAGGGCTCAAGGATGCTGTAGTCTCTGAATTCCTACACGCTCAAGAACGTCTGCCTGTCGCCTAAATACTTAGATGATAACGTCACTGTGGATACAATTCTTAAGCCATCATTCTCCTTCTAATTCAATTATAAATTGCCGTAAGGCTAACCAGACTTCCTTTTCTATTGTTTGGCTTGGTTTTTAGCTTGGATGTCCATTTGATTCGGGGCTTCCCATGTGGCACTAATGGTTAAAAAAAAAAAAAAAAGCTGCCTGCCAATGCAGGAGACTTAAGAGATGCGGTTTTGATCCCTGAGTCGGGAAGATCCCCTCGAGGAGGGCATGGCAAGTTACTCCAGTATTCTTGCCTGAAGAATCCCATGGACAGAGGAGCCTGGCAGGCGACAGTCCATGGGGTCACACAGAGTCAGACACGACCGAGCAACTTGGCACAACGTGACACAGTCCTTACGATTCATACTTCTTTCCTTGAAATTGCCCACATCAGATGGTTACTATCTATAGGCAGACATGATGGACACATCATGTACCCTCTGATCTTCAGATTCAACTCTTTCTATTTCAGGGTGTTTTCACTGATTACATCTTTGGATATTTCCCCTATGGATATGTTGGATCACTTTTGTCAATATTTCATATCTGTGATCTGTATAATCATGTTAACATGGTGGATTTTTTCCATTTATTTATTTAAACACAGTTGATTTCCAAGGTGTAATTTCTGCTGTACAGTAAAGTGATGCAGTTATACATACACAGATGCAGTCTTTTTAATATTCTTTTCCATTATGACTTATCCCAGGGTATTGATTATAGTAAGAACTTGTTTATGCACTTTATCTGTAATAGCTTGCATCTGCTAACCCCAGTCTCCTAGGACAGTCCTCCCCTGCCCCCTCCCTCAGCAACCACAAGTTTTTCTCTGTGTGTGAGTTTACTTCATTTCACAGATAGGTTCATCTGTGTAACATTTTAGGTTTCATATGTAAGTATGCTGTGCTGTGCTTAGTTGCTCAGTCGTGTCCGACTGTTAGCGACCCCATGGGCTTTAGTTCACCGGGCTTCTCTGTCCGTGGGGATTCTCCAGGCAGGAATACTGGAATGGGTTGCCATTCCCTCCTCCAGGGAATCTTCCCAACCCAGGGATCAAACCCAGTTCTCCTGCATTGCAGGCAGAGTCTTTACCATCTGAGCCACCAGGGAAGCCCAAGAATACTGGGGTGGGTCGCCCATCCCTCCTCCAGGGGAATCTTCCCGACCCAGGAATGGAACCAGGGTCTGCTACCTTGCAGGCAGATTCTTTACCAGCTGAGCTACCAGGGAAGCCCATATAAAAGTATATCTGGTGGTATTTGTCTTTCTCTTTCAGACTTACTCACTTAGTATGACAACCTCTAGTTCCGTTCAAGTTTCTGAAAATGGCATTATTTCGTGGATTTTTTTTTTTTTATGGCTGAGTAGTGTTGCATTGAACATATGTACTACATAGTCTGTATCCATTCACTTACTGATGGGCATTTAGACTGTTTCCATGCCTTGGCTGTTGTGAGTAGTGCCACTCTGAACATTGGCGTGCACATGTCTTTTCAAATTAGCATTTTCTCCAGGCCTATGCCCAGGAGTAGGATTACAGGATTATAGAGTAACTTTAAGTTTTTGAGGAACCTCCGTACTGTTTTCCATAGTGGCTGTACCAATTTATGTTCCTACCAACAGTATAGGAGGGTTCTCTTTTCTCCTCCAACATTTGTGATTTGTAGACTTTTTAATCATGACCATTCTGACTGGTGTAAGGCGGTACCTCATTGTAGTTTTGACTTGGATAATTAGAGATTATAGTAGAGATGATGAGCAACTTTTCATGTGCTTATTGGCCATCTGTATCTTTTTTGCAGAAACGTCTATTTAGGTCTTCTGCACATTTTTTGATTGAATTGTTTGTTTGTTTTTGTTGTTGAGTTGTATGAGCTGTTTGTATATTTTGGAAATAGTCCCTTGTTGACCACATCATTTGCAAATATTTTTTCCCATTCTGTAATTTGTCTTTTGGTTTTGTTTATGGCTTCCTTTGCTGTCATTTATTTATTTACTTTTCTCAGACTTGTCTGCCAAGTTTCTGGTTTGGGTTTCCAGACATGCTTGATTCACTCTTCTTCCTTCCCTCTTCCCTTCAGGCTCCTCTCTCCTTGTCCCTCCCCCTCCTTCCTCTTCAATTGTTTTCATGGCAATCTTTCATTCTCTTTACCCCATTTTGAAAGTGAAAGAGGAGAGTGAAAAAGTTGGCTTAAAGCTCAACATTCAGAAAACGAAGATCATGGCATCTGGTCCCATCACTTCATGGGAAATAGATGGGGAAACAGTGGAAACAGTGTCAGACTTTATTAAAGGGA